>NC_057740.1:11171320-11297263 GCF_004010195.1 Chiloscyllium plagiosum
TTGTCAGGCACGACCTCCCCTTACTAAATCCATGTTGACTTGTTCTAATCCGACCCTGCTCTTCCAAGAATTTAGAAACCTCATCCTTAATGATGGATTCTAGAATTTTACCAACAACCGAGGTTAGGCTAATTGGCCTATAATTTTCCATCTTTTGCCTTGATTCTTTCTTGAACAAGGGGGTTACAACAGCGATCTTCCAATCATCTGGGACTTTGCCTGACTCCAGTGACTTTTGAAAGATCTCAACCAACGCCTCCGCTATTTCCTCAGCCACCTCCCTCAGAACTCTAGGATGTAACCCATCAGGGCCAGGAGATTTATCAATTTTAAGACCTTTTAGCTTTTCTAGCACTTTCTCTTTTGTCTTCATGTCTTCCTGTCTTCATTACAGTCTTAGATCAAACATGAAGAAAAGAGCAGCATTCCAGAATAAGGAGAGACAGGCAGGCTTTGACAAGGAACTCTACCAAAATGGGAGGTTATTGAATGGTGGAGGGGTTGAGTAGCTCACACCTGTTACTGATTCATATGTTTACGTGTTGTTACAACTATGACAGTAGGAATGCTGCAGGTAATCAAACTACACAACTCCATTAGTCACACCATTAGTATAAATACAGTCATAGAGATATACAGCACGGAAACAGACCCTTCGGTCCAACTCGTCCATGCCGACCAGATATCCCAACCAAATCTAGTCCCATCTGCTAGCACCTGGCCCATATCTCTCAAACCCTTCTTATTCATATACCCATCCAAATGGCTCTTAAATGTTGCAACTGTACTAGCCTCTGAAAATGTGTTGCTGGAAAAACGCAGCAGGTCAGGCAGCATCCAAGGAACAGGAGAATCGACGTTTCGGGCATAAGCCCTTCTGCATTCCTGAAGAAGGGCTTATGCCCGAAACGTCGATTCTCCTGTTCCTTGGATGCTGCCTGACCTGCTGAGCTTTTCCAGCAACACACTTTCAGCTCTGATCTCCAGCATTCCTCACTTTCTCCTCGAAGACTGTACTAGCCTCCACCACTTTCTCTAACAGCTTATTCTTTACACACACCAATCTGTGTGAAAAAGTTGCCCCTTAGGTCTCTTTTATATCTTTCCCCTCTCGCCTTAAAACTATGCCCTCCATTCTGGACTCCCCTACCCCAGAGAAGAGACTATGCCCTCTAGTCTTAGACTTCCCCAAGCCATGGAAAAGACCTTATCTATTTATCCTATCCATGCCCCTCATGATTTTGTAAACCTCTATAAGGTCACCCCTTAGCTTCCGATGCTCCAGGGAAAACAGCTCCAGCCTATTCAACTTCTCCCTATAGCTCAAATCCTCCAACCCTGGCAATATCCTTGTAAATCTTTTCTGAACCCTTTCAAGTTTCACAACACCCTTCCAATAGGGAGGAGACCAAAATTGTATGCAATATTCCAAAAGTGGCCTAACCAACATCCTGTGCAGCCGTAACGTGACCTCCCAACTCCTGTACTTAATACTGTGTTGATTCAATTGTTAAAATGGCCAACTGACTTCCTTTTGTACCAATAGCTAGAATAAAAGAGTTCCATCACCTTTTGTAAACAAAAAAAATATGTTCATTACAATATTCTTAAAAGTGGTATCAAAACAACTGGTGGAAATCTAAGGTATATCTGAAATTAGAACCACATCATCCCAAAGAGACACACTCACCACAAAACAAGAAACAACAGATTCTGCGAGATGACTTCTTTTGTAAAATTTGGACAGAAGAGAAGAAAAGAGCACAAGAGAGGGGGTGAATGAGAGAGACTCACTGCTGTTGAAGTTTCCTCTGCTCCTTACCATCTAGGGTCTGTGAAAGCAGAAATCAAGTCCAGAAAGAGTCACTATGCAATCATCAGCACGAAAGCCCCCATAGTCTTTTTCAAAGCCAGGTTTTTCAATACACGAGGGCCATAAGCTCCATCTCTTAACTCCCGAAAAGCTTTGCTTGCCTTTTTCTCCAAAACTATTGACTTCCTGCAAACAGCAGGCAAATCACAATTCAAAACATTGACCTAATTTTCCAAGAAACCACACGCTTATTACCCTCTTCAAACACTGCTCTCACATTGACACACAATTCACCAAGTGTCTAAATAGTTCCATAACTTATATTTATGGACTATGTGGACAAACTGTAAATATGTATCCCAATAACCTCCTTAGCCCAGGAATTTAGACCATTCCCACCCACACTATTGCTCTACCTGTATCAACTAACTTCATACAGAATGGCATGTGAACCTACAACATTCCAAAATATGATTAGAGCCAAACAGTAGTTTGCCCATTAACCAAGGTCATGTGCTCATCTACTATGAAAAATATTTTGTAAAAATGCTGAGCATTTTGTTTTTTTAAACAAAATTGTAGCATTATTATATTTTCAAATCTTTTCCCTAATTTTTTTCTGCATTCATTGAAGTGAATACATACATCATCTGAAGAAAAATATTTGGCAGAAAAGGTACTTGAATAGATTCTGCACAAACCTGCTTTACAATTTGATAGTACAATTCAACATTTGGATCAGCAATGGTGCCCCCACCCTGTTGTCAAATAGGCTGCCAAAACTTCCTGCCCTGCTTGTTAAAATTTAACTTCACACATGCAACTTCCAAGTATTTTCTACTGGAGAATTTATTTTACAGCCCAGTAATGCCAAAACAAATTTCAATCTACCTGAGAACATTTTGGCAGCTTTCCTTCTCATTAAGGGTAATTAGATCATTAATGTGCTTGCTCCTTGTAAGTCAGTTAGAAGGGATCAATTGTGGTGTAATGGTAGTGTCTCTACCGCTGAATCTGGAGGCCCGAGTTCATGTCCCACCTGTGCCTGTGGTGTAATAACATCATTGTACAGTCAATTAGAAATAGACAGTTCTCTCTAAAGTTGTCCCAATAGCTCAGTTGTTAATGACACAATGAGGTATTTCATTCAGTCATACATTCCAGAAAGGTGCCAGGTTTCTTTCCTCCACTCCGTAAAGTTAGATCAACTTATTTACGATAGTAGCAGGTGCTCCATTTGATCAACATTTAAATTATACAGCGAACACAAAATTCACCATCATCCTATGAACTATCCAGTGACCCTGCTGTAAATGTCCTAGAATCAGGTGGCGACTGGACTTAGCTCACTTATATTCTTTTTCAGTTAAATTGGAACATATTACTCTAATATATTGCACAAAATGAAAAATGTTGAAAAATATCCATGATATACTAGAGAGCAGCCAGTACTGTATGCCATTAAACACCAGAGCATTCAGCACAGCAACAAAGAGGTCTAATTTATGAGAATTCATGAAAAAAATTAATAAAATCATTATTTTTTTTAAATGGTTTCTAATAAAAGTTTCAATTACTTATCTGAATTGCAAAAAGGTAATCTAAAACATCACATGTTTGAAATTCCAATTTTTCTTCAATTATCAGGGCTAACATGCTGTTTGGAGAGTTGTGAAACAAAATCTACATGGTTAAAAAATCACAACACCAGGCTGTAGTCCAACAGGTTTATTTGGAAGCACTTATTTGGAAGCACTAGCTTTCAGAGCACTGCTCCTCCATCAGGTAGTGACAACCACCTGATTTGAAAGCTAGTGCTTCCAAATAAACCTGTTGGACTATAACCTGGTGTTGAGTGATTCTTAACTTTGTACACCCCAGTCCAACACCAGCACCTCCAAATCAAAATCTACAAGGCTTGTGATATGAGACTATAGGACATGTACAAGTGTAATTTAAACTCCTCAGAGGAAATGTTAAGTTGCCAAAGCTACTATTAACAACATTTAGTAAACTAGATTGAGGAAATTCCTGGAATAAACCACAGGATAGGACATGCATTCAACCATGATTCAGCTACTGTTGCACTTTTCATAACAATCCCATTAACGTAACAATAACAAGCATTCAAAAACAGATTATCCTGCCTTGCAGAGCTGCTGTTGATGCATGGACATGGGAGTCTGGAAATAAGACAGGCATTTATCGAGTATTAAAATCTTAGGGGGAGACATACAATTTGTCTATGACATTACAGAAACAATTCTGAAAGTTTTACAAGTATTGTGTACCCAAAATGGCAAAGGGAAATTACCCAGCATTAGCAGCAAGTTGGTGAACATATAACACTCTGATTCGTCATTAATGAAGCGTGTAAATCTTATGACAGTGTATATTTGACAATTGTTGAATTCAAGGATTAAAATCCAAGGATTCTGAAAAACAGAATCATTGTTTCCAGGTCCAGGGATATCGTAATGTACAACTGAGTGCATATTGTAATGTCAAAGCACAAAAGGGTCTATACATTGCATTCAAGGTCGTGCCTAACAGAAAAGAATTAAAGGTCAATGCCTCTAAGCACCATCAATTGATAGGTTTAGTTACTTTCTTGCACACACTTTAGACTTCATCTTAACACTTCTCCAATGCTCCTGGGTTGGATATGTTGGATAAGGTCGATGGCTAATAGCCATTGCATTGATGCAAATCACAATGCATACTCATTATCAACAACTATATTTTCAGAGTGCAGGAAATAATTCTACTGAAATGTTATAAACAACGTAACCACTTGGTGGAATTTATTTGCAGATTTATTTATTAAACAAGAGGTGGAATTAGGCCACAAGTGATCAAGTCACTTTCAGTGCCTTATCAATAAATTGTTCTATGTTATAAATAGCTTTATGCCCGAAAGGTCTATTCTCCTTCTCCTTTGATGCTGCCTGACCTGCTGCGCTTTTCCAGCAACACATTTTTAAGCTCTGATCCCCAGCATCTGCAGTCCTCACTTTCTCCTACCTCTCAATGCTGAGTATGAATGCTAGAAAGATCATCTGCATTTATGAAGCCTGCATAGTCAAAATGTCTAATCGTGCTCAATATCTTGCAGCTATATGGAACATAGAACAGTACAGCACAGGAACGAGCCCTTCAGCCCACTATGTGGTTACCATGATGTTATTCTAAATTAATCACATGTGCCTACACATAGTCAATGTCTCTCTTTTCCCTGCCTGTTCATTTTTCTGTCAAAATACCTCTTGAATTTTGCTGTTATATCTGCTTCTACCACCTCCTCTGGCAGCGTGTTCCCTTTGTGTAAAAAACTTGCCTTGCATATCTCCTTAAACTTTCCCTTCTCCTTAAACCTATGCCATCTGATTTTTGACATTTCTACCAGGGGATAAAGGCCCCAACTTTCCACCCCATCCCTGCCGCTCAATTTTTCACACTTCTATTAGGTTGCCTCTCAGCCTTAGATGCTCTAGCAAAAACAGTCCAAGTTTGTCTAACCTTTACATATTGTTAATATACTCCAATCCATACAACATCCTGGTAAACCTATTGTGCACCCTCTCTAAAGTCTCCACATCCTTCCCATAAGGTGACGAACAGAACTGCACACAATATTCCAAATGTGGCCTAACTAAAGATTCATTCATGACTCACCAACTTTTATATTCGATGCCTTGAGTAATGAAGGCAAACATGTCATACGTCTTCTTTACCACCTTATCCACTTACGTTGCCACTTTCAGGGACTTACATACTTGCACACCAAGGTCCCTCTGTACATCATTGCTCATGAGGGTCCTGCCATTTACTTTATACTTCCTCTTGCATTTAACCTCCCAAATGCATCACCTCACACTTGTCCAGATTAAGCTCCATCTGCCATTTCTCCTCTCAACTTTCCAATTGATATAAACCTTGCTGTATCCTTTGACAACCTTCCTCACTATCCACAACTGCACCAATTTTCATGTTGTCGATAAGCTTATTTAGGAGAAAGTGAGGACTGCAGATGCTGGAGACCAAAGTTGAAAAGTGTAGTGCTGGAAAAGCGCAGCAGGCTAGGCAGCATCCGGCTCCTCAGATGCTGTCTGGCCTGCTGCACTTTTCCAGCACCACACTTTTCTACTATAAGCTTATTTAACAGACCAACTACATTTTCATCGAAGTCATTTGTATATATTACAAACAACAGAGGTCCCAGCACTGATCCTTTAATCAACATTGTGAAATATAGCAAGTGCAAATGAAACTATATCCTTTCAGAAGAGAGAAAAATCAAATCAAGATGTACCGTAGCACACAGGTAAACTTAATTCAGCACTGATCATAATTGTGACATTCTGACATCAACTTCACTCTTAATGGTTAAAAAACTAGTTTTCTATTCAAATGCTATGGCACTGCATGTGAATCCCAACCAAAAAAAGCAAGCTACATTGATAGAAGTTATCAGTAACACATCAGGTAATACAACTACAAATGAATGCAAAATACATTTACTGGAAATATTGTATGGATTTGAAAAGAGACCACATTTTTCATTTTTGAGGCTCTCAACGGAGGAAGATGCACTGCTGTAACTCAAATACAAGGTAAGGCTTTTGCAACCTGTGTAATGTAATGTTGCTTTTTGGAAGCAGCAATAGAGAGAATTTGAGACTGAATGGCAGTGTAATTCTTTTAAGTTATGGAAATTTTGTTTGGCAACAGTCCTCTGACTGGTTGAGATGAAGGGTGTTTTAAAACTGCAAATGTCAAGAGTGGCAGAAAGCATCCTTCGTGTGTGTGTGTGTGTGTGTGTGTGTGTGTGGAGGGGAGGAGGGGAGGGAAGAAACAGTAAACCCAAGAAAGCTTAAAAGAAAGAATTCATTCAAAACCTCAGTTCACCTGATCAACAAATCAGATCAAAAGATGTCTGTCACCCTACAGATAACACCATGTTATAATTGCCAAAATCAAAGGGACTGAGAAAAATAACTTGCAATTTTGTCTGGACTGTTAATCCCCCAATTTTTTAAATTCATTCACAGGATGTGAGAGTTGCTGGCTAGGCCAGTATTTATTGCCCATCGCTAATTACCCAGAGGACAGTTAGGAGTCAACCACAATGCTGTGGGTCTGGAGTCATATGTATGTCAGGTAAGGATGGCAGTTTCCTTCCCTAAAAAGATTTTCCAGCAATTTGTAACTTTATGGTCATCATTGGATTCTTAATTCCAGATGTGCTCATTGAATTCCAATTCCAGCATCTGTGACAGAATTCGTACTAGGGTGCATTATCTGGGCCTCTGGATTAACAGTCAAGCAATAATACTACCAGGCCTTTACCTATACCATGCATATATTCTTTTCCACCCATACGCTATGTATTGAACTATTTACCTTTTGTCTGTCTTGATCATAATGGTGTGTGCTTTTGGGTTTTGAGGTGGTATATTTTTTAGAAATGCTTTCTTTTCTCTGTTCTTGTAGAAGTTAAACGTGTTACAATAAATAATGCGACTCATTAGTTAGTGAAAAAACCTGGTGTGAATTCCTTTTGCGCTGAGATGCAGACAGTCAAACAGATTGGTCATTTTGGTGGACTCAATGAAATTTTATGCATTTTGTGACAGCTTGTGGAACAGTGGGGCACAATCATTGGCGCAATCTTGTGCAAATGCCAGATCAAACTTGTCTTTAACAACTATATGTTTCACTTTGCAGTGTAGTTACAAATTCACCACAATTGTTACCTTTGCTCATAGATAACATGAAGTAAACGCCAAGAAATCTATTTTTTTGGTCAGATCTTCATACAGGTCATTCTGCGATAACACACGTTTTGTCAGCACAAATTGACTATCACACAATTGACGAAGCGTGGACGTTGTTCGAATAATCCAAACTTTCTACTGAACGGGTATAGCGATTTTCTACTATCGATCTTCTACTGCACGGTTTTCTATAGCAGTTTTCAAAAGCACGATTTTCTGTAGTGAGAGGTTGCAGAGGAACACAATTGTCACGATACAGCGGAACGACCTGCACAGAAGCAGCTTCTCCACTCACCAGTCTATATATGCCATTTTGTCCACAAGGAATTATGTTCACATCCTGTTGTCTTATTTTTGCAGATGAGACAAAGTTGTTCGGGAGACTGAACTGAGAGGAGGATGCAGAGATGCTTCAGTACGACTGAGACAACTTGAGTGAGTAGGCAAATGCATAGCAGATGAAGCCTAATGTGGATAAATGTAAATTTAGCCAATTAGTAGCAAAAATATGAAAAGCAAATTATTATGTGATTGGTGATATATTGGGAAAAGGGGAGATGCCATAAAACCTGGGGTTTCTTGTAGACCAAGCATGCAGATGCAGCAAATAGTGAAGGAGACAAATGCTAGGTTGGCCTTTATTACAGAAGCAGGGATGACTTGCTGCAATCGTAAAGGAACTTTGTGAGCCCACACCTGGAGCATTACATGTAGTTTTGGTTGTCTTATTATCTGCGAAAGGATGCTCTGGCTATAGTGGGAGCACATCCAAAATTTATGTCTGATTACTGGGATGGCAAAGCCGAAACACAAAAAGGAAATTTGATGGGTTAAGACTTTAGTTACTGGAGTTTAGAAGAATGAAATGGGATCTCATAGAAACCTATAAATTTCTAACACAACTAGAACAGGGTAAATGCAGGAAGGATGTTGCTGAAGACGGAGGATTCCACAACAACAGGTCACAGTCTAAGAATACAGGGTAAGCTATTAGTACTAAGATGAAGAGAATTTTCTTCACCTAGAGAGTAGTGAGCCTGTGGAATTCTCTACCAAAGAACATGACTGAGGCCAAAATAGTGAATGTTTTCACCAAGGAGTTAGATATCCTTCTTAGGGCTAAAAGGCTATGAGGAAAAAGTGGGAATAGTTACTGAGTTGGATGATCAGACATGATCATATTGAATGGAGGAGCATGCTTCAAAAGGCTAAATGTCTAATTTCTGCTCCGATTTACTATGGTTCCATGTTATTTTCCCCTCTGTCTAGAACTACTCCTTTACAAAACATACAATTTTATGAGTTAGAAATGCCCATCAACACCTTGGCTACATAGCTGAACTTCCCATGTAAAGCTCAACATTATCAACATTACATTAGCCTCATCCATACAAGCAGGTTATAGCCAAGACCAGTCCCATTGTATTCAGTAAATTAGTAGCACACGCATATCCGAGACAGACTATTGGCAAAACCCTCAAGTCCGGGACATTTTAGTTCAATACATTCGAAGCATTTCCCTTCCTTTAGAAGAAGTGGTAAACAGTAGCTCCTACTGACTGCTTAGAGACATTATGATCCCTCAAGGAATATGGATTGCTCAAGTTGTGTTAATATTCTCCCAAACCAATTCTAATTAAGAACTAATTATTCATGTCATTGTCAAGTTTTGATGCAATTTGACATAGACTTATTCAGTAGTTGAAAATGCTAGTTAACAGTGTGCAAACAGCAAACATCCCTTCTGACCTTATGATGAAAGGAAGGTCTAGGAGAAAGTGAGGTCTGCAGATGCTGGAGATCAAAGTTGAAACTTTATTGCTGGAACAGCACAGCAGGTCAGGCAGCATCCAGGGAACAGGAGATTCAACGTTTCGGGCACAGGCCCTTCTTCAGGAAGTGAAAGGAAGGTCACTAATGAAGGAACCGATATTTGGGCCGAGGACACTATGCTGAGGAATCCCTACAGTGATCGATTAATTGATTTATTGTCACTTGTACTGAAGTACAGTGAAAAGCTTTGTTTACAAGCAGTACCGGCAGATCATAGTAAACAAGGATGTACAGAACAAAAGATTTAGATGGAGGCATGCAGCTAACATTGCATAGGATGGACTAGAGAGATCAATATTAGCAAGGTCAGCATTATTTGAGGCTAGAGGGTCAATTCAGTAGTCTAGTAATGGCCAGGAAGAAACTGTCCCTGAACCTCCTCGTGTGTGTGTGTGTTCAGGCTTCTGTGTCTTGTGCCTGATGGAAGAATTTGTAGGAGATCATTACTGGGATGCAAAGGGTCTTTGATGACGTTGGCAGCCTTTCCACGGCAGTAATCCATGTAAATGGAGTCCCTGAATGGAAGGTTGGCTTCCGTGATGGCCTGGGTTGTGCACAGCATCCTCTGTAGTTTTCTACTATCTTGGGCAGAGCAGTTGCCATACCAGGTCGTTATTCACCCGATAGTAGGCTTTCAATCTGTCGAGGTTGGTGAAGGTCTTTATGGACATGCCAAATTTTCTCTTGACCGTCGCAACTACATGGGAAGACCAGGACTGGTTGACGGTTACCATCACTCCGAAGGACTTGACGCTCTCCACCTTTCGACCTCAGTTCTCCTCCTTTCTTACTAAAGTGATGCCCTGAAGCTGACATGATTGATCTACACATATACCAAACATCTCACTTGTGCTCAATAAGACTCTAACCATTTTTGCTAAGCAAGTGCTGCATGTTAGCACTGTTGATCACACCTTCTAGGACTTTACTAATGAGCAAGAATTGATGAGACACAAATTGGCTAGATTGGATTTATGTTGTTGTGTGTGTACAGGACATTTCTGGGTAATTTTCCACATTGTGGGGGAGATGCCAATGTTGTAGCTATACTGGAATAGCTTGTCTAGTTTATGGCAAGTTATAGAGCACAAGTCATCAGTATTATTACCAGATTGTTGATAGGGCCCATAGCTTTGACAATATCCAGTGCCTTCAGTCATTTTGTGATGTCACATGGAGTTGTGCTGAAAACTGGTATCTGTGATGCTGGAGACCTCAGGAGGTGGTCAAGATGTATGATCCACTTCATAGTTCTCACAGAAGATAGTTGCAAGTGCTTCAGCTTTGTGTTTTGCACTAATGTGCCCGGCCCCCTCATCGACAGTGGGAATATTAGTGGAGCCTCCTCCTTCAAGGAATTGCTTAATTGTCCATCATCATTCACAAGTAGATGTGGCAGGACTATAGACCTTAGGGGCAGCATGGTGGCTCAGTGGTTAGCACTGCTGCCTCACAGTGCCAGGGACCTGGGTTCGAGTCCCATCTCGGGCTACTATCTGTGTGAAATTTCCACATTCTCCCTGGGTCTGCATGGGTTTCCTCTGGGTGCTCCGGTTTCCTCCCACAATCCACAAAGTGCAGATCAGGTGAACCAGCAATGCTAATTTGCCCATTGTGCTAGGTGCATTAGTCAGGAGTAAATATAGGGTAGGGGAATGGGTCTGGGCTGGTTACTCTTCGGAGGGTCAGTGTGGACTTGTTGGGCCGAAGGGCCTGTTTCTATACTGTAGGGAATCTAATCTAATTTGATCTATTGGTTGTGAACTATCACTTCCTGCCCACGCAGTTTGGCATGCAAGTAGTCCTGTTTTGTAGCTTCACCACGTTGACACCTCATTCTTAGCTAATCTGATGCAGCTCCTACAAAGCCCTCCTGCACTCTTCATTGAATCATGATTAGTCTACAAGCTTGACTGTAATGGTGGAATATGGTTTAGCTGGGTACTGTGCCTGCATTAGGTCTCTGAAAGAAAGTTATCCAATTAATCTCTCTCCCTGGTCTTTACCTATTGTCCAACAAGTGCTTCTTCTGCAAGTCAATTTATTTGAACATTATGCATTCACTACCTTTTCAGACTACGAACTCCAGATGATAACAATTCCCTGCATAATTTCTTTCTCCCCTGTATTACCTCTTGGCAATTAACTTAAATATGTCCTCGAGGGCCTTTGAAATTCAATTCACACATGCGAATGACTAAGAATTGGCACACACATTTTACAAAAAACACGTGTGCAGATTTTGAAAGGAAAGATAATGCAAACGCACAAATGTGTTAACAGACATGGCCAAGATTTAGGAAGTCTCCTCTGTGTCATCTCAAATGCCTTGACATTTTTATTAATATTTGGTGGCCAGAATTGACCAATGCTCCAACTGGACATTAACCAATGCCTGGTATAAATCTGTAATAGTTTTTCTGCTGTGGTATCAAAATCTATAATTACAAAAGCAAAATACTACATCTGTTGGAAACCTGAAATTTAAAACAAATGCTGGAAAACTCAGCAGATCTAGATACAGAAACAGGGTTACCATTTAAGTTCTATGACTTTTCATTAAACCAAAGACCAGTTCTCACCTTTTTAAACAGTTGTCGATTAATGCTAAGAATTGTACATGCAATGACTCCATTTGTTGTACATGTCACCTCCGACATTAATAAGTGTATGGTAAGCACTTTCACATGGAAAAAAGACAAACCATACAAACATCCCTGCTGTAAATCAAGTCACTTATTTGTTCTATGATGCTGAGCTAGTTTTTCTTTCTTCTCTCAGTCACTGACAAAGCAATTAGCACTGATAACTAGCTGGAACAACCACCTACATCTGGGTAAGCTATGAAGGAAGCACATTTAACAGTCTGCTGAGTGTCACAAGCAAAGGGAGTTCAAGCCAAAGGAGGTGTAAGATGATGCAAATTATTCAAAATCAACTCCGTTCTGACTTGTTGGCCATGTTCAGCAATGCAGATTTAAACACATGATTCCGTTCAATACTGTAACAGCAAATTGCTAAAACTGCACCAAAACTGTCCCAAAAATAGTTTAGCCCCAAAACACAAATAGTAGACAAAATGTTTCATAAATTGACAACTTTTTACAACTTTATTGTAGAATTCTCTAAGTAACATCAAATGTTAGGTTATTGAGCAATTCACATTTGTCAATTCCTCTCCTTCAGTCGAGGTCTGTGTTCCAGAAGTTGCAAGCAAGTGACATCTTCACAATTTCAAATTGGCAACACTAGTCCAGGAAATTACTCACTATGGTGAAGGATTTGAAAATCAGAGCATGAATTAAAAGTGAGGAGTAACAGTGAAAGTTAGACAGATTTTTCACTTCAAACACTCGTGGAGCTAGATGTGGTTAACGATAAATAGGTTGAAATAAAACATTGAAATGTTTTTGGTAATGGAATTAAGACAAGAGATCAGCTATATAATGCTAATACAGAAACATTTTTTCTTCTTCCTAAAAGTCCTTACACACTCCTGATGTCTGCTGAGTATTACACTGAGCAGAGGAGAAATTTCTTCACCCAAAGTGATGAGCCTGTGGAACTAGCTACCACAGAAACCAGTTAAGGCCAAAACATTGCATGATTTCAATAAGGAGTTGGGTATATCATCTATGGCTAAAGTACTCAAAGAAAAAGCAACTAGTCCCACATCCCTCTAAACATTTCTTATTCATGTATTTATCTAAATTTCTTTTAAACATTGTAACGGGACCCACATTCACCACTTCCACTGGAAGTTCATTCCACACACGAACCATGTTCCGTGTAAAAAAAAATTGCCCCCCCTGTCTTTTTTAAATCTTACTCCTCCTGTCTTAAAAATATGCCTCCTTAACTTGGAATCTCCTACCCTGGGAGAAGACAGCTGCCATTCACCTTAGAATCGTAGAGTCATAGAGACAAACAGTATGGAAACAGACCCTTCATGATTTTATAAACCTCTATAAGGTCACCCCTCAATCTCCTACACACCAGTGAAAAAAGTCCCAGCCTAGCCAGCTTCTCCTAGCCAAACCGTCCATTTCTGGCAATATCTTGGTAAATTTCTTCTGAACCCTCTCCAGCTTAATAATATCTTTTCTATAACAGGGAGAGCAGAACAGGATACAGTACTCCAGAAAAGGCCTCACCAACGACCTGTCTAACCTCAACAGAGCATCCCAACTCCTGTACTCAACAGTCTGAGCAATGAAGGCAAGCACAATAAATGCCTTCTTAGCCACCTTATCTATATGTAATGCAAACTTCAAAGTATTATGTACCTGAATATCTAGGTCTCTGTTCCAAAGACTACCCAAGGCCCTATCTTTAATTATATAAGGCTTGCCTTTGTTTGTTTTACCAAAATTCAACATCTTGCATTTATCCAAATTAAACTCCATCTATCACTCTTCAACCCTTTGACCCAATTGGTCAAGATCTCTTTGCAATCTTCGATAACCTTCTTCACTGTCCACTATACCACCAATCTTGGTGTCATCTGCAAACTTACCAACCACGTTTTCTAGATTCTCATCTAAATCATTTCTCGAAATGACAAACAAAAGCGGGCCCAGCACAGTTGACCAATTTCTTCATTTATGTTTAGGATTTTAAAATAAAATCAGCTGTTTGGTAAGTTGAGAGTTGATAATGCTACGACGAGAGAATAAAACTACCTCTTCACCAAGATAAGAAACTGTGCCCCTACTTAATAATCAGATTGAAGCTCTGTGAAATTAACAAGGAGAATGACATCAAAGGAACTGTCAATTTCAATATTAAATCAGGTTCAGAAAGAGGAAGGGCAAAATAACTGTTCGGGATAGAAATTAAAATTAACAAAATAATTATATTAAAACATGTACATTACCTGAAGGAACAAAATTCAACATTAGAAAACAATATTTGAGAGTGCTAGACAGAAAAACATACTATAAATAAAAGTACTGTATTTAAAGTGGAATGGCAAGACTTTTTCAGTTAGTGCCCAGCTACTGCACAGATACAGCAAGTATACAGTATGCAATGTTGAGGTAGATAACAGAATACTACTTTTGCTAAATTATCAACAGAGTAACACAACTCAGACAGCAACTTTGCATATTAAGTTCTTTTCAGCATGACCAAGAGTGAGAACGCTGGCCTCTCTTGTTATTTTGATAGCAGGATCTGAATGACTAATTTTCATTCTGAGTGTCTGAATTAATGTTGTTAGCTTTGAAAAGACACATTTCAGTGTCAACATGGAGCTAACAGACTGATCATCAAGGCAAGTGTTACAACATCACAGTCTTAGCTGCTCTGCAAATTCACAATTGCAGTCAGTCCAAGAGACCAGACAAAAATGTTAGTATGGGATTTTTTTTCTTAAGATAACACATTGCATTGAGTTTTGAATGCAAGCTACATTACATCTACAGATTTAATATAAAACAAAGTGGTGCTAATTGCCCTCTCAGCTAAGTGATCATGTGGCCATTAAAAATGAAAAACATCATTGTAAAATTTCTTTAATCTTGAGGTGTTTGATCAGTTAAATCAAGTTTACCTTTATAAGTCATTTAATAATTCAAAAAAAAAAGAATTACATTAGGTTTAAAGTAGGACTGAGCCTGTACAGTTGCAACATCCTTTTATATTGGGAAAAACATTCAGAGAAGTTATTACACGCCTCTTGAATCTGTGCTTCCTGGTCAAGAGGTAGGGTCACAATCATTGTACCACAAGAGCTGTAAACTGAAGGCGAACAATCAGGGATCATCCAGGACTGTTCGCCTTCAGTTTATGGCTATTGTGGCACAAGACTATTTAAATATGTCAGACCAGATACAAAAACAAAAGGCTTACCTTGAGAGGAGAGATTGAACAGATTTGGCCTATAATTAGTAGGCTTTAGAAGAATGAGAGGAGATAATAGACAATAGGTGCAGGAGTAGGCCATTCTGCCCTTCGAGCCAGACCACCATTCATTATGATCATGGCTGATCATCCTTAATCAGTATCCTGTTCCTGCCTTATCCCCATAACCCTTAGTCCACTATCCTCAAGAGCTCTATCCAACTAGTTCTAGTTCCAGATCTTGTTGACGTATAAAAGATGCTAAAGGGGATTGACAAAGGAGATGGAGAGCGGATGATTCGCCTATACGGCAATCTGGAATGAGAAATCACAGGCTAAAGGGTGGCAGATATAAAATAGCATTGAAAAGGAATTACTTCTCTGAAAAGGTTGTGAATCTATGGCATTGTCTTCCTTACAGTTCAGTGGATGCTGGAACACTGAACAAATTTAAGGCAGAGATAGATTTTTAAAATTAGTAATGGGTTAAAAAGGATTATGATTAGCATGCAGGGAAGTGGAGTTGAGACCAATATAAAGTTGACCATGATTGTAATGAATAGAGTAGCAAGCTCAAGGAGCTGAACTGCCTTCTCCTGCTCTTCGTTCTTATGAGAATTGCACAATGTGCAATATGACCTGCAAAATTCTGTAGTTTGGAACTTACCCACGGTTTTCTAAAGCTGGATGGAATGCAAATTGTAAAAGCACCAACAGCCAACACTTAAAAGACACCAGCAATAACATAAACACATATGTAGTGATTCTGTTTTGCCAGTAGACCTTCTGTGATGCTGTATAAAACAAAGTCATATTAATAAAAAGATAGAAAACACATACAATGGACCTCTATAGATTTAAAAGACTAGCTATCTTCTAGACGCTCTTATAGAAGGTACTCTTTCCTCACTTCAATGTGTGCGATCTTGCTTCGCCCAAAGACACCCAAAATACTGACACCAAAATTACAAATTAACCTCAAGACTTCACGATAATTATCAAAATCTCTCTATCAATAATTTTCAAATTTCTGAATTTTGAAGTACAGTTCCAAGGGCCACAATGTTTTGTTATGTACACTGCATGTGATCTTTCTTCATATGACCACAGACAAACATCAAGAACCTTGATGCTGGGGTCAGACATGGGTTAATCCAGCTGATCCAAATTTTTAAACCCATTTTATAGTTCCAACAGGAGTCACTTGAACGTGGAAATAATGGTCACTTTCACCCGACCAACATTGGGGAGTGACATGAACAGCATGTCCTCATCATTAGAGACTGAGTTTATAAAGTGCTTGATTCAATCAACTTCATTAAATGAAAAAAATAACTTTTCTATTTTATTCCCACAACACCAGGTTATAGTCCAACAGGTTTATTTGGAAGCACTAGCTTTCAGAGCATTGCTCCTTCACCTGATGAAGGAGCAGCGCTCCGAAAGCTAGTGCTTCCAAATAAACCTGTTGGACTGTAACCTGGTGTCGTGTGATTTTTAATTTTGTACACAGCAGTCCAACATTGGCATCTCCAAAACCATATTTTATTCACCCCATCAATTCCATTAGTTAAAAAATTAAGCTATAGTGTTAGCTTGATGTTGATACGGAAAACCTTAAATAATCCAAAATTATAGGGCGATCTCACTTCAACCCCTAACTTGAACATGATACCTTAGCATTGAACAAAGACGTCTACCAATCTAAATGTTTTTTGACACTGATTCAATATTTACTAATAGCGTTTACAACATACTGATTCATTATGACTCAACTGCTGAGAATAAAAATCTAATCAACTCAAAAAGGACACAAGTAAAAATGACAGTTTATTGCGATAGTGAGAACTTTAAATGGTTACATTTTGAAGTAGCATTGGTCACCAATATTAAACTGAACTTGCGCAAAACTGGTTTCAAGTGTTTGTTTTTAAAACACAACAAAATGGATAGCATTCTAATGGTTTAGTGTTGGGAGTGTCTGAGATACTGCCATTTAGTTTCCACGATTGAGCCCACAAAAAAAAAGAAACAATCCTTTTCTTCTATTGGCGTGATTATTCATATCAGTTTCTTTTCCTGTGTTGAAAAAAGAAAGTTAACTCTTCATTGGTCTGCATTAGCGGCAGCAGTGTTTTTCACTCTTCCAGACCAGCAAACTGAAAACAATGCATCCAATAAATATGACAGCAACTTCAATGTCAACTGAATAAACTTTGTTGTTAGCTGGCTTAAGTGTGAAGCAGTACGCTGACCAAGTATGATGGCCTTAAAAGCCATGTAACAAACCAGATTAGAATTCTGGGTAATCTAGGATGGAAAAGCTTTGTGGCTGTAAGAGCGACTCCGTTTTTGAAGTATTTTAGGTGTTGGAGGTGATTTCCTCAAATTCCAGGAGCAGCAATGACTGTTTTATATGCTGTTGCACTGTTTTGAAACTTTGGGGTAAATAGATCAAAACAGCGGCTCTTTTAAAAAAAGAGGAAGACAGATAAAGACAGTGACCATGTGGCGTGGCGTGGCGGGGGGGGTGGGGGAAGGGAGAAAGAGAGAGAGAAAATCTACACTGCTAATTGGCACAGCAGTGAATCTGCACAGTTAATGCTTTTGCTGTTTGATTTCATGTATCTCTGGACATCAGAGTGTGTCTAGGAAAAATGAACAAACAGAAATTCATAGCTAACCTTGGAGGAACCTGTATGGGAGAGCTCACAGTACAGGAACAGATATGTGCATAGCTTTTATGTGTAACCTAACGTTGTGAGTAGAGTGGGTTCTTTCTTGATTACATGTTTATTGAGATCGGTCTCTTGCTTAAATTTTGAAACTATAAACCATAAGTACTAAGTTAACTGGAGCACTTTTTTTAACAGCATAAGATGGTGCTATTTTCTGGGTACATAGATTGTGAAGGAGCAAAGGTGGTCTTTAGTAGAGTAATGTGCTCTTCCTGTCGAATGTGGGAGTTCAGAGAGAGTTTCCATGTTAATCCACGATGATTATGTCTGCAGAAAGTGTCTTTGGTTGCAAATCCTATCACATTACATGGAACAGTTGGAGCAGCACTTAGAAGCAATGAGGAATTTACAAAAGTTAGGGGATGTGATGGAAGGCAGTTCTAGGAAGGAAAAAATACTGCAGATACAATCAGGTAAATGGGTTAACTCCAGAAAAGGTAGGAGGGGTAGGCAGGTAGCCACAGGAGACTCCTGTGGCTATCTCCATCTCAAACAAGTATGCTATTTTGCAAAATGTAGGGAGTGATGCAATCTCAGGAGAATATAGTACAAACAGCCAAGTTTCTGGTACCGAGAATGGCTCAAATGTAAGAAGGGGTACGTTGGGTTCCAAACGATCGATTGTGATAGGGGGCTCTCTAGTCAGAGGCACAGACAGAACTTTGTGGCCAGCAGCGAAAAATCATCATGGTGTGTTGCCTCCCTGGTGCCAGGATCAAGGATATTTCGGAGAGGGTGCAGAATATTCTCAAAGGGGAGAGCAGGAGATTGCTGTACACATTGCAACTAATAACATAAGAAGGGAAAAGGATGAGATTCTGAAGTAAGAATATGGAACGTTAGGCAGGAATTTGAAAAGGATGTCCTTGAGGGTAGTAATATCTGGACTACGAACTAGTGAGGGTAAGAATAAAAAGGATAGAGCTGATGAATGTGCAGCTGAGGAGCTGGTGTATGGGAGAATGATTCACATTTTTGGATCACTGGAATCTCTTCTGGAATAGAAGTGACCTGTACAAGAACAATGAATTGCACCTGAATTGGAAGAGACTAATATACTGGCAGGGAGTGTTTCTAGAACTGCTCCGAAGGATTTAATCTTGCAAGGTTGGGGGAAAACCCAGGGAAATAGTGAGGAAAGAGATCAATCTAAGGCAGATATAGTTGGGAAAAGGAGGAAGTCGAATAGTCAGGGCAGGAACAAAGCAGACAACAAGTTGGTACTGATAAATCAAACTGCATTTTAATGCCAGAGGCCTAACATGGAAGGCAGATGATCTCAGGGCATGGTTAGGGACACGGGACTGGAATATCATAGCAAATGCAGAGATGTGGCTCAGGGCTGGACAGGACCGACAGCTAATATTCCAGGATACAAATGCTATAGGAAGGATAAAAAGGGAGGCAGGAGAGGAGGGGGAATGGCGTTTTTGATAAGAGATAGCATTATTACTGTACTTAAGGAGGATGTTCCCAGGAATACATCCAGGGAAGTTATTTGGGTGAAACTGAGGAATAAGAAAGGGATTGCATTATAGACCCCCGAATAGTGGAAAGTTGAAACAAACTTGTAAGGAGATTTCGGTTATCTATAAGAATAATACGATGGTTATGGTAGGGGATTTTAACTTTCCAAACATAGACTGGGACTGCCATAGTATTAAGGGTTGAAATGGAGAGGAATTTGTTAAGTGTGTACAAGAAAATTTTCTGATTCAGTGTGTGGATATACCTACTAGAGAAGGTACAAAACTTGACCTACTTTTGGGAAATAAGGCAGGGTAGGTGACTGAAGTATCGGTGGGGGAGAACTTTGGGGCCAGCGACCATAATTTTATTAGATTTAAAATAGTGATGGAAAAAGATCTAAAAGTTGAAGCTCTAATTTGGAGTAAGACGATTTTGATGGTATTAGGAAAGAACTTTCAAAAGTTGACTGGGGGCAGACATTTGCAGGTAAAGGGATGGCTGGAAAATGGGCAGCCTTCAAAAATGAGATAACGAGAGTCCAGAAATAGTATATTCCTGTTAGGGTGAAAGGAAATGATGGTAGGTGTAGGGAATGCTGGTTGACTAATGAAGTTGAGGTTTTGATTAAGAAAAAGAAAGAAACATATCTCAGGTATAGACAGCAGGGATCGAGTGAATCCTTAAGAGTATAAAGGCAGCAATGGGAAATCAGGAGGGCAAAAAGGGGACATGAGATAGCTTTAGCAAATAGGGTTAAGGAGAATCCAAAGGATTTTATAAATACATGAAGGACAAAACGGTAACCAGGGAGAGAATACGGCTTCTCATAGATCAGCAGGGCAGCCTATGTGTGGAGTCGCAGGAGATGGGGGAAGATAATAAATGAGTATTTTGCATCAGTGTTTACTGTGGACAAGGACATGGAAGATATAAAAAGTCTGGAAATAGGTGGTGACATGTTGAAAAATGTCCATATTACAGAGGAGGTAATGCTGGATGTCTTGAAACGCATAAAAGTGGAAAAATCCTGAGGACCTAATGAGATGTACTCTCAAACTCTGTGGGAAGCTAGGGAAGTGATTGCTGGGCACCTTGCTGAGATATTTGCATCATCGATAGTCACAGGTGAGGTGCCAGAAGACTGGAACTTGGCGTCACTATTTAAGAAGGTAAGAAAAAGCCAGGGAACTATAGACTGGTGAGCCTGACATTGGTGGTGGACAAATTATTGAAGGGAATCCTGAGGGATAGGATTTACATGCATTTGGAAAGGTAAAGACTGATTAGGGATAGTCAGCATGACTTTGTTCGTGGGAAATCATGTCTCACAAACTTGATTCAGCTTTTTGAAAAAGTAACAAAGAGGATTGATAAGGACAGGGCGGTGGATGTGATCTATATGAATTTCAGTGAGGCGTTGACAAGGTTCCTCATGTAAGACTGGTGCGCAAGGTTAGATCTCATGGAATACAGGGAGAACTAGCCATTTGGATACAGGACTGGCTCAAAAGGTAGAAGAGGGTGGTGTGGAGGGTTGTTTTTCAGAATGAAGGCCTGTGGTCAGTGGTGTGCCACAAGCATTGGTGCTAGGTCCACTAACTTTCGCCATTTATATAAATGATTTGAATGTTAGTATAAGGGGAATAGTTGGTACCTTTGCAGATGACCCCAAACTTGGAGATGTAGTCGACAGCAAAGATTACCTCAGAGTACAACGTGATCTAGATTAGATGGGCCAATGGCCTGAGGAGTGGCCTGAGGTGCTGCATTTTGGAAAAGCAAATTAAATCAGGACTTATACACTTAATGGTAAGGTCCTGGGGAATTTTGCTGAACAAAGAGACCTTGGAGTGCAGGTTCATAATTCCTTGAAAGTGGAGCTGCAAGTAGATAGGATAGTGAAGAAGGTGTTTGGTATGTTGTCCTTTTTTGGTCAGAGCATTGAGTATAGGAGTTGGGAGGTCATGTTGCAGCTGTACAGGACATTGGTTAGGCCACTTTTGGAATATTGCATGCAGTTTTGATCTCTGTCCTATTGGAAGGATGTTGTGAAACTTGAAAGGGCTCAGAAAAGATTTACAAGGATGTTGCTGGGGTTGGAGGATTTAGCTATAGGGAGAGGTTGAATAGGCTGGAGCTGTTTTCCCTGGAGTGTCGGATGCTGAAGGGTGACCTTAAAGAAGTTTGTAAAATCATGAGGGGCATGGATAGGATAAATAGATAAGGTCTTTTCCATGGCTTGGGGGAAGTCCAAGACTAGAGGGCATGGTTTTAGGGTGAGAGGGAAAAAAGTTAAAAGGAACCCAAGGGCAACATTTTCATGCAAAGGGTAGTATGTGTACGAAATGAGCTGCCAGAAGAAGTGGTGGAGTCTGGTACAATGATAACATTTAAAAGGCATCTGGATGGGTGTATGAATATGAAGGCTTGAGAGGGATATAGACCAAGTGCTGGCAAATGGGACGAGATTAAATTAGGATATCTGGTCGGCATGGACAAGTTGGATCGAAGGGTCTGTTTCCGTGTTGTAAATCTGTGATTCTATGATTCTACGAGGTATGGTGCTGCAGCTTAGACCATGAGAAAGAACATAATATCAGTTTAGTCAAGGCAAAAGAAAATAGGGGAACTCAAGTCAACCAAAATGGAAAAAGAAAAGAGCAACCAGTCAATTGCAAGTGCATAACATTCTTAGCCTGATTTATTTCATATGTCAATAGGAAAAACTGCGCAGTGTTGATAATGCTCACAAACCCTGAGGTTGGGTAAGATTTTAATTCTAACCCTGATTTTGATGGGGGAGGTAGTAGTATATTGGTAATGTCACTGGACTGGTAATCCAGAACACCAGGCTAGTGTTCTGGGAACATGACAGATGTTGAAATATGAATTTAATAAGTAAAACCTTAATTTAAGCAAAAACTAGCTTAATGCGGAGAACAACAATATTCAATTGACCACTGTCAATTGTTGTAAACAACTACCTGGTACTCAAACACCCTTTAAGGAAAACCACCAACCTCACTTGACCAATTGTTGGGATGTTCTGTTGGTGAACATCTTCAGTTCATTGATGACCTTCCTTCCATCAAAAAGTCAGGAATGGGATGCTCGTTCATTTCACAATATCCAGCATCATTTGCAACAGTTCACATATTGAAGCATTACAGGACCATATGCAGCAGGAGCTGAAAAATATCTGAACTTGCCTGTTAAGTGGCAAAGATAATCTGCCACACAAATGTCTGGCATTGACCCTCTGAAACAGGAGAATCTAGCCATTGCCTGTGGAAATATTCAGTGGTCATGGGTTTAAAAGGATTCTTGCCGAATGATCTTTAGCGAATCTCTGCAGTGCACCTTCTAAATAGGTCATACCTCCACCAGTTTTGAATCATATTCTTTATTTTTCATGTTACTTATCATTGTTCTTCCTATCAAACTGTAATTAAGCTATATATAAGCCAGCCATGACTCACACAACAGTGGTCATAGTATAAGTCAACATCTTTCAGAAATGAATGACGAACACAAAATAATGCGGTATAACTACTGACATTATGCAAGCACTTTTTTCCCTCCTCAAAGTTTTTTAAAAAACATCTGTTGCATAGATTTACTTTTATCAGCTTAAAACTAAGAGTCATAGAGCCAAACAGCATGAAAACAGACCCTTCAGTTCCAACAGGTCCATAATTCCAAACTAAACTAGTCCTACCTGCCTGAGCTTGGTCCGCATTCTTCCAAACATTTTTTATTCATGTACTTATCTAAACGTCTTTTAAATTATAATGACACCTGCATCCACCACTTCTTCTGGAAGTTCAATCCACACACTAACCACTCTGTGTCTTTTATAAATATTTCTCCTCTCACCTAAAAAATACTCCCCTTGTCTTGAAATCCCCCATCCTAGAGAAAAGACACCTTCACCTTAGCTGTAGCCCTCACGATTTTATAAACCTCTAAGGTCACCCCTCAACATCCTAGCTCCAGTCTATCCAACCTCTTCCCATAACTCAAACTCTCCATTCCCAGCAACATCCTGGTAAACCTCTGCTGAACCCTCTCCACCTGATTAATATCCTTCCTATAATAGGGCCACCAGAACTGGACACAGTACTCCAGAAGGGGCCTCACTAACCTCCTATACAACCTCAACGTAACTTAAGATAATCCTACTTTTGAAATCCCCAAATATTTTTCTGTTGTCACATCATAAAGTCTGACAAAGTTGCTGTACCATAACTTTCCTAAACTTGTGACATTCGAAAGGAAACAGCTTTACTCAAATCCTGCTCATTTCAAAACATTTCCAATTGGTCCTTTGCAAAAGTTCCTGAATCAGCTGTTGTGAACAAGTAAATATTCATAGTCACTCTAATAATATTTAAGTGTCTCTACATTCTTCCACATTTGCAGCAATCACAACATCTTCTTCTCTGTCTTTTACATCAACTCACCACATTCTTGACAATGGTCTTGAAAACACATTAAATAAACAAACATTTCTAACTAGCTACACAGCCCAGATTTTCAGTTTTGTCCTCTAAATTTTCCTCCTGCTTCTCCAAATAGGATGTAGCGATTCTGTCCTTTGAGACCTAGGTTAGGTTCTTTTCCCGAGGTTTCACAGACGAGATATAATTTGCACACACCAACTTCTGCAAGCAGTTAAAGATTATTAAAGCTTGTACAAGCTAGGTGACCCCCTTTGACCCATCTCACAGGCATGTGAAGTTGAGTCAAAAGAGGCCCTGAACAAAGAAAACACATCCACTTTATACAGATCAGTTGGTAATGCTCACAGATACACTGGCTGATCACCTCATCCCCCCACACAACCACATGTTACCCCAGGTACAATAGTACGATGAGATAATGTAAATGTATATGATAATCTTGGGGAATTGTTATGCAAACAATTTTCTGACTCAGTGCTTCCCCAAGACAATGTAGTGTGATATGCTTCAGTTTCAGGGGATGATCATGCGAATGAATTTGATTGGCTAGGGATGGCTATGAAAGCATTTCTGAATGGAAGGGACTGAATGACAGAGTTTAATTTGATAATAAGAGAGTAGTAGCAAATGACTGTCTAAATGACGTGGGAGTCATCCACATTCCTGCATGAATGTCATCCCACCCACTTCCAGTATGTTCAGTTTCTGGAGAAGGACAGTGCAGTTTAACCCTTTAATATTACATTAATGTCCAGGAAGATAGTCCAATTTAATCTTTTAACATTACTTCTAAGCGACAAATCCACATTTTAAATTTCGACAAGGTAAGACTGTGGTTGCTACTTGTCGGAGATAATCATATTGCCCATGTGTGCCTAATTTCCAGAATGGAGACAAACACATGTTGATCGAGGGTAGAAATCTTACCTGGTTTGCCACCTGAACCTATATTGTTCCCTATTCAGTGGCAGAGATATACAGAGGTCATTAATTCTCCTTCTGCTGACTAAAGAATCGGAAATTAAAGCTGGAACTTCCCTGGTCTACATATGTGACTGTTTTATTAGATATGGAAACCATTTACCAGTCAAGCAGGAATCATTTACCAGTCAACTTTATCTTGCCAACATTCACCTACTAACTCTACACTAATTTTATATCATTATATCAAGGGCAGCACGGTGGCTCAGTGGTTAGCACTGCTGACTCAGAACCAAGGACCGGGTTCAATTCCAGCCTCGGGCAACTGTCTGTGGAGTTTGCACGTTCTCCCAGCGTGTGTGTGTGTTTCCTCTGGGTGCTCAGAATTCCTCCCACAATCCAAAAAAATGCACAGTTAGATGACTTGGCCATGCTAAATTATCCATAGTGTTCAGGGATGTGTAGGTTCGGTGCATTAGTCAGGGTAAATATAGGGGAATGGGTCTGAGTAGGTTACTGTTCAGAGGGTCAGTGCGGACTTGTTGGGCCAAAGGGCCTGTTTCTGCACTGTAGGGATCCTATGATTCTATATTTGGATTCTATGATTCATTTCAGAGGTCAAATGTTACATCCATGCAGTAAACCATTTAGGAAAGCATAGTAATATTTAAGTACTATTAGGAAGTTCAGATTGAGTTTTTTTTTCCACATCATAATTGTGATGTTTTACAGTTTGTGAGCTATCTTGGACATAGCAATTTCAGGTTTACCTCAAATGTTCAAATTGCTAATATAATGCAGTGTCTGCTGGCCACACAAAAATATACAATTAATTGTTCTCACACTCAATTCTTTGCCATCAGTTCCAAACACTGCTGTTTTGTTCCAGTTATAAATTTGCATAAGCAAATCATTTGTACAGTCTCTTTGAAAACACACAGTCTCAAATGGCAGCACCAGCAAACCCAGTGTTAAGCTTCATGGACACTGAGTTCATTCACATTTCATTTTGCCTTCTTCCACTACTTATGTAATTAATTTCCAAATGACCTCTTAAAGAACTTTTCTCTCCTTCCATCTCTGGGTGTCCTATTGCCATTTGCAGCCCAATTGTTCCATAACATTAAACAAGGAAATAGTTCTGCTGGCGTACAGTTTTGGATGGACATATTTGCATTGTAATCAGCTCAGAGATGATTCACTCTATTGATCTTAGGGATGAAATTTCTTATAAAGGAAAGATTTAATAGGTTCAGTCTATAAGAATTCAAGTTCAAGAGGCTGAGAGATGGTCTTATTGAAACATACCATGCTGGGGCGGCACAGTGGGTAGTACTGCTGCCTCACAGCACTAGGGACACGGGTTCAATTCCACCCTCGGGCGACAGTCTGTCTGGAGTTTGCACATACTCCCCGTGTCTGCATGGGTTTCCTCCATGTGCTCCAGTTTCCTCCCACAATCCAATGACGTGCAGGTTCGGTGAACTGGCCATGCTAAATTGCCCATAGTGTCCAGAAATGTGTAGATTAGGTGCATTAGTCAGAGGAAATTTAAAGTGGTAGGGGGAATGGGTGGGTTACTCTTCGGAGGGTCATTATGGACTTGTTGGGCCAAATGGCCTGTTTCCACACTGAAGGGATTCTATGAGCTATGACTTTAAAGGTGGCTTGATGGCTGATGCTAAGAGAATGTTTCGTGTCAGAAAAAAATAGAACCAGGGTGCAATTTAAATGTGAAGGGCCTCCTGTTTAAAAAGGAGACGAGGAAGAATATTTTTCTCTGACAGGCTCTTCACCAGAGAACTGTGGAGGCTAGGTCACAGAATATAGTCAAGGCAGACTTGGATTACTGATAGACAAGAAGGTTCAAAGGAGCAACCGGCAGTAACATGGAGTTATGGTTATCATGATCTTATTGAACGGACCAAAAGCTTACTCCACTATCTATTGCTTATGATTAAAGCCTGAAGATTACTCTTGGTCTCATCATGAGATAACAAAAAACAGTCAATTTACAGCAAGATGCAAGTGTTTTTACAAATACTATATCAAGATTAGAAACAGTGTGTAAAGATGAGCCTCAACTTAGTTCATTTAATTTACCTACATCTCGATGCAGAAAATTTGTACTCAGCCAAACCAAACGTGAAACTGAATTTGTTACAGGCTGAGAAAAATCATTCAAGAATTCTCACCCTGGTTCATTACCAATCGATTGGATGCATATACTGTCAGTTCGGACTAGGTTAGTCTGAGGTTCCCTCAAGGAGTCAAATAACCCAAAAATATTCATCATACATGAATAACTGGGTGAATCAACTTGTTGAGAGAATTGGAGATGACCCAACTCCTATGTTGTTGTATTCTTTTTAGGAAATCATCAACTGCAGGAGAAAACTTGTAGGAGAAAAAGGATATTTCTAGGATGTGTGTACTGTAGTTCCATCACTAAACTTATGAACCTTACTTCAAATGTGAAAAAAACAATACAATAACAATAATAAATTGTATTCCAAAAATAGTTTTAACTGTTTAAAACAAATGTATTTTTATATTTCAACATATTATATCATGCTTCTATCACAGGAGGGATTTGAACCTGGATCATTTGGTGCACAGGTGGAAGACTATCACTGTTCTACAAGATCATACTTGGATGAGGTATTGGTGACTAAAGATACTGAATAATGGTGGGAGCAATTATCTCAGCATTAAAAACACATCGAATTAAACAAGTTTTCCCAAGAACGCACTGATCCTGATCATGTTAAAAAGAGTCACAGTCATTGAGGACAGAAACAAACCCTTTTAGTCCAACCAGTCCATGCCGCCCATAATTCCAAACTAAATTAGTCCTACCTGCCTGCTCCTGGCCCAGGTCCTTCCAAATCTTTCCTAATCATGTATCCATCCAAATGTCTGATAGCTGATTTTTAGTCTGCTTTGTTAATCACCTCTTTAGTCATAAGGTTCTTGCTCAACATGCAAGGTCACCGGTTCAAGTATCACAATATTGAGTCTTGAATACATAATCAATCAATCAATGCCAACACTTAATTTCTACAATCCTGGAAAGAAAGAAACTGAAACTTGGATTTTTATTGGATCTTTCATGACCTCAGTCATGGTAAGGACATTCTGGGCAACCCAAAGTGCTCTACAACTAAGGAAGTAATGCATAGTGACTGTTATACAGGGATCATTTGGCCATCAATTTGAGCACAGTAATATCCCAGAAAGTCAAAATTTATCACTTAATTTAGTGATGTTGGTTTATGGTCAACTACTGCCTAGAAACAGAAAAATACACATTTTCTTCTATTGTGAAGAACATCCTTCTGGATGGCTGTCTTTTCTACTCCTGTGTCTGGTTCTGTGTGTCATGAACACCTGCTGGGCAACAGCTCGATTTTCTTTCTCTTCCTTCTACTCTCATTTTCCAAAGCGCTGAATGATTCACATCAAAAATTTTCTCAAAGCCTCATTTAAATGCCTGTGAACAAATTTAGAGATAGCCTGGCACCACACTCAGAACTGAAACATGAAATTAAAACTAAAACTACGTCTCCCCTTCCACACACACACACACAAAATACAAATCAAACTTAAAGTTATGCAACGTTCTGTCCACTTTAGAACCTATATTTCCAAATAATAACATTATGAACCTTCTTCACTGATGACATACTGACGGTGTAATAATCTCTCACCAAGGCACTGAAATACCAAACCCAGATCATTTGTAGCAATTTTAAAGAGTTGGGCTTCAACACAAGATTTGGCTTAAAGCCAAAAAGTGCTACGAGCGGGCCAGGTGAAGCCAACATATTGTTCTTCATCTTAAATCTCAAAGAGAGATACATTTTATTTAAAAAAGAATGAAATATGGATCTAAAGTTTTGCCTTAAATTTTACTTGATTTAACTTCAAATGAGCTGTAGAGCAGCTCATTTAAGGATGTTATTGTGCAAAGTGGATACTTTGTAATACAGGCAAAACTACAGATAAAGAACCCCATTTTCTCTTTTGTTTAGACTAATCCACATATTGCTCATCTAAATATGTAGGCTCAATATTCTAGATTATTCAATTAACTTTCAGTACATTGCACTGCACTGTAGCATAAACTAGTTTTCAAAGTGAAAAAAATCATTAAAACAATGTATCACACTCAAAGAGACCACAGCCAAAAGTACAAATGCTAAATTGAGTGCAGGTGCATAGTTCCTTGAAAGTGGAGTCACAGGTAGATAGGATAATGAAGGAGGTGTTTGGTATGCTTTCCTTTATTGGTCAGAGCATTGGGGTTGGGAGGTCATGTTGCGGTTGTACAGGACATCAGTTAGGCCACTGTTGGAATATTGCATGCATTTTTGGTCTCTCTCCTATTGGAAGGATGTTGTGAAACTTGAAAGGGTTCAGAAAAGATTTACAAGGATGCTGCCAGGGTTGGAGGATTTGAGCTATCGGGAGAGGCTGAATAGATGGGGGCTGTTTTCCCTGAAACGTCAGGAGGCTGAGGGGTGACCTTATAGAAGTTTATAAAATCATGAGGGACATGGATAGGACAAATAGACAAGGTCTTT
The DNA here is from genome assembly GCF_004010195.1 of Chiloscyllium plagiosum. Taxonomy (NCBI): domain Eukaryota; kingdom Metazoa; phylum Chordata; class Chondrichthyes; order Orectolobiformes; family Hemiscylliidae; genus Chiloscyllium; species Chiloscyllium plagiosum. The sequence continues at coordinate 11,200,766 of NC_057740.1, forward strand.
TCTGGGGGGGGGGGGGGGGAAGATTTAAAAGAGACCTAAGGAGCAACTTTTTCATGCAAAGGGTGGTGCTTGTATGGAATGAGCTGCCAGAGAAAGTGGTGGGGGCTGGTATAATGACAACATTTAAAAGGCATTTGGATGGGTACATGAATAGGAAAAGTTGAGAGATATGGGACAAGTGCTGGCAAATGGGACAGCATTAGGATAAGATATCTAGTAGAGAAAGGAGGAAAACTTCTTCAAGGCAGGCATCCTTGCAAGAGGATTCGCAGTAGGGTTAAAATCAACGAGGTAAAAACAAAGACTGCAGATGCTGGAAACCAGATTCTGGATTAGTGGTGCTGGAAGAGCACAGCAGTTCAGGCAGCATCCAAGGAGCAGCAAAATCGATGTTTTGGGCAAAAGCCCTTCATGATGAAGGGCTTTTGCCCGAAACGTCGATTTTGCTGCTCCTTGGATGCTGCCTGAACTGCTGTGCTCTTCCAGCACTACTAATCCAGGATAAGATATCTAGTCAACATGGACAAGTTGGACCTAAAGATTGATTCCGTGTTGTACATCTCTATAGTAAACCAATATGTACTGATGCACATTGACTAATCTATCTAATTTAGTTGGCAACATTCCTAGTTCTAAATGTCATAGGATCATAGAATCCATTTTTAATGGAATAAAATGTCTCAAGTGCTTCACAGGAGCACTGAGAAACAAAAAAAAAAGACAGTGAATTACACAAGGAAATATTAGATCAAACGACCAATAGTAAACAATAAAAAGGAGAGCTGGAGAGTTGGAGGGAAGAATTGCAGAGCTTAGATATGGGCTACTGAAAGCACAACCACTAACAATAGAGTAATTTAAATGGAGGATGCATAAGAGACCAGAACTAGAGGAACACAGCTAACAGTTTCTATTTACTCTTTCATGGGATATGGATGTCAACCACATTGCTTTCGAGAAGCAGTCAAATGTGAAAAGATTGGATGAAGATAGCAGATTTCCTACCTACAGTTGTCAACCAAATAAGTTTTTACATGGAGTCATAGAGAGGTACAGCACGGAAACAGACCCTTCAGTACAAGTCGTCCACGCTAACCAGATATCCTAAATTAAATTAGTCCCATTTGCCAGTACTTGGCCCATATCCCTCTAAATCCTTCTTATTCATATACCCATCCAGATGCCTTTTAAATGTTGTCATTGTACCAGTCTCCACCACTTCCTCTGGCAGTTCATTCCATACATACACCATCTTTTGTGTGAAAAAGTTGCCCCTTAGGTCCCTTTTATATAGAGTCATAGAGACGTACAGCATGGAAACAGACCCTTCGGTCCAACCCATCCATGCCGACCAGATGTCCCAAACGAATCTAGTCCCACCTGCCAGCACTTGGCCCATATCCCTCTAAACCTTTCCTATTCATATACCCATCCAAATGCCTCTTAAATCTTACAATTGTACCAGCCTCCACCACATCCTCTGGCAGCTCATTCCATACACGTACTGCCCTCTGCGTGAAAAAGTTGCCCCTTAGGTCTCTTTTATATCTTTCCCCTCTCACTCTAAACTAATGCCCTCTAGTCTTGGACTCCCCCCAAACCATGGAAAAGACCTTATCTATTTAGGTAAAAACAATGACTGCAGATGCTGGAAACCAGATTCTGGATCAGTGGTGCTGGAAGAGCACAGCAATTCAGGCAGCATCTGAGGAAATGGAGGTCCTGGGCCTCCTTCACCGCCGCTCCCTCACCACCAGACGCCTGGAGGAAGAACGCCTCATCTTCTGCCTCGGAACACTTCAACCCCAGGGCATCAATGTGGACTTCAACAGTTTCCTCATTTCCCCTTCCCCCACCTCACCCTAGTTCCAAACTTCCAGCTCAGCACTGTCCCCATGACTTTTGCTGCTCGTCGGATGCTGCCTGAATTGCTGTGCTCTTCCAGCACCACTGATCCAGAACCTTATCTATTTACCCTATCCATGCCCCTCATGATTTTATAATGACAGTTCTCATGGTGACCATTTTGGGGACCAGCTTTCAATTGCAGACTTTATTAATTGAAGTTAAATTCCATCACCTACCATGATGGGACTTGAAATCATGCCAGAAGAGCATTAGCTTGGACTACTACTACTTTACCTGTATGCCACGAGATTACCAAGGTGGAAGGGATGTGGATATAGAGGGATTTGAAACCAAGGGTAAGAACTTTAGGGTGAAAGTATCACTTGATCAGAAGCTAACAAGTCAAAAAGCACAAAAGGTTATACAAGATTGGAACTCACTGTGAGTTAAGACAAGTAGCAGTAACTTAGATGAGCTCAGAATTAGAGAGAGTGGAATTTGGGAGACCAGCCAGGAACCAAGTGATGTTATCACCAATCACATCACCAGCACCTACAGTTATGACTCCCCTGAAAGATACAGAATCTTGCTATGTGTCAGGAAGAGAGATTTTGCAATATCTTATCATCATACCTGGGTTACAACAGGAGAGTGGCACAGTCACCTGACAGGGACATGTGTAATTAAAAAATAAAGTAATGCATTAAGTAGAATGATACAGGAAATTCATTAATTTTCAATACAAATTTACTCTCATCCAAAACTTTATTTCCCCTACAAAATAGATGCATTATACTCCAGTTTCCTCACTCACCTCTCAGACATGCAGCAAGACAGCAAAACAAGGAGCAACAATCTGAGAAACAAGTAGAAATGGAAAGGTAGTATTCTATAGACAAATCAGAACACAAGGACATTCATGGATGCAAGACAGCACAGAAACAGTTAAGACAGAATCTAACAACAGTACTCAATTTATGAAAGGGTTTGAGTGTAACGAGTGAAGGTTTTTTTTTACTGCTAGTTTAACTGAAAAATGAGTCCAAAAGAAAGGATTAATAGAAGCATAAAGAAGCAGGAAGAAAATGTAATATTATTTAGAATAGGGAATCATAAACAGTTATCAAAGCAGAGTCCATGATGTGGGGCCCAGACTAATGCACAGCAGACACGGGTTCAAATCCTACTGTGGCAGCTGGAGAAATTTAGATTAGATTAGATTCCCTAAAGTATGGAATCAGGCCCTTTGGCCCTCCAAGTCCACAATGACCCTCCGAAAAGTAGCCCACTTGGACCCATTCCCCTACTCTATATGTATCCCTGATTAATGCACCTAACACCATGGGCAATTTAGCATGTCCAATTCACCTGACCTGCACATCTTTGGATTTTGGGAGGAAACTGGAGCACCCGGAGGAAACCCACGCAGACACGGGGAGAAAATGCAAACTCCACACAGATGGTCACCCGAGGCGGGAATCAAACCCAGGTCCCTGGTGCTATGAGACAGCAGTGCTAACCACTGGATCACCGTGCCGCCCACCGTGTTCCTTTATAAATTGAGAAATTCATAATATAAAGCTAGTCTCAATAAGGGTGACCATGAAACTAACATCAATTGTGGTGAAAACTCATCTGATTCACTGTCACAGAAACATAGAAAATAGGAGGAGTATGCCATTCACACCTTTGTGCCTGCTCTACCACTCAGTATGATCATGGCTGACCATCCAACTCTGCACCCTATTCCCGCTTTCTCTCCATGATGTTCTTGAGTGAAGAAATCTGCCATCCTTACCTAAGCATGGTCTTCATGTGACTCCACAGCAATACAAATGACTTAACTCCCTCTGAAATGGCCCCGGGAGGGAGTCAATTCAAAGACAATTAGGGATGGGGATCAAATGCAAACCTTGCTCGTAATGTGCAATTTTCATGAAAGAGTAAATAAAACATACTGCAACAAATAGAAAATTGAAGTTTAAAAAACCTTACATAAAAATATCGTGTGGATCACTTCACTGAGAAAATTAGCAGCAGAATGAGGGGCCAAATTCCTCCATCTGAGCTGAAGTTTCTATCATTCCGTGACAGACACAAGTAAGCAGCACTGCAGTTCAGCTGATTGTAAATTAATTTGATCTGACTCATGCACTATGACATTCCAATGGATACACCAGACTAAGTACATTTCACTGAGCTATTATTTTTAGCAAACCACCCTCCTATAATCTGCACAGCCAACTGGCCAAGTGCTCCAGCGGTAAGGATATATTGGCAGCGAAATGCAAGAAAGAATTGTTAATCAATGCCACAAGTTTGAATTTCACACTGCCATCCAACTGCTAGATTGTGACAGAATAAATTACTTAAACTAGATCTTGTGGTTTACCACATCAAATAGACCCGTTTTTTAAAAGCAAGACAAATACAAACCAACTAGGAAAAGATTTTAAAAGAGAAATAACCAAACATTTCAAGTAGCAGCTTAGGTTATAATAGTTCTTACATTTCAAGTCAGAAGACTCAACCTCACCTCACAACTTGATTACACATTTAAGCTAGACCGGAGTAACAACTGCATTGACACAGTAATGTTATTTGAAAGGAAGAGATTTAATACAGCGCTTCTGTCCAGTTGTTCTTATCAACCACCACTCAAACTGACTAACTTGTCATTCAGCTAACACGTTGCTTGCCAGACCTTGCTGTGCATTGATACAAACTATGAAATATCAAGGATGTATTTCAAAACTGACTAGTTGAGCCTTGATAATGCACTACATAAATGCATTCTTAGAAGACAAGACATATCAATTCCAACTTCACGAAACCGTCCAACGTTACATCCATTGATGTCCAGTGATCAGAACACCACTTTTATCTACTTTCCAAGAAATAACTTCAATCCTACTACATAGCTGTACCAACCTACATACTGCAAAGACGAGTACTGAAATTTGTCAGCCTCCATGTGGATGTGTTAATTATGCACATATCTGAGCATCAGGAAGGCTTTTATGCAGATTTATCAGTTTTCTCCCACTGTTCACCACCACCAATCTTTTTCCATAAGGTACAAGCCTTGCTGGAGTATAAGGTCACATTATCCTCCAGGACTTTGTCAAAATGGTGACTTTTTTTACACTTTAACTAAGGTATTGAATACTATTTATGCCATAGGTAAAAGCTACATAAGCAGTGAATTAATTTAAAGACATATTTTGGAACAATTTGAAGGAATTTGCGAGTACTAAAATACATTTTGGTGCAAGTTATTTTTATTTTCAAAATATACCTAATTTGTTAAAAAAATCTTTCTATATATACATAGTTGCTAAAGTGGTTCAGTTCTGTACAGTCCTTGCATGTGGAGAACAAACAAACACAGCATTTCTTATTTACAACAAGACTACATTTACGTACATTCGCGGCACCAGGAGGATCCAACAACTGAACAGACTGCCATTGTACTTTGGCTTAGGCAGTGGTCTTTCTCCACTGCATCTTGGCAGCAGTTGCCCCAAGCTTTAGTGTGGCCTTTAGCACGTAGTCCTGGACCTTGGAATGTGCCAGTCTGCAACACTCAGTCAAGGTCAGCTCCTTGTTCTGGAAGGCCAACAAATTTCAGGCAGACCAAAGAGCGTCTTTCACCAGTCGGTGGTCTTCCAGACGCAGTCAATGTTTGTCTCAGTGTGCGTCCCAGGGAACAACCCATAGAAAAGAGTCCTGCATCTCAGAGTTGCCTGGGATGAACCTCAACAAAAATCGATTACATTTCTCTCCAAAATTCCTTTGCAAAGACACATTCCAGAAGGAGGTGTATGACAATCTCTATCCCCAGCCCCCACAGCCACTTTGAGGGTAGCGTGCGGTGGTGCAGGGAGTCTGGGTCTATTTTGAACGGGCAGCAACCTGAGAGGTGTGAAATGGTTTTGAGTGCCGGCTCACACCTTCAGCAAGTTTTGATTCTGTTTGGTCTTCCCCTTGATAGGGTGGATCTTGCCAGTATAGATTACTCCGCAGGAGCACGTGTTTATGATTAGTGAGGATTTTAGTTGAATTGCTGGTTCAACCAAGAATTTGAGATTTTGTCATCTCTGTAATACTGAATGCCTGCCCCTTGACATTCAAGCCGTCGACACTTTTTGAATTCCCACTCTCTCCATCCTGCATACCTGTTGGGCGGTTTCTGTCGCCCGGTATCAGCCTCCTGAAGTGCTGGCATAATTGCCTGGACAGAAGTCATTGGGTCCATTTTCCCTTTGATGCCAGACAATAATTCTTCGATTTCTGAGGACTTTGAGTTCTTGCACTCTTGCAATGGTTTCTCAGTTACATTCTCCTCTATATTGAAAGAAGCCCGTATGATCACATTCTTAGACATCTCTAGTGCCTCACGTTTGCAGACAATCGTGTATGGAATCTGCACTTCTAGTTTCAGCATGCCCAGACCGCCATTCCTGTTGCTGGCATACAAGATTCCATCATGGATATAAGGTGGAAGTGTAGGAATCCTTTCGTGGCATTGCATATAATTTGGTCCAGTTTTATAAGTGTGGTCTGAGATGCTTTGGACAGGATCGAGTGAAAATACAATCTGGGGAATAACATGGGTTTTTAGGATTTCTAGGCGTTGCCTCGGTCGGAGAGATGCTGCCTGTATTCCTTTCACCCACATCTTAAGCCTCTCTTTCCATTCTCCTTTTGACACACCTGCCCACGGGTCGATATAGGCACCCAAGTATTCCTCAGTATCACCTGGGGGTATATAGGATATTAGATTCGTTATGCAGCTTCCAATTAGCAAAGTGATTGTACAGAAAGGTCTTCCTCTTAAGCGTAAAGTGGAAGTCTTTTGTCTTTGTGATGTTAATATTGAGGCCCGTATGGTCACAATATGACTGCAGCAGCTTCAGATTCCTTCCCATACCGGTGTGAGAGTCACTCAGAAGGGCTATGTCATCTGTGAAGGCCAAAATCGGTCAGTTAACTCTTCTGCCGTCCAGGGGCATAGTGACTCCTGAGTTGGCCTTCTCCAGACAGCATATCAAAGGATCCAGAGTGATGTTAAATAATATGGCTGAGAGTGGGTCACCCTGCTTTACACCCCTCTCTATGTTTATTGGAGTGGTATTAGTTCCGTTTCCTTCTACCAGGTCTACAAAGGCTTTTGGGAGATGTTCTCTCTGCAGTGTTTTCAATAGTAATTTGTGCCCAACTGAGTCGAATGCTTTTGCCAGATCAACAAAGACAACCGCAAGGTCCTTGCGGTTATGCTTTGCTCCCTTAATTATGTTCTCTAGGGTGACAATATTCTCATTGCATCTGCAAGCGGCTGCTAGAAACCCCTTTTGTCTGTTGTTAATTTCAACAGTTTCCCTGAGGCATTTCGTCATTATTTTTGTGAAAAGTCTTAGCAGCATAGGACCAATGGTTATCGGCCGCCAGAGGTCAATGTTTTTCAGGCGGTCTTCATTCTCGCACTTATGAATTAAGACCGTTCAACTCTTTTTTTAAAAAAGTGATTCTGGTATCGTGTTTGATTTTAACAATAGGGAGAAGAGTCAGGGTAGACGAGTTTCCTCCTCTTCATGAATGGATCGTATATCAGCCAGATTCAGGCCATCTGATCCAGTGGCACTGTGCTCAGCTATCCCCTTGATGGCTTTCTCGACCTCTTCTACTTCCATGAGTTTCATCAAGGATCAGTCATCTACGTCCCCGGTATTTGCTGATGTTGGATTTATGATTTGGTACCTACAATTTCCCTCTGAAACATGCCTCCAGTTCCTCGTTTGGGAGAGGACAAGTGGATTAGGTCAGCACCCCTATGATGTCATGAGCTAGTTTGGCATGAGTTTGTAGAGCTGTTGTATTGCTCTGAACAGAGCTCTACATGTCGCCCATCTTTTCTTTGCACCGGTATTATTGCTGGACTTTGTGTCTTTTTTAGTCTGGCCTCCTGGAGAGGCTTTTTCCATTTATTCTGTCCATCCCTACCATTCGTTAGTGGGTAGGTAATACCAACCCCTAGCACTAGAGTGTCCAGGTCGTTCCTCGTGCTCAAAAGCTCTTCCGTTTGTTTTAGCTGATCATCTATGTCCATATGCTTAGGGATCAAAGCCGGTGTTCTGCATTTGGCTCTCTGGTGTGGGTTCAGTTCGTCGGAATAATCCCGAACACTCTTTGCCTCAGATTCATGCGAGTTATCAGCTATACTCATGTCATTTGGGATTTGGACCTCTGTTCACAAGGTTTCTGCGTTTGGGTGTTTTCTTTTTAAGGATGCTAGCGATCTCTTTATTAATGAATTTGCATCCTGGAAATCTCTTTTCTAATTCCCTCAGGAGTGCAACTTCCTCCAGTGTCGATATGCAATCACTTCTCCCCGGTTTGCCTTTGACCTGGAGTGCTGTTTTGAGGTGATTTTCATTCCATAGAATGGGATGTTGAAGGCTCTCATGTTGACAAAGTCCAGCCTGAGTTGTAAACTGTTGGTCACACGCGCTGCATGCAAAGTCCCCCACTGGAGGGGGTTTCTTACTTTTGCACTTGGGTTAATGGTAGGAGATGCATGGTACTCTCCTGCTTTATCACAGCATGAACATTTTGTCCGGATGTTCCTTATTTTATGCACTTCGGTCATGTGAATCTTGTGACCCAACAAACTCACTGTGGGAAAGAGGGCATCACAGTCCACGCAAAACAACTTGTCGATAGGGTAATGGATTATAACCTCTTGGACAGATGTTCTGTCAATATACTGGTTCGATAACAACAACTTCTCAGCTGTCATACCCTCGAACTCTATTTCGGTCTCATTCGCCGAATGCGCTGTGTCCTGCTTTGGTATTTGATAATCCCTGCTGTAGAAGGTTTGGGTAGTGATGCTTATATCATCCGGTGGGTGGGCTGCCCATACGGGTCCTTCTACAACATTATCAGTGTCATCCACTACTGGGCTAGTCAGTTCCTTGGGAGGAATAGCCAAACTCAGCTCCAAGTTGGGCAAGAGGTATCGTCCCAAGATCACTGTCTCGGTTTGACTTGAGACTGATCTTGTTGCCAGCTTTAAAGAGCAGGCGCATTTACAATTTAACAAATTAACACAGCTCGCAGTTGTGGATGAGGCTGCAGGGAGGTTGTTTATCCGCGATGCCTTCCAGCCAGACTGCTCCATTGAACACGGAAAACATTCTTTTTTTGAGTAATATTGAGGTATCCGGTCTATGCAGACCACAGCCGTCTCATAGCTTTTCTCAGTTGTTTCGTCACTCAGCAGCCAAAAGCTACTGAGCTTACTAGCGGGGCCAACAAGGAGGCACGACACAAACTATGCACCAAAATACATCAAAACGTCCTAGTTACTCCCATGCATAAAGGATCTAACAGATAGTCACCACCTTCTCACCACCAGCTAAGAAATGTCTTGTGCTTGTTGGAAAGCTCTGGTTCTGTTATAAGTGCACCACCCTATCTTAAAAAAATCAATAAAAATAAAAATGGAGAAATGATAACTAATGTATTACAAACCTCATTTTATATTCATTGTAACTGGGAACAAATCAGTAATGTCATTTATTCACCATAATATAAGTATTTCCAATTTCTGAGAAAAAGTCTGTCTCAAATCTCAAGTGCATCAACTTTACTCAAATTCTGGGAACCTGACATGGCATATTAATCTGCCAATTTGTATATATGGTAGTGAATCTGCATAGTTATTAGGGCTTCAAAAAGGAAGTAAGATACCATCAAGACAGTTTGACTGGTGAAGTAAATTTGCCACTAATTGTAAATAAACATATGCTTCAGGTAATTAGATTTAGATAACAAATTCTGGTATTTATTTTCATTGCACCAGTCCCACTCCTCCCACCCCAAACAGGGCCGGTCTGTGGGGAGTTCAACGATACAGACAAATCTATGATATCTTGCTTAAGTGGTCAGTGTTCAGGTCTAAGCCAATGCATGTTGTTGAATTCCACTGGACTATGGAAGTACGAGCACTGATCTTGACCTTATTGGTGCTCTCAAACACAATAATCCCACTAGATCGTTTCCCTCCCTATCTTAACAAGTCAAGGCCAACTTTGGCAAACAAACTGATACTCTTAAAATGTGCAAACTTGAAATTGTCCAAGGATAGCATTTGGGACATTTACTGGTCAGTGTTAAACCATAATTCAAACACTACTGCTATTATTGGAAAAATAAGCATTCATCAAGTGATTATTTGGTTAACACATACTTTCTTCATTGTCTATATCTCCACGTGACCAAGATATTTGAGGGTACCCCAACAAGGGTTGGCACCTTCTGCAGAAAAGGGTAGGAAACTGAAAAAAAAATACAGAAGGCCCTAAGATATGAAGCGGACTTCAACTATTAGCCTATCGGGTCTGCTCTGCCAATTGATCATGGATGATATGTTTCTCAACACCATTTTCCTGCCTTCTAATCTTCTTGTTAATCAAAAACATATCTGCCCCTCTCTAAAATACACAACCTTCAGCAGCAGTAAGGTCTACAGCTTCACCGAACTCTTGCTGAAGAAATTTCTCCTCATCTTAGGTGTAAAGCATCATTCCTTCAATCTGACACTGTGACCTCAGGTCCTAGTCTCTTCTACTAATGGAAACATCTTCTCCATGTCCACTGCATCCAGGTCTCTCAATACTCTGTACATTTCAATCAGCTCCTCTTATCCTTCTAACTCCATTGGATTTCAGACCTAGAGGTCTCAACGACTCCTCTTAGGAGAAGCCCTAGGATCATTGCTGTAAATGTCCTCTGTACTTCTTCCAAAACAAGTACATGCTTCATTAGATATGGGGCCCAAAACTGCTCACAACATTCCAATGCAGTCTGACTGGAGCATTATAGAGCCTCAGCAGTACACGCCTGCTCTTGTATTCTGGCCTTCACAAAGTGAATAGTAATATGGCATTTGCCTGCCTAACTGCCAAAATAACTTGCATGTTAACCTTTCAGAGAATCTTGAACTAAGACCCCTAAGTCATAGAGTCATAGCAATGTACAGCACTGAAACAAATCCTTCAGTCCAACTCGTCCATGCTAACCAGATATCCCAGATAAACTTAATCCCATTTGCCAGCATTTGACTCATATCCCTCTAAGCCTTTCCTATTCATATATTCATCCAAATGTCTTTTAAATGTTTTAATTGTACCAGCGTCCATCATCTCCTCTGGCAGCTCATTCCATACAAGCACCACCCTTTGCATGTAAAAGTTGCCTATTAAGTTCCTTTTAAATCTTTCCCCTCTCACCTTAAAACTGTGCTGCTAGTTTTGGACTCCTCTACCCTGGGGAAAAGACTTTGACTATTCACCCTATCCATGTCCTCCATGATTTTATGAACTTCTACAGCGTCACCCTGCAGCCTCTGATGCTCCCAGCTGTTTTGCTGGTTCAGCTTTCCAAAGTCTTTCCCCATTGAAAAACAATGGGGAGGTGCCGGTGTTGGACTGGGGTGGACAAAGTTAAAAATCACACAACACCAGGTTATAGTCCAACAGGTTGATTTGGAAACACTAGCTCTCACAGCGCTGCTCCTTCCTGATAAAGGAACAATGGTCTGAAAGCTAGTGCTCTGAATAAACCTGTTGGACTATAACTGGTGTTGCGAGATTTTTAACTTTGCCTATTTAGAGAATCACATCTTTGCCTCTATTCTTCGTAACAAAATGTATAACCTCACACTTTCCCACATTGTATTTCATCTGTCACTTCTTTGCCCACTCTCCTAGTCTGATCAAGATCTTCTGCTGCTTCCCCACCTCAACACTACCTTACCCTGCACCTATATCTGAATCAGACTAAAAATCAAGGTTCACCTTGCAAGACTTAAGATGATTAAAAACAGGATTAAATATTAAAATGTATAACAGAAAGAATACATAAAATATATATAATACATTAGCTATAATAATTTTATTCAGACTGATGAACAGACAAACTGGTACTTTATACTCAAAACAAATGTTAAGGCCTCACTGGAACACAGGTCATTATTCATATTTCCTATTGCACTCTTAATAGAAAAGTCCTACACAGAATAAGTCGCCTTTGGACGATTTGAAAAGTCAGTCTATTTGTGTAATTGCACTCAAATGAACAATGCTATCCATAGAGTGTCAACAGACTTCCTCCCACGCTTTGGAATTGCGATGTATTAACTGCATAGTTCCACTGCAAAGATCATTCTGACAGCAAAATTCCTCTGTCTACTGTCATAATAATCCCTTTACAAATTGGCCCCAAACCTTTTACAAATTTTTGCGAAATGGCACTTGATTGTCTACTTGAAAAAAAAACTCCATTCTGGAATTCATTCAGTCCTCAGACATCACAGAAAACATGACTGTTTACAATCAATAATTTATTTCCCCCAGTCCCACTGAAAGCACTGAGCCACGAGACTTTCTCGGTACTTCTCCCAAGTGCCCATTCCTCATGTACTTTCAGTGAGCTATCCAACCATGAAGAACTTGACATCCAATCCAACTCCTCTCATACAAACATTTCCAGCAAATGTTACAGGAGAACCATCAGGAACAAGAATTTTGCCTGCCCTGTTGAAAGGTCACATTGACCTGAAATGTTAACTCTATTCCTCTACATCAACACCACCTGCCCTGTTGAGTATTTTCAGGAAATTTTGTCTTTAAGGAACTCTGGCTGCTTTGGTTATACCAGAGACAGACCCGTTTGAAAGCCTCACGACAACAGTCATTCATTAGATCCTTTGTGCTCACTTTCATTGTTGCCTAAAAGTAACAAACACAAGTTTCCAACAGAACAGCTTTGTCGATACACTGTGTGGCAATGATTGGTTCCAATGCAGCAAATAGATTGTTTTGATAATTGGCTAACATTTAAGAAAGTAAATTGGTTTCTCAGCATATACAACCTCCATTGATCTCTTGAACACACCATGTTATGGCGCATCATGATTCTTCAACCACCATTATCTTTTAAACCTTTACACAACTGACTATGAGACAATCTTAATTCTATCCTTAACAAGCATCCACTTTGTTATTTTTAGACAAACAGTAGGAGCAACAATTCTGATTTTATGTGTGACGAGATATTAAAATGAATTACGTATTCCAAAACTAAACAAAGAAGGGCTGATGCCAAAGATCTGAAACAAAAACAAATAGCTGGGGAAACTCAGCAGTTCTGAAGAAGGGTCACGACTCAAAGTGTTAACTCTGCTTTCTCTCTAGAAGTGCTGTCAGACCTGCTGAGTTTTACTAGCAATTTCTGTTTTTTCTTACATAACTTCAAATGATGCTCTGGTTAAAAAACCGGGAGCCAAACTTCAACTGGACACCAATAACGTCTGCATTTTATTTTCCCTACTAGTCATTTTTCTCTGGGTAAGAGTTAACCGTTAAACTTTGCCAGTAAGCAAAGACACATTGTGAAATTGCACATATAGTATTTTAAGTGTAAAATATCAAGATAGCTAGCAAGTAAGCAACTTGAATACTTGTGAGAATGTCAACGCTTCTCTAATACCCTAAAAATTAACGCTGTCAAACACTGCATGATTTTGCGTCCAGAGGAACGCTACTTAAAAAAAATCCAAGATTAAAGCGTTTGGAGAGAGAGATTAGGGAATAAACGTGGCAGTTCACTGGCCTGAAATCAGTCCCGCATTTTTAAACTAACAAACGGATTCAAGTTGTCGATACTAGTAAATAAACCACACTAACAATCCCACCGGGTCTGTCAGTCCAACACGGATGGATAAGGGATTGCATAACCAGTCTCTCTTTCATTTATACAAAGCCACTTATTTGTTTTAAAAATCAAAAAGCAAGCGTTCCTGTTGGCCGTTGCTTTCGTACAAGAAAAAGAAAGTTGAATTCAAACGGAAACTGTTGGCCGAGTGAAATAAAGCTCGAACTTAGATTTCACAGCAACAACAACAACAAAAACTGATCGTTATAAAAAAAACTAATTTTGCATAAACGTAAATAAGTTGGCATTTTTATAGCCGCCACATAGACCATGAAAACATGTGAGCCACGCTGTAGCAGTAAGTTAGAGCGGTTGTGCCTGTTGAATGACACTGGCACCAGCCGGGGTGAGAGCTCATTCCTTCACACTGAGATTCCCCCCGCCCCCGGTCTCCTCCAGATCCCAGATCCCAGATCCCGGCCCCCGGCCCCCGGCCCTGTCGCCTTACCTGACTCGCTTTGTAAAACTGCTTCTTCAACCCGGCCACCGACATCCTCGCACACTTCTAACGGACGGCAACTTTTAAAAAGGCTCGATTACGTGGCTCTTTTCAAATGTTATTCCCTATTTGCAATCCCCGCCTCTCTCTCTCTCTCGTTCTCCCCCTCGGAGCCCAGCTACAGAGTCTCTGTCAGAAATCCTACATGGCAACCGCAGCTACTTCCGGCAGCGCGACAAGGAGCGCCACCCGCCGGCGGAACGTTCAACCGCGGTCAAGGTCCTCCACAAACAGCGCCTCCCACAGCGGCAATCCAGCCAGTCAAGCCCTTACACGGTCCTCCACACAGAGCGCCACCTTCAGCCGAACTCCAGCCATTCAGGCTGTCGAAGTTCTGTCACCATCCCCAGCTGTGTAGACTGTAGGCATACCGCCACCTGTCGTTCTGGAGGACTGAAGTCACATCCCTCTGTGGTTTGCATGGATTGACTTGTGCACTGGGAGAGAGAGTGGTCTTTGTAGGGTGTGTTATTTTTGCTCTGGAAACCGAAAGGTAAAAATCTCTGGAACGGTGTTCTGATGGGCGTAAGTTCTTTTTTAAGAACTCCACAGAGAAAGGCCTTGATCAGGAAGAAATAGTTCCTGAAAGCTCGAGTCGAGGTGAAGAAATGAGGTGAGTCAGGAGGTTTGAGGTGAAGGGGAGATCAGCTCCAAGTATGTGCAGTATAAATGTAGATGTTTCATATATAAGTGAAAACACATTTAAATTGTAAGGAGAATTACTCTTCAAGGGAAGCACAATTCAGCCAATGTAAGAGACCCCATCTTTAATATTCTAAATTGGAATTTGCAGCAAGGGTTTATGTCTTCAACTCTTTTGAGCCAGTGATAAAAGATGTTTTTTTCTGCATTGCAAGATTGAAATGTGGGTCAACGAGTGCCACATGAAAAACATTCAGGAAAATGGTTGCCTGGGGAAAAATAAGACATTTTTGTAACCTCTATTCCATCAGAGTACAAACTATTCTTCCAGCTCTGCTTCTGGCAACTCAATGGTCCAGTATGCAAGAGCAGGTCAGGATAACTCCCTGGCTGGAGGCTGAGGGGAGACTTCATAGAAGTCTATAAAATTATAGGATGCATAGATAGGGTTGACGGTCAGAAACTTTTCCCCAGAGTTGAAATGTCTAATTCTAGGGGACATGCATTTAAGGTGAGAGGGGGAAAGTTCAAAAGAGACATGAGGCCAAGGTTTTTTCCACAGAGAGAGTTGTAGGAGTCGGGAATGCACTGCTCGGGATGGTGATGGAGGCAGATATGATAAGGGTATTTAAGGGACTTTTAGATAAGTGCTTGAATGTGCAAGAGATGGAGGGAGATGAGCTGAAAATGTGTTGCTGGAAAAGCGCAGCAGGTCAGGCAGCATCCAAGGAACAGGAGCAGAGTTGTAGGAGTCTGGAATGCACTGCTAGGGATGGTGATGGAGGCAGATATGATAAGGGTATTTAAGGGACTTTTACATATGAATGTGCAAGAGATGGAGGGATATGAACCAAGAGCATGCACAAGGGATTATTTTAATTTGGCATCATGTTCGGCACAACATCATGGGCTGAAGGGCCTGTTCCTGTGCCCTACTGTTTTATATACTATGTTCTTCCTGCTGCTCAGCAACTTTTTTCTGTGACCCCTTTCCTCCTAATCGAAATAAAATCTTGATGTCAGGAATCTTCATGTTGAGGACGACAGAATTCTAGATCCCTGATAAATTCTCATTGGAGCTGAGGTGGACAATATCAGTCGTCCACTCAATTATGATGTGCCATCTGTTATATGAGAGTTCAGACTTCTCTTTATAAATGCAATTTCCAATAAAATTCATTGTATTTAAATTGGAGTAGTGAGATTAATTTTGAATAATTACTCTCCATGATGAACTAACCCAACTCTGATAATATTTAAATATGGGTCCTTCCTAATTAATATCGTTCATTTCCCTATGTTAACTTTTACCAAACATGGAGAAGATTATGGAATTATTTAAAATTATGACCTACCGGTCAGAGTTGTTAGAACCAGGCAGTTTCAAGTATTGTTAAATCTAGAGCAAGTGAGTAAGCTTAAATGCAAGGTGTTCAGGACAAAGATGCAGTCTAAGGATATGAGGTAGACCATTTAGGATTGAGATGAGAAAATTCCTTTACCCACATAAAGCTTGGGGACTTCTTTGCTGCAGAAAGAAGTTGAGGCCAAAACACTGAATGTTTTTAAGAGGGAACTCGATATAGCCCTTAGGGCGAAAAGGTATGGAGAGAAAGCAGAAATGGGGTACTGAGTTGGATCATCTGGATCATTGAATGCCAGAGCAGGTACAAAGGGCCTAATGGCGTACTGTTGCTCCTGTTTTCTATGTATCTAAAGAGGGAATTCTTTTTTGCATGGTATTATGAGGTTATGGAATGTACTACCAGACTTAGTGACAAAAACAAGTAAACATCTCAATGTTTAAGAACAAATTGATGGGTAAATGAAGAAAAGGGGAATAAGGACATCTGGAAAAAAGATGGGCTCTTAAAACACTTCCACTGAAGATAATACTAATACAGACTAAATGTGCCAAAAAACATACTTCCATCTTGGAATTTTCCATGTATTCTACTAAAGGCTGGTTAATGTTGAAATTGAAATAGTAAACATTGGGAACACTGAAACCATTGTCCAAGCTTCCTTACCAAGCCGTTGACACTAACTGCCTCCCTGACAATTATCTCCCAATAAATCAGACTGTTAGCATCCCCAAGATGAACTTGCAACCTCATTTCTATGCACATTTCTGCCTCCGTTAAATCACTCGACTTAATCACTGCATCTGCTCATCTGCTGCTGATACTTTCATCAATGCCATTATTATCTCTGGACTTGACTATTCAAGTGACATCCTAGTTAACCTCCCCCACTGTAGCCCTGGTAAACGTAAAGTCATCCAAAACTCTGTTGCTCAGGTCTTAACTGGTACAAAATTCCATTCCCTTATGTTTGTTGACCCACACTGACTCCTGGTCAAGCAATATAAAATTTTTGTCATTGTTTACAAGTCCCTCAATGGCTTCACCCTCCATATGTCTATAATCCCCTGCACCCCCAGAACCTGCCTACAATCATTTAGCTGTGGGCAGCAGATCATCCCAATTTGAGTTGATCCACTAACTTCAGTTGCCAATTGCCTAAGCTCTGGAATTTCTTCCCAAAAGCTCTCCACCTCACCTTCTCTCTTTAAGATGCTTCTCTTTGACTAAGCTTTTGATGATCTGTTTTAATATAACTATATTATGGCTCAATGTCAAATTTTGCTTGATAATGGTCCCATAAAGTGCTTTTGGAAGTTTGCTTGCATGAAAAATGCTGTTAACTTTTCTGTTGGTGGTGCTTGTGTATGTGTAACGTTATATTCTATCTCTCTCTTGCTATTTATAATCTTATTGATTCAAAATTACATTATCTGTTCAGGGAAAATCGGTTTGTACAGATTGTTTATTATCTACTATACCCCCAGATTCTGAGGATGAATAATTAGTAAAGACTGATTCTTATCAATTTGTGGGAGATTTCTATTTTTTAATTGAATGTTTATGCTTGGAGAATGTATACTCAATGCCATTTCAGGATCCATGGTCTCAAGTCTTGATAAGGACCATTTTATTATTAAAATGAATGCATTACAAATAAGAACTACCATATCATGTATCACATAATTTCGGATAGAATTTAAAAAGATTAATTCTTCATATTGTCATGCAGGTGATCTATTTTGACTTAAGAAATGAACATTTTGCAGCACACAATTGAATTCTATCATGTAATAGTATTTCAATGCTAATATAACAATAGTATTTAGTGATCTTTCGTAATATTTAGTTATGTTGTATTGTTTCTGGAACTGCCATTGAGGCCTAAGGAAGTAGTGTCGATTAACTACAAATATTTTGGATATCATTTAACTTAATTGCACCTTGTTTATTTCCAGTCAATGTCGTGGTGTTCAAAATAAACTTGATACTGTTTTACTCCAATTTTAACTCAGTTGAAATTTGCCACTCTCCCCAGTCTATTTTCTATTCCTAATTCTTATAGAATCCCTACAGTGTGGAAGCAGACCATTCAGCCCATCGAGTTCACATTGACCCTCTGAAGACCATCCCACCCAGTCCCACTCCCTACCCTATCCCCGTAACCCCACATTTTTCATGGCTAATCCACCAAGCCTGCACACCCCTGGACACTATAGGCAATTTAGCATGGTCCATCCACCTAACCAGCAGATCTTTGGACTGTGGGAGGAAACCGGAGCACCTGGAGGAAACCCACGCAGACCCGCAGAGAATGTGCAAATCCCTCACAGACAGTCGCCCAAAATGGAATTGAACCCGGGTCTTCGGTGCTATGAGGCAGTAGTGCTAACCACTGTGCTGCTCAACAGTGGCAAACTTTACAAGTACAAAGATGATAATCTGGTGGGTTTAAATGATGGGACAAGGTGATTTTACAGTTCCTTAAGTTTTATTATCCTTCATCTAATATCTTATTTATCTTTTGTCCAAGGGATCCATAACATGTGACACATAAAGTCACTTACAGCAACTTCCCAAGTCTGGCTTATGCCATAGCTTCTGCATCAATGAGTCAATAACCAAAAGGCTAACCTGTCTTTTCACAGTTTAGATGCTGACTGGCCGGTAATATTTTCTTACACTTTTTTTGCTTTCAATTCCACCATTAACATTCCAGAGTTTTGAAATTTTTTTTGTCCTGAGTATCCTGTCTTGAATATAACATGACTGTTACAGAAGCTGTTTGTGTCTTTTGCTCTTCAGACTCATTGATAATAAATCTAAAACTGCATTTTTAAAACTATATTGACCATGAGTTTCTTTAGAATCTAGAATGTGGCTGAAGAAATGTTTGTGGATATATTTTCTCCTTCCTGAAGGCAATGGGTATCTATTTACCCAGATACTGTGTGTTTCCATTTGGACTGGCTGAATGGCCCTTTCCAAGCATAAGCCTTAATGGTTGAATACCAACAAGGTATTCAGTTATGGAAGACACCAAAGGCAAAGTTGATCTTATCAATGTGTACACTTTACACATTGGATCATAATACTGAATGGGATTCTATCAAACTGGCATTGAGGCCCATTTTTTCATCCTTTCATGGGACGTCGGTAATTTTCACAAGGCAATTCCTAATTGTTCTTGAGAAGATGCACTGAACTGTTTTCTAGACCAGGTACATCCACAGTGCTGCCAGAAGGGATTTCCATGATTTTGATCATGTAACAGTGAAAGAATGCTGATCTAACTCAAGTTATTCTGTGGCTTGGAAGGGAACTTTCTGGTCATGGTATTCCCATGCATCCATTGACCTTGTCCTTCTACGTGCTAGAGGTGGAGGTTTTGAAGATTCTGTCAATGGTTTTTAGCTAAATTGTTGCATTACATCTTGTAGATAATACACTGCAGCCACTGTGCATCAGCATTGGAGGGAGTGAATGTTGAAGGTGATGAAGCGATGTCTTCCTGCTTAAATAATCAAACTCAGCACAAACCTTGTTACTCTATACAGCTCACATATTCTCTCGCAAACCCAATATGCCTTTGGCAACTGTTTTTATTTTGTCACGAAACTATAAAATGTGATGTATGGGGGAATACTTTTAAAGGTCTACCTTACATTTGCAGATAATATCCTTTGTAGGAAAATCATATTATTACATACACATCCTGGATTGTCACAGCCTTGATATAACAGGAGGTAATTTAAACCTTCAAATTACTTTTTCAAGTGTAGCAGTTATTGTTCAGGAGGCAAATATGTTATCTGTTCTTGCTGGAGTTGTCCTACGTGAGATGAATCTATGAATCTATTCTCTGGTGGTTTTGGTTGAGGGAAGAATATTGGCTAAAACACATTGAAAATTCCACACTATGTACACTCCCCAAAAAAATATTGTTCTGTACTAATAGCCAGAGGCAATCTTGGATTGTATGCCCAAGCCTTCATTCAGGGGGACAAACCATCTGTATGTGACTGAATATTCCAAGGTAATACATCTCAAAAATTGCTAACATATTAAACTCTTAAGCTTTGTCACAAGGTATTATTATAATGGATGCAGTCAGTGAACGCTACGAAAATAAAGAGAAATTATTATTTTCTATGACTAATTTTTCTTTCTTCCTTTCAGGAAGGTGCTGGCTTTCTAGGCTGTGTCCTTCATAGGCTGTTGACTGCCCTGCATTCTCTCTCCCGGTATGAATCTTTATTGGGAGCTTAGACAGTGAGTACTTAGTTGGGCTATTCATTACAATGGATGGCACAATTCAATTTTGTCCTTGTCCAATATACTCATATTTTCATCAGTAATTGCTGAATAATGATCTGCAGTGTGAATTCCCAATAGGTCAATGCCTTTCCTCGCTGTTCAATCACATCCATTGGTCCAAAGAGCAATTTGTTTACATACCAGTTCATTGGGGCATTGCCTTATAGTTAGAGCATAACCATTAAAATCTCATTTCATTATATGTAATCATGTGTGGTAACATCATTTCTGAGAACCCGAGGGACAGAAGGATTTAAAAAATTTTGTGTTAAAGTTAATTTCTCAGCAAAAACTATTAATTCATGTTGTACAGCTCATGACAAGGTTAGTGTGATCAAAATATAAATAATATAAATGAATAATTCTTAAAAGCTTGATTTTTTTACCCAAATTTATTCTCCTTGTCGTGATGTACCAGGAAGAAAACATTACATTTAAAAGGTCCTAAGGATGGGTGAAGGGGCTCCAGACCTTGGCCTTATTATTCAACAAATTTTATTGGGCAGTGTTTTTGTCCTTGCATTGTTGATTTGATTCATAAATATTTGTGATTGAAAAATAGATCTCATTTACACATGGAACACTAGATTCCATTAGTGCCATGCTAGGGCATTGGCAGCTGACCATCTGGCACAAACATAGACGCATCAACCTAGTTAACTAGTAAACAAGGCCCTGTCAATCCTGCAAAGTCTTCCTTATCAACATCTGGGGTTTGTGTTCAAATTGGGAGAGCTGTCCCACAGACTAGTCAAGCATTTCCTGACATTGTCAGTAAGGTATGAATGTGACAATGTTCCAGACATCACCATTACCAAGTATGTCTTTCCCACCAGCAGAGCAGATCTATCAGTGGTGGCGGCACAGTGGTATTCACTCGGGCGGGAGTTGCTGTTTAAAACATTTTAAAGTCATGTGGCATCAGATCAAACGTGGGCAACAAAAAAGTCCTGCTGACTACCATGCCATACCAGCCAATTATCACCCAGTAGGTCTGCTCTCAATAATCATCAAAGTGAGAGAAAGGATCACTACAGTGCTATCAAGTGGCCAAGGAATAACCTGCTTATTGACAATCAGTTTGGTTCCACCAGGGCTGCTTTGTTTCTAACGTCGTTATAACCTTAATCCAAACATGGAACAAAAGAGCTGAACTTGAGAGATGAGGTGAAAGTGATTGGGCTTGTCATTAAGGTAGCCTTCAATCGTGTATAGCGTGAAGGGACTATAGCAAAACTGGACTCAATGGGAATCAGGGGTTAAACTCTGTACTGGTTGGAGTCATACCAAACACATAAAAATATGGTTGTGGTTGTTTGGAGTTCAGTCACCTCAGTCCAAGACATTGCTGTAAAAGTTCCTCAAGTTAGTGTCCTAAGTTCCACCATCTTCAGCTGCTTCATTAATGATCTCCACTATAAAGTCAAAAGGTACAAAATAGTTTTAAAGCCACTTAAAATCCGTTAAAGCAACCATCTAAATAAACTAAATCAACCCAGATTAAAGAATACCAGCTCTTTAAAGGGACACTGTAATTTATTCAAATTGTTATGATTATATGATTTTATATTTGGTTAGTATTGCACACCAGCCCCTGAGATGCCCAATGGCCGTGGAAGGCCTTTAGCAAGTAAGTGGAATCTGCAAACTTGCTCTCCAAGGACACCCAGGTATGGATGTAATCATGGTAGAGGGCAAGATATCATGACGAAAGACATCCCTCAAACTACCCACTAGATTTGTTTATGGCCAACTTAGCCATGATCAGGAAAAGACTCATGAGGTCACCTAATTTACTTCACCCCAGCTAAGGATCGGAGTCATGGGGCAGAATTTCAAACAACATCTGTAGAGATGCCCCTTCCGAAAATGAAATGAGGTTGCAGTGGGTGTTACATACGGAGCATGAACTCCTCAAGGCTTCAAAATACACAAGAGTTCCTGGAGTTCATGAAGCACCAAACCTTTTATTTTGTGGGATTGCTGGGTAGAACACACTCAGCACAAAATCCTTGTTGGATAAGGATAGTATGCCCAAATAGATCATGCCCATATATGGATGTTGTGTGAGGACTTTTAAAAATTTGGTCTTGTGATATGACATTACTGGCATTGACAGCAATTGCTGTCCATCCTTAATTGCCTTTAAGAAGGTGATGGTGAGCCACTTCCTTGAAACACTGCAGTCTGTCTGATACACCAACAGTGCTGTTCGGGAGGAAGCCCAGGATTTTGACCCAGCTATATTGGAGGAACTGTGATATAGTTCCAATGTGTGTGACTTTGATGGATATTTGCAGATATGGTGTTCCTATGTATGTGCTGTACTTTATCAAAGAAGAAAGAACAAGACAACACAGCAACATGTCCTTTGGGCCAACAAGCCTGTACCAATACATGACACCTTTTTAAACTAATAATCTTTTACCTCCGTGCAATCTGTATCTCTCTCTTCCCTGCCTATTCATGTATCTGTCAAGATATCTCTGAAACATTGCTGTTGTATTTGCCTCCCCAATCTCCTCTGGTAGAGACATGGTAAATGGAGTTCCGCGTAAGTGTACAGTTCCAGCGCAGAAGCAACTGGAATTTGAATCACGTATTCAACAGCATATTAGAGTCATCAACATGTACAGCACGGAAACAAACCCTTCGATCCAACTCGTCCATTGCCAATCAGATATCCTAAATTAATCTACATCCATTTGCCAGCACCTGGCCCATATCCCTCTCAACCTTTCCTATTCATCTGCCTTTTAAATGTTGTCATTGTACCATCCTCCACCACTTCCTCTGGCAGCTATTTCCATACATGCATCACCCTCTGCATGAAAATGTTGCCCCCTACGTCCCTTTTAAATCTTTCCCCTCTCACCCTAAACTTATGGCATCTAATTCTGGACTCCCCTACCCCATGGAAAAGACCTTGTCTATTAACTCTATCCGTGCCCCCATGATTTTTCAACCTCTACAATGTTACCCCTCATCCTTTGACACTCCAGGGAAAACAGTCCCACCCTATTAAGCCCCTCCCTATAGATCAAAACCTCCAACCCTAGCAACATCTTTGTAAATCTTTTCTGAACACTTTCAAATTTCAAAATCCTTTCTACAGGAGGGAGACCAGAATTGCACACAATATTACAAAAGTAGCCTAACCACTGTACTGTACAGCGCAACATGACTTCTCAACTCCAATACTCAATTCTCTGACCAATAAAGGAAAGCTTACTATTTTATCTACCTGTGATTCCACTTTCAAGGAATTATAAACCTGCACTCCAAGGTCACTGTTCAGCAACACTCCACATGATCTTACCATTAAGTGTATACATTCTGCCCTGATTTGCCTTTCCAAACTGCAGCACTTCTCACTTATCTAAATTAAGCTCTATCTGCCATTCCTCAGACTGGCCCATCTGATCAAGATCCTGTTGTACTCTGAGGTAACCTTCTTCGCTGTCCACTACACCCCCCAATTTTGGTATAATTTGCAAACTTACTAACTATTCCTCCTATGTTTACACCCAAATCATTTATATAAATGACGAAAAGCAGTGGACCCAACGCCGATCCTTGTGGCACACCACTGGTCACAGGCCTCCAGTCTGAAAAGCAACCCTCCACCACCACCTTCTGTCTTCGACCTTCGAGCCAGTTCTGTATTCAAATTACTAGTACGCCCTGTATTCCACGTGATCGAACCTTGTAAACTGGTCTACCATGAGGAACCTTGTTGAATGTCTTACTGAAGTCCGTGTAGATCATATCCACCGCTCTGCCCTCATCAATCCTCTTTGTTACTTTTTCAAAAAACTCAATCAAGTTCGTGAGACATAATTTCCCATGCACAAAGCCATGTTGTCTATCCCTAATCAGTCCTTTCCAAATAGATGTAAATCCTGTCCCCTAGGATTCTCTCCAACAATTTGCCCACCACTGGCATCAGGCTGACCGGTCTATAGATCCCTGGTGTTTCCTTACCACCTTTCTGAAATAGTGCTGCCACGTTAGCCAGCCTCCAGTCTTCCGGCACCTCACCTGTGACTATCGATGATACAAATATCTCAGCAAGGGGCCCAGCAATCATTTCCCTAACTTCCCACAGAGTTCTAGAGTACACCTGATCAGACCTTGGGGATTTATCTACCTTTATGCATTTTAAAACATCCAGCACCTCCTCACCTATGTCACCATGTTTTTTCCCCACATTCTATGTCCTTCTCTACAGTAAACATTGAAGCAAAATACTCATTTAGTATCTCCCCCATCTCCTGCGGTTCCACACATAGGCCATTTTGCTGATCTTTGAGGGGTCCTGTTCTCTCCCTAGTTACCCTTATGTCCTTAATGTATTTATAAAGTCCCTTTGAATTCTCCTTAACCCTATTTGCTAAAGCTGTCTCATGTCACCTTTCTGCCCTCTTGAATTCCCTCTTAAGTACATTCCTACTGCCTTTATATTCTTTGAAGCACATTGAAACTTACACTAGTAAAACAGGGAAGAGATAATTAAAATTGTCAGTTCAGAGTCCATAAATGATGAAGCAAATTAAAATGTGAGAATGTATTACTAAGGATATGACATAAGTCTATTGAGGTGATGAATTTGTGCCAGTTTATAATTAAGCTGTTTCTTAAATCTAGTGTATGTCGGACAGACACCGGCAAAGCTTATTCCTTACTTGGGAAGCTGAATCCAGAGAAAGATTTAGTCATGTTAAATATTGCTTTCACAGGTTATCTTGCTGCCTCATAGTTTTAAGATATCGAAGTGTATGAAAAATGTGTAAGGTCTAGGGATGACCTTCTGTTTAGTACAAGAAATGAGAACAATTTAATATTAGTGTGTCTGTGGAAAATGGGAAGTCTAAGGAACTGTTTATAAATTAAAGGAATATTTTAAGTTTACATTCAACTAACATTAAGGATTGTGGAGAGAAAGACATGGTTTGGTTGAAAACCCTAGTTGTTCAGAAAGGTCATCAACCTGAAACATCAACATAGCAATTTATTTTGTATTCACATGTGGAATGTGGGTATTGCTGGCTGGGCCAGTATTTAATGCCTTTCCTTAGTTGTCCATATGAAGGTGCTGGTATGCTGCCTTGAAATGGTGCAGTCCATGTTCTGTCACTAGGTCCATAATTCTGTTTGGGAGGGAATTCCAGAATTTTGACCCAACAACACTGAAGGAGCAGTGATATATTTCCAAGCCAAGAGGTGAATGGCTTGGAGGGGAACTTGCAGGTGGTATTGTTTCCTTATATCTGCTGCCCTTGTCTTTCTAGGTGGTAGTGGTTGTGATTTGGAAGGTGCTGTCTTCAGTGAATTTCTGCAGTGTATCTTTTAGATGGTACAAACCGCTGCTACTGAGCTTCAGTGGTAGAGTAACTGAATGATAACCCATCCAGAAAGAATCAGTTAGGCTGCTTTGCTCTGGAACTTAAGTATCTTGAATATTATTGGAGGTGCACTCAAACCATCAAATGAGAAGTATTCCATCACACTTCTGACTTGCAGCTTTTGATGATGGACCGTCTTTGGAGAGTCTGAAAATGGGTTATTGACTGCAATTTCCTAACCTCTGATCCACTGTTGTTGCCACTATTTGTATGGCTTGTCCAGTTCAGTTTCTAGTTAATGGTAAACCCCAGAATATTGATAGTAAAGGATTTTATCATTATAATACTATTGAATGTCATGAGATGGTGGTGAGATTGTCTTTTATTGGAAAAGGTCATTTCCTGGCAATTGTGTGGCATGGGTGTTGCTTGCTACTTTTCACCTCAGTCCTGGATATTGTCTTGCTGACTTTCTGCTTCACTATTTGAAAAGTCACAAATGGTGCTGAACATTGTGCCATCATTGGCAAACATCCCCACCTCTGGGAATATGGTTGGAGGGAAGATCATTGATAAAGCAACTGAAGATTTTGGGCCGAAGATTCCTGCCAACATATCCTGGAGCTGGGGTGACTAACCCCCGATATTACCACCTGCTTGATATGCTGGGGGTTTCCAGTGCTTTTTATTTTTAGATAAACCATTACTGAATAAAGAGATGTAGAGTTATGAATTGAAGAATCAGTAAGGGCAGGTTTTATGGGTTTATGATCAAATGTTGCCATTCCCAACTTCTTTGATTTGAAATTTCTTTTCAAGACTTTTTTTTCAAAAAAAAGGGTTGAAATGATGAGTCGATTAAAACTGTAAATGCAAGTTAGTTTCAAAGTTCCATTTATGTCAAGTCCCTAATATTCACTGTACTGCAAATTCTTCTGTTTTGGCTTTGTCAATCCTCAACAAGTTCACACTTTGTAAACCTGTCAGTCATTTCCGTCCGACAACACGATTGGTCAATCTGGTTGTCAATCAGATTCTGCTCCAATGTCCAATGACAGGAAGACGGGGGAGGGCTACGCAGGTTGGTTCGGGCCTAACCAATTCTTGTTTTTAAAGAAAACAAAGTTTACTTCTAAGCGTCAGGGAAGACTTGTCGTGAGAAATTGTCTTTTGAGATCAGTTTTCCAAAAGAGA
Organism: Chiloscyllium plagiosum; assembly: GCF_004010195.1. Taxonomy (NCBI): domain Eukaryota; kingdom Metazoa; phylum Chordata; class Chondrichthyes; order Orectolobiformes; family Hemiscylliidae; genus Chiloscyllium; species Chiloscyllium plagiosum. Next base: position 11,227,756 of record NC_057740.1, read on the forward strand.
GAGCCGAATGGACAGCTGTTATTTTGAAAGGGGGGTCACGTGATGGAAGGCGGCGAGTGAGAGAGGAGATGCTGCCGGCTCGTGTGGTTTCCCGCCAAATACGAGCGGCTGGCGGGAGGGGGAGGGGAAGGAGCGGGCTCAACGGCAGTGGCTCGAGCAGAGCAGCGCCGGCGCGGCTCGGATCTGATCATCCGCTGACCGAGCCCGCCCGCAAGCCTGCCTGCCTGCTGGCCGGCCACCGCCTGACTGCGGTGGCCCGGAAAACATGCTGCAGCAAACCCCGAGCCTGGAGCAGAAGCAGGCGGCCACGCTGAGGGAGACCCGAGGTAAGTGAAGGAATGAGGAGGAAGCTGGGGGCGGGGGTGGAGGACCGAGGCTCTGAGTTGGCCACAAGGCCCAGTCCATGATTGGAATGGGATAGATTGAGGAAACCGGTCTGACAGTGACAACTCTCCTCGTTCCTACAGCCCGGGAGGGTGTCTCTGATTGCTTCATTTTGTGGTGGGGGGGGAATCTGAAATTTACCCCAACTTTCACGGCTTGTTCACTTTTCTAATAACACATCTCATTTTGAGACACTGACAGGAAACTTGCTGCCCGTGGCTCCGATTTCTCCTTCACCCTGTTAAGTTATAGAAAGGCGGGAGAGGCAGGAGTCCTGAGTTAAATGGAGCGCTATCCAGCCAGGAAAGATCGGTCGGTCATAGATGCTCATACTTAAAACGGAAGTATCGATCTGAGCATTTGTATTTAATCAGTGTAAATTCCCCTTGTCAATATTGTCTCTGAAGAGGCTCTGATTACTCTTGGAGCTTTATTTTGCAGTTGGCTTTTCTGCGGTTAGTAAACAAATAATTTATTCTCTCCTCAACCCATAATATCTCTTCTCCGCACCCCCAACGATTTGTGTTGGATTATTTTTGTTTCTTTCTCTCCCCCCCCCATCCCGTTCTCTGTTTCAATTAAGTGAAATCAGTACTCCAGATCTGAATTTTCTGCCTTAATGTTAGACGTCTTTAATTCATTGACAAGGTGATTTACAATGTACAAGGATTGGAGTTAATTTATGCGACTTTGTCATTGAAGATTATTGTACAATATATCAATAGTTTAAATATTAGGCACTCTGCTGTCTTGCTCACAACTATGAACAACAGTTCATTGGAGGATCTGAGCTCCTAGGTGAATATTTGTGCACTGAGATCACCTTGAATAATGCTTCACTGTGATTCTTTTCAGAGGTTAATCATAAGGTAACTGTATGGGGCATGCTGGTCCCCATGCACATTAAATGGAAGTTATCACTGATGGTTATTTTAAAGATTCAATCTTGTGCATTTTTTTTAATAATAAGTTTGGAGATTTGTTTCTAAACTTTTGGCTTATTTGGAGTTGGTGGTATGATTTATGCTTCGTTGGGAAGAGAGAGAGAGTCGATGTAGCTCCAGCAATAAAATGATGGTGTGAATGGCAGCTACCATGTGTTGATTTAAAATAGTACATATCAATTGATAATTATGCAAGAGTGCTGAGCAAGGTATTTTTTCATGATGATATTTCATTCCTCATGGGTAGAAGAGGCAGTGATGACCTTTGCCTCTAGTTTTGCTACTGAAGGTTAGTCATACCCTGTTTGAGTGCCTTTTTACAAGTTCCCTGTGAGAACAGCTTGATGCTTTCTTCCAAGCAGATGTTATTTAAGATAAAGAGTTAGGAAATTATTGAAATAAGTATACTACAAAAAAACTTAATTGTTTTTGGTTCCAGCAGTTTTTTCAAGGATGTTGTTTGCATACTGGCACTTGTACCGTGGAATTTTAATACCTATTTCTAGAAGATGTTAATAATGAATGGGTGGAGTAGCTCAATAGAAATATGTTGGATTCCAGAAATTCTATATGGACAAGGTGTTTCTACTTGAATTAACAGAATCTTGTCATTTTTTACCCTTCATTTTAAAAAAAGGCTTCTGTTTTGAGAACTAATTAAGATGGATGTTTTACATTTTATGTGGAGGTCCTCAAGAAAGGATGTGCATCTTTGCAACAATAGTTCAATTTATCTTTCAAATTTGGCAAGATTAATGTACATTAGATCAATTTTTATGATCTCTTGCAACCCATTGAAGCTTCACTCTCAGCTATTAGTTGTTGCTTTCATTTGCTGGTCAGCTGAGATTTAAAAGTTCTCAATAGGATGCATTTTTATCTTTTGAATTTGGTGGCAGCACTGGTGTAATGGTGCAGGGCATGCTGTGCCATTGTTCACACAGGGTAGAATAATTTACTGATCAGAACCATTTTGTTGTTGAGGTGTGTTTCTCCTGCTTTCCCCATCCTTTACTAATAAACAAGTTGCTGCATATGTGACAACCTGAACAGTGCATTTGACACTGTACATCCCTTTTGTGTTCTTTGGGCATTTTTAGAGAACAGACTTCTGTCAAATGGATCGCTGATCAATTCGGGATGTTTGTGTCAAATCCTGACCTTTAAAAGCTTTGGAAATGTTTTCTCGGTTACCAGAAGTTGATCAATTCTTGACCTCCAAGACATGCAGTGGTACTTAATCATTGAAGCTGGTCAGTTGTTTTTGTACAGTTTTATATTAGTGAATTGCATTTTTTTGTCTTTGAGTGACCATGCACGAACAATTCCACACTTCAGATTATGCTTCACAAAGTTTCAAGGGGCTTTTGTGTCTGTGTTATACTTGCTATTGTACTCAGCAGGGTAGTTTTTAAAAGTCACTAGGCTGAAAAGATTCCTAGTTTACACTCAATTGACAATTTACAAAGACATTGTTGAAACTAGAATGCAAGGTTTGATTCTCCATTTAACAATTTTTTATATTGTATACAGTACAGTGTTACCTTGGTCATAATCCTGCAGTATTAATCATAAGTTGTGTGATTGTCATTGAAATAAGCATTTGGTGAACTAGTTGAGATTTGTCAAATAACTGGATGAAAAGCTCTTTGATACCACCCTGGAATATTCTGTTCTATGTGATTTGGGTTGCACCAAATAATTAGTGCACCTCTGTTCCCATGTTCTGGCCTTACAAAGCCTTTATAGAGACTTGACTGCTTTTCTTCAAGTCGTTCATGTGCATTTTGCATTCTAGGGTTTGATAGGATATTAGGATTTGATGCTCAGAGGTTATTTTCAAGGAAAATATAGAACATGAGGGCAAGGTCTCATCATAAGCAGCCAATTACTTAGATGTTGGATGGAGACATTTCTTCACTCAAGCTTATGAATCTTTGAAATTCTGTACCATTGAGGCTTACGATTCCTCTATCATGTGTAAGACTAAAAGTCAGTCACACTCAGCCTATCAATGTATCAAGGAGATGTGAAGGAACGTGAAGCTGAGGTTGAAATTCAGCACAATTATACTGAATTGTGAGACAGGCTTGAGGTATTGTATGTTCAGAGGTACATTGGCAAATTTAGGGGGGATGAAGGAAATGTATCACTGAATAAGAAAGTTATCATCTCGTAAATTGCACATGCTGTATTATAGTTTGACAGTTTCTGGCATCTTTCCAAATGCTGACTATTCATCTTCATTCTGGAGAGAGTGATTATAGTTACTCAGGCTATTGAGGACACTATGCCAGCATTGTATTTGGTTTACCTGATAACCACATCTCAATTTTCTTAGAAAGGTTAATGGGCATCACTTGAAACAGAAGTTTTGTAGTTACTTTTTTTTCCTTACCAATGAGCACTACGTTGTATAGTAAATTTGGCAATTTTATGGAGTCTAAGGGAGTTTGGAACTAAGGGCATAGGTTTAATGTGAGAATAGAAAGATTTCAAAGGGACCTAAGGGGCAACTTTTTCTACACAGAGGATGGTGTGTATGTGTATGGAATAAGCTGCCAGAAGAAGGTATAATTGCAACATTTAAAAGTTATCTGGATGGATATTTGAATAGGAAGGTTTAAAGGGAAGTGGGCCAAATGCTGGCAGGTGGGGCTAGATTAACTTAGCATATCTGATCAGCATGGATGGTTTGGACAGAAGGATCTGTTTCCATGCTCTACAACTCTACTATTGAGTATATTATGAAAACATTTTTTTTTGTTATCTTATTGTCAGGATTATAGTGACCAAATTTCAGCATTCATTCCTATTGAAATTTTCACATTCTGAAACTCTTAGTTCAGTTATTCAATTCAGATGTTTTGATAAAATTTTTGGGCGATATTTCCTAATTGTTCTTTCGATATGCTCAGCACAAAATGAATTTAACAGTGAATTTGAATTATCAATGAACTGTATTCCGGTAACTTGCAATCTACTGTTTTCTTTCATATCTTCGTTATTTAAAGTGTTTACACAGAATTTTGCAGCCAATATGTAAATTGAGTTAAAAATCACACAGCACGAGGTTATGGTCCAACAGATTTATTGGAAATACAAGCTTTTGGAGCACTGCTCCTTTAATCAGGTAAGTAGTGGGGCAGGATCATAGAACACAGAATTTATAGTAAAAGATCAATCAACTGATGTGATTTATTGAACAAACCTAGATTGCAGTTCAGTCTTTAATTACTGAGAATGGAAATGCAGGTTTCGATTCATTTTAGTATGTAAATCGCAGAAATTCTTTCAAGTCACATTCCCTCAATAACTTCAGGTTTTATTTAAAAAGAAGTGACGTCTCAGCTCAGACAATGCATAGTCTATGGGGTGAATTTACATTTGCAGATACATTCTATTTTGTTCAAAAAGCACAATCCGTAGGCAGTCAGCCATATGACATTTTATATGTTCCTACTTTGGAAATAGAACCAGTCTGACTCATGGTTGGGATACAGAGATTCTAATCTCACTCCTTTAATGCATTATCTGAGTTGAGATGTCACTTTTTTTTTTCAAATAAAACCTTAAGTTATCTCAGAACAGTGACTTGAAAGAAGTTCTGGGATTTAAAAATTAATGAATCGAAACCTGCATCCCGATTCTAAGAGATTAAAGACTTAACAGCAATCTAGGTTTGTTCAATACTTCACATAAATTGTATGACACTTCGATCTTTGATCTTTTACTATAAATTTTGTCTTATGGTCCTGCCCCACTAGCTACCTGATGAAGGGCAGTGCTGTAAAAGCATGTACTTCTGAATAAACCTGTTGGATGATGACCTGGTGTTATGTGATTTTTAACTTTGTTCACTCCAGTCCAACACCGGCACTTCCACAAGATGTAAATAGTTAGAATAACAATTGATTGGCAATAAGATTAAAAAAATGATTTTCTGAAGTAAAAGATCAATGGAAACTGACAATGCCATCTCCCAAAGTTTTTGCATGATGTATGTAATTAAAATAATTTCAGCCCTGTTGTGGATTTTTCAAAATATGTATTAGTTATCAGGTTTATTTGTCTCTTTTGTGGTTGTGGTGAGGGGAAGTAATCAGATACTATATAAACAGTTACGTTTATCTCGGAAATAAATCCTTGATGTGTGGTATTACAAATTGTTTTTAGATCTAGAATTACAAATAGTGTCGGACAATTGAGTGACATTTACTTACGAGAGAAAAATCTGTTCTCTTTTATAACTTTGCTTAATTTTCAAAGTTTACTGTTTCTGTATTTAACTTGTTTATTTTCTTTGCAGTAATGGAGGAGTGCAAGTTGAAAGCAGTCACTCCAGCAAAGAAACTGGTCCAAGGTAATTTCAGGTCTTGGTTATTAATATGATGCATTTTTTCATTGTAATGGGTCACAACATGGTCTTTTTCAGGTTTCAAAAACTTGAGCTGTGTTTCACCCTAGATGGAGACCATTAATGTCTGTCTTGATTGAATTCTATTCTTATTCTTTTATCTATTTGCACACTTGATTGAGTTTCTGAAATGAAACCCTTTTCCAATGTGGTGCTTTGTTTACATGTCTAGTTTGTGGCTTTTCTATTATCCGCCCTCAGCCTCGTTACTGTGAAAATCTCTTGTCTTTATACAAATCGTAAATTACTTTGCACATGCATTTACACACTGCTGAAGTCGTTAGTAGGTATTACTTTTTTTTATGGGAAGTAAGTTACCTTTCCTGGGAATATGGTCAAATGGCACTTGAGGACTAAGCATACCGAACATAGCTGGATGTAACTTCGGCCAACTTTTGTGAATTAATACTTGAAAACCTTGACATTGATAATCACAGCTGAAAATGTGTTGCTGGAAAAGCGCAGCAGGTCAGGCAGCATCCAAGGAACAGGAGAATCGACGTTTCGGGCATAAACCTTTCTTCAGGAATGAGGAAAGTGTGTCCAGCAGGCTAAGATAAAAGGTAGGGAGGAGGGACTTGGGGGAGGGGCTTTGGAAATGTGTTAGGTGGAGGGAGGTCAAGGTGAGGGTGATAGGCCGGAGTGGGATAGGGACGGAGAGGTCAGGAAGATGATTGCAGGTTAGGAAGGCGGTGCTGAGTTCGAGGGATTTGACTGAGACAAGGTGGGGGGAGGGGAAATGAGGAAACTGGAGAAGTCTGAGTTCATCCCTTGTGGTTGGAGGGTTCCCAGGCAGAAAATGAGGCGCTGGACACACTTTCCTCATTCCTGACTTGCTGCGCTTTTCCAGCAACACATTTTCAGCTGTGATCTCCAGCATCTGCAGCCCTCACTTTCTCTCATTGATAATCACAGGACAATTTAGATATCGCTGCAATTGGTCACCATCAAGCTGTATTTTACCACTATCCAGTATGGTTAAAAAGTGGATCCCATTTGGAGATATATTCTGCAATTGTTTCAGGAATCTCCTAACTTGCTATATTTGGTTAGAGTTCACAGGAAAAGTGACAATTTTCAGAGAAATGCCAACATGCTGTGATACCTCTGGAGCTGCAGAGCAGCATGAATCTATCAAAGGAAAAATAATGAACTAGAAACCAGAGAAGTTGTTAACAATGCAAGTTTTTGTTTCTGTATGCACACAACAAACGTTCTTGGATTATTTTATCCCATTATCTGAAGAGTAATGCCGTTGACTGTTGTGATGTTGTCTTGAGGAATATGGGCTATAACTGCATGATGTGAAATTTTGCAATGCTAATTAATTTTGAGATATACATCTTCATGAATTTATATAATTAACGTAAAGCGTGGCATACACTGAGCTGACATTGCTCAACCTCTAGCATTTCTTGGCAGAAAACACACATCTTCTGAGTTGGGCTTAATTTTATTTTTAACTCAATAAGGTATGTTTTACTCCCCTTAATTTACCACATGGGACCAGGAAGATGATACAGCCCAACATACCCAATGAATGCACAAGCGTTAAAGCACACCCACACAAAGCTGTGTACACATGGTGACTGAAGAACTGCAATGTTTCCTGTAGTGAAAAGTGAAATACAGAGGAACCTCTATTATATGAAGGACACAGACGGGGAATATTGGAACCTTGCAATCGTGCTGGATATAACAGGTTCCTCTGTATAAGGCTGATTTAAAGCTAAAGTTTGCTAATCTGTCAAACAATTGGACTGCAATGAGAAAACTTTGAATTAGCGTTAAATTAACATGAGACTGAATGTAGAAAGAAGTGTCTTGAAGAACATGTCCTAGACCAAACACTGACTAGCCATTGGCTTGATCTTGAGATGGTTGTATCAGAATGAGTCTTTGATATTCTCCAAATGGTTACATCACCTCCATAAATACAATGCTTTTATACTTATAGTCATAGAGATGTACAGCACAGAAACAGACCCTTTGGTCTAACCCGTCCCTGCCGAGCAGTTATCCTAAGCTAATCTCGTCCCATTTGCCAGCACTTGGCCCATATCCCTCTGAACCCTTCCTTTTCATATACCATTGCAGATGCCTTTTAACTGTTGTAACTGTACCAGTCTCCACCACTTCCTCTGGCAGCTCATTCCATGCACGCAGTACCCTGTGCATGAAAAAGTTGCTCCTTAGGTCCCTTTTACATTTTTCTCCTTTCACTCTGAATCTATGTCCACTAGTTCTGTGTTCCCTGACCCAGGGAAAAGATCTTGTCTGGTTGTCCTATTCATGCCCCTCATGATTCTATAAATCTCCTGTAAGGTCACCCCTCAGCTCCAACGCTTCAGGGAAAACAGCCCCAGCCTATTCAACCTCTCCCTATAGCTTAAACCCTCTCACCCTGGCAACATTCTTGTAAATCTTTTCTGAACCCTTTCAAGTTTCATAATATCCTTCCGATAGGAGGGAGACCAGAATTGCATGCAATGTTCCAAAAGTGGCCTAACCAATGACCTGTACACCCGGAACGTGACCTCCCAACTCCTGTATCCAGTGCTGTGATCAATAATAGAAAGCATACCAAACACCACCATCACTATCCTATCTACCTGCGTCTCTACTTTCAAGAAGCTATGAACCTGCACTCCAAAGTCTCTGTTCAGCAACACTCCCTCGACCTTACCAGTAAGTGTATGAGTCCTGCTCTGGTTTCCTTTCCCAAAATGCAGCACCACACATTTAGCCACTCCTCAGCCCATTGGCCCATCTGATCAAGATCCCATTGTTATCTGAGGTAATCTTCGCTGACCACTACACCTCCAATTTTGGTGTCACTTGCAAACTTAATAACTCTACCTCCCATGTACAAATGACAAAAAGTTATGGACCCAGCACTGATCCTTGTGGCACACCACTGGTCACAGGTCTCCAATCTGAAAAGCAACCCTCCGTGACCACCCTTTGTCTTCTACCTTGGAGCCAGTTCTATATCCCAGTGGCTAGTTCTCCCTGTATTCCATGAGATCTAATCTTGCTAACCAATCTCCCATGGGGAACCTGTCGAATGCCTTACTGAAGTCCATATAGATCACGTCCAATCCTCTTTGTTACTGATTCAAAAAGACTCAATCAATTTTGAGAGACATGATTTCCCACACACAAAGCCATGCTCGCTATCCCTAATCAGTCCTTGCCTTTCCAAATATATGTAAATCCTGGGTCCCTCAGCATTCCCTCTAACAATGTGCCCACCACTGATGTCAGGCTCACTGGTCTATAGTTCCCTGGCTTTTCCTTACCACATTTCTTAAATAGTGACACCATGTTAGTCAACCTCCAGTCTTCCGGCACCTCACCTGTGACTATCGATGATACAAATATCTCCGCAAGGGGTCCAGCAATCACTTCCCTAGCTTCCCACGGAGGTATAGGCTACACCTGATCAGGTCCTCGGGATTTATCCACTTTTATGCATTTCAAGACATCCAGCACCACCACCTGTAATATGGACATTTTTCAAGATGTCCCCATCTATTTCCCCACTTTCTATACCTTCCATATTCTTCTCTACAGTAAACACTGGTGCAATTCTCTCCCTAGTTACCCTTTTGTCCTTTTATTGTACTTATAAAAGCACTTTGGAATCTCCTTAATCTCCTTGATTTGCCAAAGCTATTTCATGTCCCCCTTTTGCCCTCCTGATTTCTTAAGTGTACTCCTACTGAATTTACACTCTTATAAAGATTCACTCAATCTCTCCTGTCTATGCCTGACATATGCTTCCTTTTTCTTAACCAAACCCTCAATTTCTTTAGTCATCCAGCATTCCCAACACCTACCAGCCTTTCCTTTCACCCTCGTGGAAATATATTGCCTCTGGACGTTTGCTATTTCATTTTTGAAGACTCCCATTTTCCAGCTGACCTGCGAACAACTGCCCCCAATCGGCTTTTGAAAGTCCTTGCCTAATACCATCAAAATTAGCCTTCCTCCAAATTAAACCTTTCAACTTTTAGATCCGGCCTATCCTTTTCCATCACTATTTTAAAACCAGTAGAATTATGGTTGCTGACCCCAAAGTGCTCCCACTGACACCTCCGTCACCTGCCCAGCCTTATTTCCCAAGAGTAGGTCAGGTTTTGTACCTTCCCTCGTTGGGACGTCCACATACTGAATCAGAAAATTTTCTTGTACTTCTAGTGGATCCTGCAAAGATTTCAGAGTAGCAACTAGTTGATGTAACTGCTTTATGGAAGGAAAATGTTTACTGTTGCTGCAGAAGGCCATATTGTCCAGAGACTACCAAGGTATGATGCCAAAATTGCCAGTTTACAGAAATTTATCAAATAGTACAATAAATGGAAGTACAGTACTCATAGTGACATGAGGCCAATTGGTATGAAGTATCCTTGAATTTTTACCAATTTTAAAATCAATTTTGCTGCTGAACTGGAGTGGAAAGGTTCAAGTAATCCTGATGAAATCAATAGAACCTGATTCAGAGTGTATCAGTCTGCAAGTCAATAGAATTTAAGCTGTCAATTTCTAGTACAAAGCCAAACTGAAAATCAAATTCCCTTCAAAGTTTTTGTGCATTTCCAGGATAACTGGATGAATGAGGGGTGTTTCTGATGTCGAATCGACATCCTGGTGGCCTCTGCAAAGAATTGTTTCCTAGCATAAAAAATGTGCCAGCCCCTTATGATCTAATTTAAAGGCTGTTGTGTCTGTTCAGGGGAAACAAAATATTGTTTTAATTTTATAATATCTACATGCCTGTACTGGGCTTAATAATGATTTCTTCCTCAATCACCTTCCACTTTCCTCTGCCTGGCTGAACGTGTTCTCATTGAATAATTGCTCCTTTAATTCATCTCCCTTCTGCCAAGTCAAGAGTGGGTATAGGCACCCACACAGGCACCCACATGGGTCCCAGTTATGCCAGTCTCTTTATGGGGTGTGTGGAACAATCCTTGTTCCAGTCCTACACTGACCCCTTCCCACAACTTTTCTTGATGCATTGACGACTGATTCAGTGCTGCTTCATGCTTTCATCAGGATCTTAAAAACTTGGTACATTTTGCCTCCAAATTCCACCCCTATTTAACTTTTACACCGTCCATTTCCAACACTTCCCTTCCTTTCCTTGACCTCTCTGTCTCTATTTCAGGGAATAAACTGTCCATTGCCTTCTTCCGAAAAGCCACTGACTCCTATAATTACCTTCATTATAGCTCGTCACACGCCTCTTTCTGCAGGGACTTATCCCATTCTTCCAGTTTCTTCACCTATGTCGCATCTTGTCGGAGGATGCCACCTTCCAAAACAGTGCTGCTGATATGGCTTGCTTCTTCCATGACCATGGTTTCCTACCCATTGTGATTGACAGGGCCCTCAACCACATCCAACCTATTGTCCATGCTTCCTCTCTTGCCCCTTCCCATCACTCAACAACATGCTCGGGTTCTTCTTGTCTTCACTTTTTTCATCCCACCAACTTCTGCATTTGAAGGATCGTTCTCTGCCATTCCAGTGAACTTCAGCAGAATGCAATCATCAGACACATCTTCCCCTCACTCCCAGTCTGCATTTCCCAGGGATCGTTCCCTTGGGGACACCTTAGTCCATTCCATTACCACCAGCACTACCACCCTCCCCACAGCATCCTCCCATGTAACCGCAGAAGATGCAGCACCAACCCCTCCTTTTATTCTCTGCTCATCATCCAAGGCCCTAAACAGTCTTACCCGGTGAAGTAGCATTTCATTTGTACCTCCTCCAATCTTGTGTATTCAATTCGCTGCACCCAGTTTGGCCTACTGTGCATTGGAGAGACCAAATGCATACCGGGTGTCCACTTCGCAGAACACCTCTAGTCAGTGCCAAGCAAGACCCCAACCTTCCCATAACCAGTCATTTTAACACAGTACCTCTGCTCACATGCCCACTTGTCTGACTTGGCAGGCTGCAGTGTTCCAGTGAATTACAGTGGAAACTAAAGGAACAACAACATCTCATCTTCAGATGAGACACTTATTTACAGCCTTCTGGATTTAATATTGAGTTCAACATCTTGAAATTGTGAACCAGCTCCCATTTCTTACCTTTCCTTTAGTTTTATTTGTTTCTTTCTCTGTTATCATGTTCCCCCCCATACCCCCCCCAAAAAAATGGGACTGTCAGCTCTGGCAGGTAGGCACACCATTGTTCTGCCATTCTCACATTCCGATCACTTAATCTGAACTATTAACATCTCATCTCCACCAGCATCCTACACTCTCACCCTAGCATAAATGTTTTCCCTCTGTTTCACTACTTCAGCTATGATGTAAAGTCATCTTGACTTGAAATGTTAGCTTGCTCCCTCAACATGGGTGCTGTCTGACCCATTGTGACAAACACCATTTGTTGTTTTCAGTACAAATTCCAGCATGTGCACTAATTTGCCCATTCATTTGAGGATCATCTTTCTGCTGAAGGAAGAGATAATTCACTGGAGAGAGAATCTTCACTGAGATTGGAAGTATGAATGGCTGTACACCTTGGTGATTGTATAACCTTATCATCAAATCTACTACGCTATTAATGTGCAAACTCTCATCGGTGTTTTTTAAAAAAAATTAAACATCCAATTCCTAGGTAGAGAAGAAAAATGTTCACTCTGGACAAATGGTCTTGCAATGGAAAATTCCAAATCTGGTCCCAAACGGGATCTTCTGATGCCACAGTAAAGATGACTTGATGAATTTGTTAAACCCTTTGCATGGAGGTAGTGTGTGAATTTGGCAGGTTAATAAATTTTTTAAACTGTATTTAAAAGGTATTTTTTTAGAATAAATTTATTCAATTAAAATTCCTTGTTTTGTAATTCAATATGATGAGCACTGACGACAGGTGTGTGTTTACACTTACATTCTATTTGTTAACTAGTTTTCAAGGAATTTTCAAACTGCAAATGTGGATTGAAATGTCACCTAATCTGCAAAACTTCATCTATTGGTTGAATTCTGTTTCTGACTAGGGGAAACTATATTGGTGTTAGCACTGCATTTCTTATCACTAATCCATTGTTTTATGTTGGTTTATTGGCTTTCTTTGGACTATTGTAGTGTATGATGTGACATTGAACAGGTACTGACACTTCAGTTTAATACCAGAAGATTGCTGCATTTTATTTTTGGAAATGCTGTCTTTCTGCATGCTTTAATTATACTTTAAAGGAAGGGGTTGGAATTTTTCTGAAATCCAAACCTACATTGCTTCCTCTTTCATTAAAACCAAATTAATTAGTGTCATGAACTTGTAGCAGTTAATAGTCTGCCACTGCATTATTCGAGCTAGCTAATGAAACAGTACCTAAAAAACTAATATCTACTGTTAGATCTGGAGTCCAGATTTGAGTATGAGTGGTTAACTGATTGAAGTAGCTGGTGGTTGAGAATTAGAAGAAACAATCCCCTTTTTTTTATTGTTTAATATATTCTAAGTTGTCTTTTTAAATATGCTTAATATTACAAACTTTGTTTCTGCTTTTTTTTTTGTAGCACGATTGCCTTTCAAACGTCTCAACCCTGTACCAAAGCCAGAAAATGAACAGACTACTGATACTAAGCGGACAAAAATTTCCACTAATGCACCCGAGCAACTGGCAGCAGTCAAACTCATTGCATCTGTGGAAGATGTTGAAAATGACTGCAAAATAAACTTGGATGGCCAAACTGGAAATTCTGCAACAGTGGATGGGGATCTGGCTCCCTGCAAACTTGTTAATGGGAAAGGACCTCTTGATGATTTTTTGCATTCCGTTGAGAAGAAGAATGCTGTGGTTACAATGCATACTAGTGGACTCCATTCCACAATTGACTTAACATGTGATTCTAGCAATGAAGGTTTGGACAGCATAGGCACCACAGATGTAAAACTGTTGGCTTGTGAGAAAGAGCTAAATGAGAAAACAACAGTTGTTTCTGAAAAAAAATGCAACTGGTTTGATAGCCTGAAACCTAGTGAAAGTAAAGAGGTAAATTCTGAAAATTCAGCCTCTGGGCAGAGTAGCAGGGAAAGTAAAACTTATCAAGGACAAGAAATTGAAAGCAATAGCCCAATTGTGAACAATGCGTTGAGAGGCAGAATGCCAGTGGTGGTTTTAAAAGACATAATGGCTGGCAAGGCCTGCTGGACTGGGAGTCTAGAGAAGGGCATAATGCAAGTGGGAGGATCTGGGTCATTTACAAATGAAAGCAGTGAGTCACCCATCAGTTCTCTATCAAGTTCTATTTCAGCTACTGATAGTTCACCAGAAACAAAGTCTCCAGCGGATGAAAGAAGTCCCAGATCTGCATTCTCAACACCTGGAAACAAGGTTGATATACGATTATTTTTGTACGTTATTTGGGCAAGGGGGAAGAGAAAAGTGTTACTGTCTCCAATGCACGAATGAGAACTTTTGTTAAACTGTATCCAATTGAACTGTGAAGGGTCTAGAAGTATGACAGTGCATGTTTGGGGAGAAAAAACACTTTGAGCTGCTTTACAAAGATGAAATGCTACTTTTGAAATGCAGTTTTATAAAAAAGAATCATGCAATGTTCATGCCTGTGAGCATGAATCTTAAATGATTGTTTAGCAAGTTTTTTTTGAAGTGGCAAATAGGACTTGACAGATTTCAGTATACAGAGGAACCTCGACTATCCGAACGAGATGGGCTGGCACTATTTCATTCGGATAATTGATTATTTGGTTAATCAGTTCACTGCCTTTCCTCTGGGACTCAGAGGATTCTGTGAAGTCTGCTCCCTGTTCAGAGACTAGGCAGCAGCACACTGCATGCAAATCCCTGCCACCCCAACCCCCCCCCCCCACCAAATTGCTTTGGATAATCGAGGTTCCTCTGCATACACATTTGAGCCTTAATCATTACCCAATAGGTTTTTGTTTCTGACAAACATGAAACTTAAAAGAAAAATATTTATTCTGCCTTTGGGCATTTATTATTTCAAGGGATAAGACTGCCAGTTAATTATTGCAGTGTTTAGCTGCCACTTAGATTTTAAGTATCTTTTTGTAAACAGAAAGGATTGAAAATTTCAATTTGATTTCTAGTATGAAATCTGCAAAATAGTTTCTCGATTGTCACGTGAATCACTTTTTTATATCTAAATCTCTGCCATAAAATGCTTTTGATTGCATAGAAGGATTGTGCTCATGAAAATTGGACCGGTTGACTGGGTTTACTGAAGGAAAACAAAGCAAGTAGAAGGTTGGTTAGTTTATAAAATGGGAGCCTACATTTAACCTGCAATGGTGGAATTATTCAATCAGATAGTCAGAAGTGCATCTTATGAGATGAATTTTATTTTACTAAGTATCTGAATTTTCTGTTGCTTAGAATCAAATTTAAGACATAATAGTTAACAACTTTCAAATTCCTTTTACTGTTAGAAGCACTTCAATATTGAAGCTTATCTCTGTATTCCCTAGCCCAATTGAGATTTTTTTTTCATAGTTGTCAAACTGATGTATGATATTCTGTTTTCACTATTGCTAGCTTGTCTTCAATCTTCCTTTTGTCAACTCTTCTGCCTGTCCTAAATAGTTTTATAGCAATATTTATTTGTCATTATCCTACTTACACTTGTTTTTTCTCCTCTCAGCCATTGGTTTGTGCAGTGTTCACAACCACCGCAATTTTTCAGCTATGATTTTATAGATATAAGTTTTTGTCGCAATCAGAATTGTGCTTTTCAACCTAAGAAACTTGGACTCTTGTTTTATCCCATTTTCTGTATTTGTCTTTTTATAAAAGATTCTGTACTTATAATTCTTTTCCTCAAGTTGAGAATCTAAAGTTAATCATGTTTTATTTCAGCTTGACTTGAAATGTACTATTTTACATGACTCCACATCTGTCTGTTTCGTAACTTCTTCAGTATTAACAAATTGTAATATATATTTTGTGCTTTTTATCTTCTTTCCTTCTTGGAAACATCAGCTAAGAAGAGTTAGCAGTAGGATGCCACTTGAGAATTTGGTATAATTAGACATATGAAATCCATTCACTGGGAGGGACACAGAGCAGGTCTTACTGCTTGTTTTAGCTTCACTGTAATATATCAGAAAATCAGAATGCAATTATCAAATCGTGAAGGAAAAGGAAAAAAACATAGCATCAGCTATTTTTAAAAGATAGAAATACCACTGTCCTCAATTGCCACTTTTCAAATTATTGTTTCTCTAAGCTCATTACTGTTACTTGTGCAGATTGCCTGAAGCAGGCTGTTCAGTGATGTATATCTTTATTAAATCTCTCTTGCTGTCTCTCTTCACTCCTCTGCTGCCTCTTCCTCCTAGAAAGAAAAGTTCCTTGTGAGAGAAATCAACATAGATTCTGAAAAGTTACATTTTGATATATTAACCATCTTGTAATTGTTCGCTTTCATTTTACTAGTACCTTCTATTTCGCTTTCTTTGGGAAATGCTTGTTTTTACACTTTTTTGTCACTGTTATCAATGACTCATTGATTAGAGATTGCTCTTTTGCATATTGCCAAAGTATCAAACTTTCTGTTACCCCCTTGAATGGGTGGCACATGGCTCAGTGGTTAGCACTGTAGCCTCACAGCACCAGTGACCCGGGTTCGATTCCAGCCTAAGGTGAATGTCTGTGTGGAGTTTGCACATTCTCCCTGTGTCTGCGTGGGTTTTCTCCGAGTGCACCAGTTTCCTCCCACAGTCCAAAGATGTGCAGGTCAGGTGGATTGGTCATAAATTGCCCATAGTGTTAGGAACATTAGTCAGAGGGAAATGGGACTGGGTGGGTTACTCTTCCGAGGGTCGGTGTGGACTTGTTGGGCCTGTTTCCACACTGTAGGGAATCTAAAAATGAATGGGCAAGGAGGAAATAGTGTAAGGGTCCTTGTATGTACCTTTGTTTTTATTTGTTTGAGTCACTATTTGTCTAAACGCTTCTAGCAATACACATACCAATTCCCCAGGGCATACCTACATAAGTGAATCTCTTCACCCTGGCAAAAGAAGGTCCCATGGTCTGTAGGGGAGCGAAATAATGCTTCCACATTTTGCACAGAAGGAATCTGTGTGACGTCCCCACCTGACTGTGTGTTTCTTTTTCTTTTATTCTTCTCCCAGTCCTGCTGTGTAAATGTAGGATCCATTTGCAGTCTGATTGTGTCTTAGGTTAACCTTGTGTTCTTCTGCTATGAGAACTGGCATGTGAGACTTTTTCTTTCCACTTGCTTGAGAGCAAATTAACTGTTGGGCATTACCGTATCGCATTTCTGATTTTCACACTTTCAACTCCATCACATGAAGGCATAGATTTAAGGTGAGGAGGGAAAGATTTTAAAAAGGACCTGAGGGATAGCTTTTTCATGCAGAGGATGGTGTGTGTATGTAATGATCTTCCAGAGGAAATAGTGGAGACTGGTACAATTATAATATTTTAAAAGGGTATATGAATAGGAAGTGTATAGAAGAAAATGGGCCAAAGGCTCCAAATGGGACTAGGTCAGATTGGGATGTCTAGTTGACTCAGACGAGTTATACTGAAGGGTCCATTTCTGCTCTCTGTTACTGTATGACGCTGCTTATGTGGGCCAAAGGCATAGGTACCCTGGCAAGCTGTGTCTGCAGTGTGAATATTTAAAAGAAATGGCACACAAATTTCCAAATTTGAGAATAGCTCCTCAAAGAAAAATGAAGAGGAACTGACCCAAAGAAACAACAGTTAAACTGGAAAGTATTAAAGGAAACTGAGACCAAAAATGCTAGAACCAGACATCTTGACAAATGAGTATTAACTGAAAATAGGATCCACTTGTAACTAAGAATAGAGCCTTGATGTTGAACTTGCTTTGTCAAGCAAGATCGAGTGAAGCCATGCACATTCCCTAGGTTACGTCATAATCACCTATTAAATTCACCTTACTTCTGTCTCTGGGACAGCAGATTCATTTCAAAAAGTTGCATTTATTATGAAGTTGAAGCAACCAATTCTGAAATGTTTAGATTGCATATTCCTTATTTTATGTGATTGAATTGCAAAGGTGAGAATTCACTGCTGCAGTTTTACTAAGCCTGTAGCCTCCCTCAGCTAACCTGTAATCTATGACCTGCTCTATCTTTACTGTTTCCAGCTTTCTATATTTAAAGTAAAATTTTGTGCAGTAGGTGCTAAAATCATGAACAGTACTGCCTTCTGTCAAAGCCTGTTATGTCATGCATTTGTAAACATAAATTGAAAAAACAAGTTATTTTTCAGTTTCTGAAAACTTTGAGAAATAAAATGACACTTTGGGATTCAAAGGAAAATATTCATTAAAGCTAAAAACTCTAAAGAGAAATTATTCTCTGTGAAAATTGACTTTTTAAAAAGATTACTTTTTTATAAATAGAGCAAAGGCAAGAAATTGAGTGCATCATGTGGTAGTACTTCTATCATTAATCAATCTTGGATTTTGGGCATATTGTTGCATGAGCTTTTCCTGTTTCATTTTCCCAAGTGAAGTGCCACTTGTGGCCAGTCTATTGGTGTGACACTATACCCGAGATATGTATAGCCTTTTTTGCGTGTGACTTGGTCTTCAAAGCAGCAATCCTGGTCATGATGGTTAATATATCCTGGTCATTGCCATGCTGTATCAGCTGAACCACCTTAGGAAATTAATAATACTATTGCTGAGCTTTATATGAAAGGAGTTAATTACATTTGACTCTCTTTGCTTTAGAACATAGAACAATACAGCACGGTACAGGCCCTTCGGCCCTCGATGTTGCGCCGACCTATGGACATTTCTCAGCTCGTCCTCCTACATTATCCCAAAATCATCCATGAGCTTATCTAAGGATTGTTTAAATCTCCCTAATGTGACTGAGTTGACTACCTCAGCAGGTAGGGCATTCCACGCCCTTACCACTCGCTGTGTAAAGAACTTGTCTCTGACATCAGTCTGAAATCTATCACCCCTCAATTTGTAGTTATGCCCTATCGTACAAGCTAACGTCATCATCCTAGGAAAAAGTCTTTCTCTGTCTACCCTATCTTGTATGTCTCTATCAAATCCCCCCCCCTTAGTCGTCGTCTTTCCAATGAGAAAAGACCCAAGTCTCGCAACCTTTCTTCATAATACCTTCCCTCCAGACCAGGCAACATCCTGGTAAATCTCCGCTGCACCTTTCCCAATGCTTCCACATCCTTTTTGTAATGGCGCGACCAGAACTGTACACAATATTCCAAGTGTGGCCGCACCAGTGTTGCAGCATGATATTGTGGTTCCTGAACTCAATCCATCTACCAATGAAACCTAACACACCGAATGCCTTCTTAACAGCACTATCCATCTGGGTGGCAATTTTCAGGGATCTATGCACATGGACTCCAAGATCCTTCTGCACATCCACACTACCAAAAATCTTTCCATTGACCAAGTACTCTGCCATCCTGTTATTCTTACCAAAGTGCATCACCTCACATTTAGCTGCATTGAACTCCATTTGCCATTTCTCAGCCCAATTCTGCAGTTTATTCAAATCCCCCTGCAACGTGTAACATTCTTCCAAACTGTCCACTACTCCACCGACTTTAGTGTCGTCTGCAAATTTACTAATTCATCCACCTATGCCTGCGTCTAAGTCATACATAAAAATGACAAACAGCAGTGGTTCCAAAACAGATCCTTGTGGAACACCATTAGTAACTGGACTCCAGACTGAATATTTTCCATCAACCACCACTCGCTGCCTTCCAG
The DNA here is from genome assembly GCF_004010195.1 of Chiloscyllium plagiosum. Lineage (NCBI taxonomy): Eukaryota > Metazoa > Chordata > Chondrichthyes > Orectolobiformes > Hemiscylliidae > Chiloscyllium > Chiloscyllium plagiosum. The sequence continues at coordinate 11,247,270 of NC_057740.1, forward strand.
AAAGCCAGTTTCTAATCCAAACTGCTAAATCTCTCTCAATTCCATGCCTCTGCATTTTCTCCATCAGCTTACCATGTGGAACCTTGTCAAAGGCTTTATTGAAGTCCAAATATACCACGTCAACTGCCCTACCCTCATCTACATGCTTGGTCGCTTTCTCAAAAAACTTTCATATTTGTTCACACTTATATAATTTTAAAATACTTTGTTAGTTCCAATGCCAATGATTACCCAATTATTATAAAAGTGATGCAACATTTAACCTAACAAAGGCAGCTGCATTTGTAAGTTGGCTTGTTTCAAATCTATGCTTTATTTTCACACGACATTGAATTTCTCAGTAAACATCGAGGAAGAACATGAAGTAATTTAACCAAAAGTACAGTGCTTGCAAAACTGTTTTCGTAACAAAAAGCCAGTGCATCTGACCTCAGGTTTCTTGGTCTAAAGCTGAGTTGATGTATATCTATTATTAAGCTGGAGAGGGTTCAGAAGAGAATTACCAGAATGTTAATGGGAATGGAGGATTTGAGTTGTAAGGTGAGGCTGGATAGACTGGGACTTTTTTCACTGGATCGTAGGAGGTTGAGGGGTGACCTTTTATAGAGGTTTACAAAATCGTGAGGGATAGAGGTAAGGTGAATGGCAGTAATTTTTCCCTTGGGTAGGGCATTTCAAGATTAGGGGCATACAAGTTTGTAAGATATCGAAGCCGAATTAGGCCATTTGGCCCATTGAGCCTCCTCTGCCATTCAATCGTGGCTAATGTGCTCCTAACCACCGCCCCCTTCACTTTCCTGCCTTCTCTCCATATCCCTTCAACTCCTTACCAATTAAAGATCTGTCTAATCCTTTGTAAATTTACTCACTGTTCAAAGTTTGGGTGAAGATTTGTAGCTCAGGTGCTCGTTGTTGTGATTCTGTTCGCCGAGCTGGAAATTTTTGTTGCAAACGTTTCGTCCCCTGTCTAAGTGACATCCTCAATGCTTGGGAGCCTCCTGTGAAGCGTTTCTGTTGTGATTCCTCCGGCATTTACTCACTGTCCTAGCATACAGATTCACAACCTTTTGGGAGATGTAGGTTTCTTCAATTGTGTTTTAAATTTGCTACCCTTATCCGTAGATTTTTACCTCTTACTAGAATGCCCTACAAGAGGAAGCATCCACTCCACGTCTATTTTATCCACACCTTTTATCATCTTGAATACCTCCATTTTATCTCCAAGTACAATTACAACATTTGAACGACATTTAAATAAATGAGAGGGATATGGACCAAGTGCTGGCAGATGGGACGAATTTAGTTTGGGATTATGGTCAGCGTGGACTAGTTGGACCGAAGGATGGAGGGCTTTTGCCCGAAGCGTCGATTTCAAAGCTCCTTGGATGCTGCCTGAACTGCTGTGCTCTTCCAGCACCACTAATCCAGAATCTGGTTTCCAGCATCTGCAGTTATTGTTTTTACCTAGTTGGACCGAAGGATCTGTTGCTGTGCTGGATGATTCCTATAACAAGCACTACCATGAAAATCTAGCAGTGATGAGTATAAGCAATTGAGTGTTGGCTTTATGGATTGAAACCTCAGTTTTTTTTCCTGCATAATGAAATGAAGTAAATCAATAATTAGCTCTGACATATTCATGGCTTTTTTTTTGGGTCTCATGCTGCAGATGATCAGTCGTAATTGACCCAATTCCTTTAGGTCTCTAAATTGGAATAACTTTTCTGTGACTTTTTCCACTGACATTGTACGAAAACCTAAAAATACACAATGGGTGTGAAATGGAGTAAAAATTTATTATCTTTCACTTAAAACAAAATACGTTGCGGATATACTGCCAGATCCAGCAACTTCTGAAGTTAGGCCAGGATGGATTTTCAAATTTGCTGGTTTTCAAAGAAAATTATTCAAACATAGTTTAGATAGGAATGGTCTAACCCACTGAGTAGGGGAGAGAGGAAAAACCCTGGTGATGCAACTGCAGACTATATAAGTTAATAGTCATGTCTGAACTGGTATTAACTCCAGTGTGAGAGAAGTCTCTCCCAGTTGCATCCATCAGCACAACCTAAGATGAAAAAGATCAATTTATTTTTTAAAGTCTGGTTTTTAGATGGTTGACTTTGGGAGAGCACACCTTTCAGTACAATCTTGAAACAGCGGGCAATCAGTTTAGAGCATATTCTAGTCTTGAATCTGACTTTGAAAAATGAGATTCACATTTGAAGCCCAATTCTATCAGTGACAATTTTATAATTTATACCCAGAAGGCATTGTTTTTGTAAATGCAAATTACTTGCTATTTAAAGATAGAATTGGGATTTGTCAAACTGATTTAAATCAGTTGTTTCCTGTCTACCATGTATTAGACAGTATAATTTTTATACCCTATTGTGATATTCCTATAAAACATTTCAAATTAAATTAACCTTTTAAGGTGACTTGGTTATGGTAGCACTCTCCTTGCAACTCAGTAGGTTACAGGTTTGAATCCTATTCCATGTTTAACACTCAACATCATTTAGAATATCTGGTCATTGTTCTGTCATTTCAGGAGTTTTGTGTTTGACTTGGTGCCGTGTTTTTTTTAATTACAACTACCTGATTATATTTCAAAAGTGCTTTTATTGGCTGTAAGATGCTATGTTGCCTAGTTTATTTCAAAATGTTGTTGTGCAGCATTGTTTTTAAAATGTAGAATATAAGCAGTGAGTAGTTTGCAAATTAGTTGCTTTATTGTTGGAATTGTGCCAGTTAACCTCTACTATTTGATTATGCATACAGATATTTTGTTTCTGTACTCTAAAATGACCCATTCTAATTACAGGTTACACAAACACCAAAGTTGCAGGGCAAGAGACTCAAGCAGCAGCAGGTATTCAGATTGTTTTATTAATTTACTGCCAGCATTTGAGCCTAAATTTGATCAGAGATGACGAATCATATGACAGTGGTGACGAGAATGACTTCTTCCTGATTTTCCTGAATTCTAATATTTGGCATCCGTTTACAGTTTGGCATCTTAAATAGGAACATTTGCGCCACCATGCTTCCAGTTGCTTCCAAATTTTAATGTTGGACGTCGGTATCCAGTCCTTAACTCCTGCCAAGTCATTGCACAGTTTTCAAAATTTGGAAATGGCAATAACCCCATTAAAGCCATAATTCTAATGTTCTGCAATTTAATAATAACTCCATATAAAAAAATCTGTACTAATGAGGTGACCTAATCAAGGTCTGTAAGATAAAAATCTTCTCATTTATGAGGAGAGAAGAGCCATAAGCTTTAAATATTTTAAAGCTATAAATATGGGTGGCACAGTGGTTAGCACTGCTGCCTCACAGCGCCAGAGACCCGGGTTCAATTCCCACCTCAGGCAACTGACTGTGTGGAGTTTGCACGTTCTCCCAGTGTCTGCGTGGGTTTCCTCCGGGGGCTCCGGTTTCCTCCCACAGTCCAAAGATGTGCAAGTCAGGTGAATTGGCCATGCTAAATTGCCCGTAGTATTAGGTAAAGAGGTAAATGTAGGGGTATGGATGGGTTGCGCTTCGGCGGGTCGGTGTGGACTTGTTGGGCCGAAGGGCCTGTTTCCACACTGTAAGTAATCTAATCTAATCTAAGATAGTCACTAAGAAATCCAATAGGAAATTTAGAAGAACTTCTTCGCTCAAATACTTAGAATGTAAAATCCTTCAACACAGGAAGTGGCTGAAGCAAATATGATGGAGACGTTTAAGGTGAAACTGAACAGCCCAACCATGTTAAGGCAAAGCTTCACCCTATCTGAGATTGAAGGGATAAATTTGGAGGAAGAGTGGGATGCTCCTTTCTTTCTTTGTGTGATTTGGGTGTCTGCTATTGTGTTCTAAGAACTGGAGTATGTTTCCAGGATGTTTTTCTATGAGCAGCGATTGAACTATGTGGTACCAAACTCTATTAAGGTATGGTGTCTGTAGTTTTCCTTTGTTTTGATGTTCATATTAAATTTTTATTCCAATGTTCAAATTGAACTTTGATTGAAGAAGATTGGATCTACAGCCTATACTTTGAATGTTCTGTTATTAATTATGACTATGTTTGGTTCATGTTGATGTTTTATGATTTCATTGTATTATAGGAACGTGAAGAGAAAAGACTAAAACTAAAAATAGAAAAGGAAGAGCGGGAGCGTGCAAGAGAGGAGGCCAGACTTGCCAAAGAACGTGCAAAGGAGGAAGCTAAGAGGAAAAAGGACGAGGAAAAAGAACAAAAAGATAAGGAAAGGAAAGAGAAAAAGGAGAAAGAAGAAAAAGAAAAAGCAGAAAGGCTAAGATTAAAGGAAGAAAAACGAAAAGAGAAACAAGATGCATTGGAGTGAGTTACTTGCAATATAAATGCTTGCTGGGCAGAAATGGATAATTATAGAATTTGCTTTATTTCAGTAGGGACTTGATTCATCTACAAAATTGTTGACATCGGGTGAATTTGTAAAGTTTCATGTTAAAGTACTCCAAATTCTAGAATCAAACTAAAATAAAGTGAGATTCTGTAGGCAAGTAACTTGTACAGACTTATCAGACTGTTCATTTAACTTCATAGTTGGGTTGACTAATATTCTGATTTCACACACAATAAATATTTACTGTAATGTACATATCTAGGATGAATATTAACAAGATAGCAAGCAGGATTCTGCACCAAGTGCTGTTGGATCAATTTTAAGTCCCTCGATTAGGTAGATGGGAGTTCTCAGTGCTGTATTGAGGTGTCACAGATTATTTGCTTGTTCATAATGAGGCCTCAACCCATAACCTTCTGACTCCAGAAATGTGTGCCATCAGCTGAACCAACTGAATTAAACAACTATTTATAGCAGTAGTAAGTGCTGATTAAAAATGGATTGAAACAAGTGCTGTGACATCTGAGTATTGTTTGCATTTGATATATCTAGCATCTGCAGTATCTTGCTTTTTTTACCCTCTATCTATTTTGTGCAGCATATGTTCCTTTGTTCTGTAAGTATTACCTGAGCATTGTTTGCCTTTTTTAATTTGTAAACTTAAATAAAAAAGGGGCAGTAAACCTCTATAATTTTCTTGTATTTTTTGTAATAGGGCAAAATTAGAAGAGAAGAAGAAGAAAGAAGAGGAGAAACGGTTGAAAGAAGAAGAAAAAGTAAATACAGATAGTCTCTTGGCTTTGCAATCCCTGACTTGTTGACGTCTCTGCAGTTGTCTTTTTTTAAACCCCGATTGTTCCCTCATCTCCATCTTTGTCAGAAGTTTATACAGACTCTCAGCCCTAGTAGTTCCCGAGAACAGATCCATTCCTTTTCCTCTATTCAAAGGAGTACATTGCTGACTGTGCCTGCGATACAACTGGTTTGCCTTTTCATCGTGGCTGTGCCTTCTGAAGATGCTAAAAGATTCTTGTTGCACACGCACCGTTTTTTGATATGCCTTGCCAATTTAAAAAAAAATGGCAACAATAAAATAACCATAATGGTTTTTTGCATCTGGATGGCATGACTTCACTGCAGTACTGGCAAAGTACACATTTTACACATGTGCAGTGAGACCCTTTAGCATAGCAGTCGTATCTGGCTGGACCATATTCAGTGGCATCCTCTGCCAAGTTATCTCAGGATTTCTTTGGAGAGAATAGATAACCCCTTTTGCTTGCTTGTGCATATGCATCAACAATTAACTATTCAAGTGTCCACCGTAAGTAATTCATTGAAATCTATTCCTATTCATAAGTCAAAAAATCAATTTTCTGGTGGTACCTTGTACTGTGCACTTTAATGTTGTCTCTATTGCCTGTAGTTATATTGTCTATTATTGAGGTGTACCGTCTTAAATATGATTACAGCGTTTAAAGGCAGAGAAAGTTAAAGAGATTTCAGAAATAACCAGATTCTTCCAAAAACCAAAGGCTCCTCAAGCCCCTAAGGTAAGGATTCTTTTCATGGACTAATACTTGTGCAGTTTGGCTCAGGTAATGGATTTGCCTGTACAAACCAGATTAACTCCTGATGTTTTGTATGGTACTTCCTTTAATAACTTTTTCAAATCTTTCTCTTGTTGTACCACACCATTGGTCAAACCTGAGACAATCCTGTAAATAAAACATTCAAAATGGGTTTCAATTTATTTCTTTGTTTGTCCTGTGTTTATTCTCCTGTCCCAACTAAGTGGGCATTTTGGACAGAATGCTCCTTGCAAACCCAAGTTTTCCTATGTTATCGTATCTCAATTGTCCCCTGTATGACTTACTTTAATTCAAATTGAGAACTGCTTCTGACAAGATACATTTTCATGTATGATTTTTAAGCTGGATATTAGACTCAACAAAGCTATTGAATCACTTACAATAGGCAGCACTCAGGTGCTGATGCTATACCAGCGGAACTTATCAAGTATGGAAAGCAGGTGCTGTAGTAAATTCATATCCTTCTTCAAAGATACAAAAGTTGTGACATTTTATAAAAAATCATGTTCAACCTTTTTGCACTGACCGGCCACAGCAATATATTTTGGAAAATTCATGGAATGGTTTTGTAAACACTGAAGATTAGTTTTAATGTCCATCAATTTGAAGTCAGTTTTATTTACATTCACCATATTGTTACTTGTTTTTGACTTGTGTACGTGACCACCTTTTTAAAACCGTTTGATTGCTACAGGGCTTATAGGTTGTAACAATGCATTTTTTTTCAGCAGGTTTAAAAATAGTAGAAAAAAATCTGCCTGATAAAAAGTATTATGCTTTGAGTTAGTGATTCATCTGAGGTTGTTAGATCACAAGATATAGCAGCAGAATTGGGCTATTGAACCAATTGAGTCTGCTATGCCATTCAATCTTAGCTGATATGTTTCTCAACTCATTCTCCTGACTTCTCCCATTAACCTTGATCCTCTTACCAATCAAGAACCTATCTATCTCTGTAAATGCATTTAGTGACTTGTCCTGTGCAGCCTGCTGCAGCAGTGAGCTTTGCAGATTAGCCACACTCTGGCTGAAGAAATTCTGAGAAATTGATAAAGCAGAATAAGTGGTTCGAAGATCATTCAACAGATGCACTATTAATGATGGCCTTTAATTAATCCCTAGGCTCACCTTCAGTGGCCCCACATTTTCCAGGGCTGAGACAACTCCATCTCTGAGCTTGGCACCATTTCTCAGTTTGTGCCTTTTGTGCTGCTTTGGAGGCAGCAACTCCAACTACAGCTGATCCCTGACTTTGAATGCTTTATGTGGCCTGCAGGCTGTAGAATGGATTCTCTACTGTTAAAGAAAAATGGTAACTGCAGCAGTTGAAGTATCTCCCATCTAAGCATCACAGTGAGGTGCTAACCATATTGCTCGTGTTCAGCCAAAATCTAGTCTCTAATTATCGCCAGTCCCAGTGCGGTTTTAGATATGGAAGACCTACAGTTGGGAGGAGGATAAAAATTCCTGTCTTGAATGGCAGGAGTTTAACATTCAGCCCACCTTGAAGAGCTGAATGCTCCGTTATTCTGAGGTCACAGCAGATCTGATTTGTAACCTTATCTGCATTTCCAACATGTTAAACCACGTACTGAAAAGTGTTAAAGCAAGAATGTGTCTACCTATATATTTCTTAGTATTCACTGAGTCTTTCTGAAAATGTCATGGAAGTAGTGTTCACAAAATCCCTACAACGTAGAAGGCCATTCGGCTCATCGAGTCCATCCAACCTCCAAAGAACATCCTACTTACATCAGTCCCCTTATCCTACCTCTGTCACCCTGCATTTCTGATGACTAATCCACCTAACCTGCACTTTTTCCTCTTGTGTGGAAGGAAACTGGAGTATCCAGAGGAAACCCAAGCAGGCACAGTGGTTAGCACTGCTGCCTCACAGCGCCAGAGACCCGGGTTCAATTCCCGACTCAGGCGACTGACTGTGTGGAGTTTGCACATTCTCCCCGTGTCTGCGTGGGTTTCCTCCGGGTGCTCCGGTTTCCTCCCACAGTCCAAAGATGTGCGGGTCAGGTGAATTGGCCATACTAAATTGCCCGTAGTGTTAGGTTAAAGGGGTAAATGTAGGGGTATGGGTCGGTTGTGCTTCGGCGGGTCGGTGTGGACTTGTTGGGCCGAAGGGCCTGTTTCCACACTATAAGTAATCTAATCTAATCTAATCTAATCAAATCAGGCACTGGGCCAATGTGCAAACTTCACACAGACAGTTTCCTGAGGTTGGAATGGAACCTTGGTCCCTGATGCTGAGAGACAGAAGTACTAATCACTGCAACTGTGCTGCCCCAAGGACTCCACCCTCCGCACATTTTGTTTCTTTCCATTTTGTTTTGAGTGGGTTCACTCTGATCACAGAATTGTTTTGGTGTAGAAGGGAGCCATTCAGTTCCTCATTAATAATAAAAACTATTAGTTTCCTTTTTGTTTGCACCTTTCATTTCTTTCCCTTTCCACTTAATGTAGACATTTACTGTCATTTTAAATTTTTGAGCTACTGCATTCCCCTTGGTGTTATTTTGAAAGTGTGTTATAATTGTTGAACGTGGCACCTAAAATAACAGCTGTAGAATTACCAGGGCTTATGTAAAATGCTTACAGACTATCTAATCATAAGTTGATCCATTTCTTAGACTCTAGCTGGATCCTGTGGGAAGTTTGCCCCTTTTGAAATAAAAGAACACATGGTCCTTGCTCCAACAAGCCGGATATACTTAGATCAAGAAGATCTTGAGCAGTTAGATGAATTGCTGGAACGTCAGAGTTATAACTCTAATTACATTAAAGAATTGCACAACCAGAAACCAAGAACATCAGGACCTACAAGTCCTAAAATAAGCATCACAGACACAAATTTATGCAGGTAAAGATGAAGTTCCATATTTCTCAGAATTTCAGTTGATTTTTTAATGAATTGGTAAGGAGGATGGGGGCAATTACTTTAAAAGAGAAACCATCTTCAGTGCTTTCTATGGCTACTTCACTTCAGTAAGCATTTTTTTAATAATGGTCTTGGTCTGCAGTACCTCCTGAACCTGCACTCTGAAAACACTCTCTAATCAGCAGCCTTTTGTTGTCTCTGTTTTTCCCCTCTCTTTGTGTTTGAGGGTTGGGGCATGGAATTATGTTTGATTGGCCCACGCTTATTGCCATTGTCTTCTGCCACATAGCTGACCAGGACACTACCATGCTCTGAAAACAACAAATGCTGGAGACCACAGCGGATCATGCAGCATTCATGGAGAGAGAGCAAGCTAACGTTTTGAGTCTAGATGACTCCAACCTCTGATAAATAGTCATTGAGACTCAATTTTAGCTTACTGTCTCTACATGGATGCTGGCTGACCTGCTGTGATCTCCAGCATTTGCTGTTTTCAGTAGATTCCTGCATCTGCAGTAATTTGCTCCAACACTATCTCGCTCTTATTTCCTGCTATTAGGTGTACTGGAAGAATTTACAAGATGATGGGCAATCTATTGGGTCAATCTATTTCAAACTTATCTGTCTTGACCAATGAGTCCTGGCATGTGGGCCAAAACCAGGTCTTGGCTCATGGATAGGGATGCTACCATTGCCTCGTAAGACCTTCACCATGTATCAGTCCACGTTTATTTTTGCCAAAATGTCATCTTGGGAGTCGAGTAAATCATTTTTGTCCTTTGATCATGCTCAATCATTCAGTAAGAAAAATGATCATTCTGTCAACTCTCTTTATGTATTTGTGTATGCATTATGTTCTTGGCAGCAGTGAGTAACTAGACGAATTATAACTGCACAGCCTTTCTGGTAAACTAGATTTACTTGAAAGTTAACATTAATTTTACTTTTTCCTAGCGATGATGTGATTATGATAGACACTAATCTAAGTAGTGGAATCATTGAGCGGAGAAAACTTTGCAGGATGAAGCTATTGCAGTTTTGTGAAAATCACCGTCCTGCCTACTGGGGAACGTGGCAGAAGAAGAGTATGAAAGTGAACCCTCGGAATCCTTTGGCTAAAGATGAGGTAAGGAACGTGGTGCAGTGTTGATTGGGGACTGAAGAACATAAATCTGGGAATTCTCTAATTTGCCAACTTTTTACATTATATGTACCACCTGAGTCCAGTTAGAAATGGTCCACTAAATGGACAGTTATCCTCTGAATCAGTAAAAAGTTATAACGATAGTGAATTCAACTATCCTAAGTGCATGATTGATTTTTTTTTTTAAAATCAATAAATAAAGCTTTACTTCCTGGAAAAGTGACTTCAAGTTTTAATCACAAACTGTCATGCTGTTCTGCATGATGAATAAGTAAGCCAGCGTTTTTATCCCTTTTTTTAACCTGACAATTAAGATATTTGGAACTCGACTATTTCTGAGTGTACCTTATTGTCACAGGCTGAAGAATTATGATATTGAAGAGTCTCGATTGATGTGATCTTTAATCAGTTGTGGTTCCTTGAGATTTATGAAGTAATCAGAAGTGATCTGTGGGCTCTTAATAAACTGTTTCCTAATGTTTGCTTGTTTTCATTTAGAGTGGAGAAGTAGACTGAGCATCAAGATTCACCATCTTAGTTTAGTGACAAAATTGTAGGAAATTTTGTGAGGTGTGCGGGAGGAAATTATTGTCACACTCAGAAAGCTGTCATCTTTGATAACTTTTTTTTAAATGTAAAATGGATAGTGCTTGGATTCAAAAAGAATTGCGAGGTATATAATTTACCTTGGCTTTACAGAAAATGGTGAAAACAGTGTTATGTTCCATGACATTATATGATAATGCAAAGAACACATTTGTATCTCTACTTGTGTAACTATTCACTAATAATTTAAATTGAGTTTGCATGTGATCTAATGATTATGTTTAAATTTATCCCTATAGCAGTTGTTGGATTATGAAGTGGATAGTGATGATGAATGGGAGGAAGAAGAACCTGGTGAATCTCTCTCCCACAGTGAAGGAGTTAGTATAAACCTTTTACTCTGATTTAACATGAAACATTTCACTGTTTAGTGGATGTCTCACTAAATAATTCTTATGTATGATAAACGTTTGTATTTTAATTTAATGGAATAACTTGTGCTTTTCCATCTGGTGTTAGTAATATGCAGAAATGTGCAGGACTGGAGAGATTACTGAAATTCATCTGGCCAGTCTAAAGATTTTTTTTAAATAGATGCCAAATACTGTTTCACATCCTCTCCATTTTTTTTGCTAGTTCTACATTTCTAAATGTAGGATGTGAAATATGTTCATTTCATTTTTTTGTCAGTTGGTATGTGACTAACTGGAAGATATGATCTTTACTAACCCAATGACTGTCTCTTAATTTTTGCCTGTGAAATATTTTGGTATGATTGTGTGAAACCTGATGTATACACTCCATTTTGTTCTGTCCCCTTTTTTTGTGGGCAAGATGTTAGGAAGAATATGCTGTCCTGTTTCTGTTCTATATCAGGGTAAATGGAATCTCCACAATTTGATCAATGTTCATGAATCACAGTTTATAAGATTTATGCATAGTCATTCATTAAGGATCTCTGTTAAGTTATAGAAAGTTTCACTTGCACTAGAGAGGATGATAAGCCCTGGATATCCATGAAAACCCTACTGTAATTAAATAGAATGAATTGTAGTAATGAAAGTTTGAAGCAGAAATCCACTATAGCCATCACTGCAAAATAGCTGGAAAACCTTTTAAAATGTGCAGTGGCCCACGAATTTCCTCTTAACCCATCCTTATTTCAGTGCTGACTGGCTTGTGCATTTTCACCTTTTATTTTGCACACGTCATGAAATACACAACTTCATGTTTTTATGCAACATTGTGTGATAAATATAATAGATTCAAAATTTCATTTGAGTTTTGCATGCAAAAGAAAAACTTAATGTATGGAGATGTAATTTCTTAGCTAGGACCCTGAAATATACTAGTAATCCAGAACTTTATTGTTGCATTTCTTACACCTTGTTTAGGATGATGATGATGAAGCAGATGATGAAGATGATGATGACGGATTTTTCGTTCCTCATGGATATCTGTCTGAAGGAGAAGGTGCAACTGATGAGGTAAAGGTTTGCATTAGATGCATTGAAACTTGTAGTTGAACAACGTTAAGCCCTAATAACAAAACCTTTAGGATCGTCTAATTTTTTCATGAACAAAGGAACTATAATGTTGTACTATACAATGCAGATTATTAACTTGGTTCAATTCATGGTCTGCTGCTTTTCTGGACCAAGTTGGACAATCATATGAATGAGTTCCAGAATGGGTGCATTTTGATCATTGGAAATGGATAACAAGCGTATGTGAATATGGTTGTAGTGTTCTTGTGGCCAAATAGCCGCCTAATGCATGGGTTTGCATTAGCCAGTCATTTAAATGATGTGAGAGTGGATTGCCTGGAAGTCCTTTTATTGCAGGGGGAGGTGAAGTATAAAAATGGCTAAGTCATACACTACAAATGTAGATGGCATTGATGGTACCTAGACTACCCTGTACCATTTTGTTCTCTTAAAAAGAGGGAAATGTTCCCTGGAACATTTGGGCTTCTGAGAAAAGTTTAGGCCTAAAGATTTGTCGGGCTAGATGTTTCGAGGATGTTTTTCCCGGTTGAGAAATATAGAATGAAAGGATTGACTGCTTAAGGTGTAGAGGCATCTCTTACAACGGTTCTTAGTCTGTGGAAATGCCTTCTCATGAGACCAGTCATAAAATACTTGTGTTGTTGGGTGTATTTTTGATCCACAGGGGGGTTTTGGAGAATCTTGGGAAAGCAAGCGTAAGACAGTATTCTGTTGACAGTTGATCAAGCTTGAGTAGCCAAATCTCTCATTTATGTTTCTGTTTGTTCTCTTTATGCCCCATTTGAAATCAGGGCAGAATAACCAGTGCAGTATATGTACTAGATGATAAATTGCAGTAAATTCCAACTCCAGGAAATGATTATTGAGTTCAATGTTTGCTTTGTTCAGGAAGGTGAAAATCCTGAAAAGCAGAAAATTCGTCAGAGGATGAAGGCGAAGGAATGGGATGAGTTGATGAAAGGAAAGAAATTTCAGGTCCTGCAGCCTACCCTGATCGGATGTTTTTGGGAGAGCGACAATAATGTATTGCAAAGCTCAGCCATGAAGATACTTCAGCAATTTTCAGTCTGTCTGTTTGAAAATCAAATGGAGGATGAGCAAATACAAGAAATACATAATGGAAAATTAAAAGAAGAACAAAGTAAGGACGTTTCATAAGCATTTTAAGTCTCACACCTAGAATTTGAAAGGCAAAAGATTTGGAAAACTATTTTTAATTTGCAGTTGTACCTGTGACAATTCAAACTTTGCTGCATGCAAGTTAAAAAAACTTTTTGCTAAAGTTGCTGGTAAAAGATTAACTGAAATGCCTGTGATTTGAGGGAGAAAATGCCTATTTGTGCTTTGACTTAAGATTGTCTGAACAGTGCAATGGTTTTACACAAGCATGGTCTTTTTATGGCCGATCAAACCTTATCCAGATGTTTATTAGACTCCAAGCATGGTGTGATTTGGCAATTGGAGGCTATATGAATAATAAGTTCTGTAGCTGTTTGGTGGTCCAGAATTGATTATGACTGAAAAAAGACACCTGTTGGACCTTTTAATTTTCGCTTATGGAAAAATTTGCAACAAAAATACTAATTCGGGGGGAACGCCAACATTTATACTGCATGAAAATAGAATGCCAGTTGTTTGGCAAATTAACTCGATAGTGGTGTTGCCTTGGAAATGCATCCATTCAACAAACCTGAATACTTAATTGAAATCAGCAGTAATGGATGCAATGCCTGTACCAACCAGAATTTACTTGTCCAGAAAGAAGTGAGTAGATTATCATTCCTCAGTATCTGCAAGGGCTCCATTCCTGAGAACCCCTGTGAATTGTAGAATTTGCTGAGTGTAGAGTTCATTAAAAATTAAGATCATGAAAAAAACGTAATTTTTTTTGCCTTGGGTTGTTAATTTTTATTGTGACTTCATTTTTGATGCGGAGAGGCACATGATTTTGTGAATACAAATAATTTACTGTAGGTGGAGATGAAGCCCAGGGCGAGAGAAAAGAGTTTGACAGACAAAGACATTATTGGTTGCCAGGGAAGAGGAGAAGTTAAATAGGATATAAATTTTCCTAGTTCCTATCAGTTTTGAAAAAGGTTTACTGGACTCAATGTTAACTCTGCTTTCTCTCCACAGATGCTGCTAAGCTTGCTGAGTATCTCCACCAACTTCAGTTTTTGTTTCAGATCTACAGCATCTCCAGTTCTTTGTTTTCTCTTGTAGAATAAATGGGTCTTTTTCATGCTGTCAGCATGTCTGTGAGTCATGTGCCAAAAGGGCTAGTGCTAGGGACTCAACTCTTCGCAATTTATATAAATGATTTGGATTAAGGCACTAAAAGTATGGTAGCTAAATTTCCTGATGATACATAGATAGGAAAGTGACTTGTGAAGAGGACATAAAGAGCTGACAAAAAAAATCGATTATCACAGTGGCTTGCACTAAATCTAAAGTACAGGTTAACAAATCTGAGGAAAGCTAGGACCTCTGGTTGTCTAGTTGACATAACTGGAAAGTACTATGCAGGGTTGACCCAAAATGACTGTCTGAGGCACATTTGTTATTGGGTGTACTTAATGGATTCAAGACTCAGTGGGACTGAGACATTTCCAATCAAAACTTTGCTATTCTGTTCCCCAGTGTTTGCTAATTTAACTGATCAAAATGCTAGGAAATTGCAAAACAGTGTTTATTTTCCTGATAGCTACTTTGGTGATAGAGTGGGGAAAATAACTGAATGCTGTTGGGTATTGTCCATTTACTGTCAAGATTCAGAGTTTATTCCAATGCCCTCCACTTTATACCTCTTGGGCTTCCCAATGACAAATAGCTGCTTAAGCAAGGATTCTAAAGGCTTTTCATGCTTTTGGAGAGAGGCAAAACTTTTTCAGAACTGCAGTGAGTGGACCTCATTATTGTCTCCGGGTCCCATCCCAAAGTGCTTCGTAATAAAAACTCTTTTTAGCATTTGACTGTTGTATGAACCAGCAAGGCATGGTCTCAAGACTAATGAAAGATACATCACTACATAATCTGATTGCAATAGTATTTCTGAAGGATGAGTCTCTGGGAAGGCATGGGATGCCCTGCTCCTCAAATAGCATATTTTTATATTCAGCCAAACAAATATATCTCTCAACATGCACTATTTCCTCTGATAAGTATCAACATAATTTTTTTGTTTGCTTAATTAGCTGAAGTGGTGTTTTGAATCTGCAGTTTTCTGACTTGACCAAAATTGCAGATTCCTCCAGGTTTGTTATTTACCCTCGCACTTCCTGATCTTGTTCTGTATGAGTTGCTCCTAAGACAGCTAGCCTATTCTTAACTACTCCCACTTCCTGTAACAAGGATTCAGCATTTATCTCTATCCTGGCTTATCAGCAATCCCATTGCGGTCAGTTGCCATCTATTCATCCTTACTTCTCCCTTCTCTTTGGACCACATGGTGGCTCAGTGGTGACCACTTCTGCATCACAGTGCTAGAGACCTGTGTTCGATTCCAACCTTGGATGATTATGTGGAGATTGAGTGTACTTTCTCTGTTGGGTTTCTGCTGGGTGTTGCAGTTTTCAGTAGTCTAAAGATGTATTGGTTAGGTGGAATGGCCCGTGGGGATAGGATGGGTTGGGGTAGGATGCTCTTTGGAGGGTCAGTACAGACTTGATGGGCCAAATGGCTTTTTTTCTGCACTCTAGGGATTGTATGATTCTATTCTTCTCCCTCTACTACCATCCTATTATCAGCTTAAATAGCACATTTTCTCAGCTACTTTCAGTTTTGACAAAGGGTCACTGTTGTTCTCTCCACAAATGCTGCTAGACCTGCTGAGTTTCTCCAGCAGTTTAGATGCTGGAGATCTGGAATAAAAACAGCATCCTTTTTTATTTTTGGATTTTATTGAGGATGAATCTCATTTTGGGTTACAAAAAATGCCAAATGTTGCAGTTGTTGTAAATCTGAAATAGGAAAAAAAATCTGAAATATTGGTCAGACCACATTTGGAGTATTGTGCGCAGTTTTGGGCTCCATATCTCAGGAATGATGTACTGACCCTGTACTGGGTTCAGAGGAGGTTCATGAGAATGGTCCTAGAAATGAAAAGCTTAACCTATGAGGAATGTTTGAGGACTCTCGGTTTATACTCTATGGAGTTTAGAAGGATTGGGGAGTAGGGGAGACTCTCATTGAAACTTTCAGAATACTGAATGGCCTGCACAGAGTGGATGTTGGAAAGGTGTTTCCATTGGTAGGAGAGACGAGGACCTGAGTGGACGACCTTAAAGGAAAAACCTTTTCGAATGGAGATAAGGAGAAACTTGTTCAGCCAGAGAGTGGTGAATGTATGGAACTCACTGCCACAGATGACTGTGGAGGCCAGGTCATTGAATATTCTTAAGACGTAGACAGATAGGTTCTTGATTGTCATGAGGATCAAGGGTAGTGGGGGAATGGGGTAAAGAAACTTATCAGCCATGATTTGAATGGCAGAGCAGACTCAGTGGAGCAGAAATCAGGCCATTCAGCCCAATGTCTTATAAGCAGGTCAGGCAACATTTATAGAGAGAAAGGGTCAACATTTCAGATTGAGATTATTTGTCATCGAAGTTTCTCATTTACAGATGCTGCCTGACATTTCAAACTTAGGTAAAATAAACAAAGCCAAACTTTTACTGAATGAGAAATTACTTAATTGTATTATTGCAGCATTGACCTTGAACACATTTTGACCATGTGGGCCTTTG
Source organism: Chiloscyllium plagiosum (assembly GCF_004010195.1). NCBI lineage: Eukaryota > Metazoa > Chordata > Chondrichthyes > Orectolobiformes > Hemiscylliidae > Chiloscyllium > Chiloscyllium plagiosum. The sequence goes on from NC_057740.1 coordinate 11,264,074, forward strand.
TGTCTTACCTTGCAATTGGCAGTAGGAGTTCATTGGGTGCATAGAAATTCACCCCTCTGTAACTAAATGTGTTTTTTTTTCCTTTTTAGTATTAATAAGCCTGCTTCCACTTCTTCATGGAAATGTGAATGGCAGAAAGGCCATAATCAAAGAATTTCAGGAATGGTACAAACAGAAACCTTCTGCACACATGCTTGCAATTGCTGCTTCTGATTCCTCGAGTCCCCTAGGATCTGATGCCTCTAGACCTCAGACTCCTACAGTGGATGATGACTTGACCATTCCATCCAAGGCAAAATTGCAGCGGCTTATTTCAGAAAATGGAGTATATGAAAAAAGAACAGCTTTCAGGCTGAAGTGTTGGTATGTACATGAAGAGGTGTTGAAAAAATTTAGGATGGAGAATCTTCCTGTTCCAGGACAGTGGCAATATCTCACACAAGTCCAATCTGCAGTCAAGGAGGAAAGTACCATTCCAGCAGCAAGTGGACAGAGTGTTCCTTGTTTGGGAAGGAATACAGGGCAATGTGTAACTGGTTCAAGCAAGAGGAAAACTGCTGGAAGTATGTCCATCAAACAATTTATGCACAAGTTTGTAGATGCTGACGGTCAGGTAAGATCTTGTCCTATAAATGAATTACATTTTGGTTTTCTTAAATGTTGACCCCTTGTATTCTTTCTAATTTAAGAAACCTCTTTTCTCCTCACTTCCACTACATAATGAAGAATAATGAAAAGGTGGTATTTTCCTGAGGAAATCTGTAAGCATTTTATATTAAAGTCAAAAAGTGGCCATTAATAGCAATGAACAGCGGACAAAGTTAGAATTGATTAAGGCAAGTATTTTTGTGGTTTCTGGAGAATGAGGTAGTAGGCTGTGGTAACAAGCACTTGCTATTAATGGGAAGATGAAGTCACATCTGGTGTTGGGCAGAGTAATGGGTGGTGAGGTGAGCAATGTCTGATGGGGAGGGTGTTCACAGGGCATGCCATTGGGGTGATGGGAGAAATTCAGCAAGGCATACAGGAGTGGTCAAATCTTGAGTCTTAAACAACCTCGCTCATACTTGAGAAATGTGTCTATTATGCAATTTCTAAGGTGGCAATCATACAGGTTACTGGAGTGAAGTAAAAAATACATGCATGTTCATAGGAACTTGGATTCCTTACCAAAAGAAAACTGGAGACAAGTTGTGACAACTAGAGAATTGAGCAGCAATTTCTAGGTGAACAGAAGTGGTCGAAACTTATTACAAAATAAAGTCAGCAGAGTCTCAGAGGACCACTGACCTGCTCTCATTAGACAACTGTTGGTGAGTTTAAACTGAAGGTCTCTATGTTTTAGGCAAGAGGTGAGGTTAAGAAGATTGGACCTTTCATGGTGACCTCAGCCAGTACAGGAATTGAATCCACACTGTTGGCATTAGTATGCCTTGCAAATCAACCATTAAGCCAACTGAGCTAACTGGCCTTCGTAGAACTTAGGATTGGCTTATGATTGAATGCTGGCACTATGTTTTTCTGAAGTTGCCCATGTTTAAAGGTGAAATAGATACAAGGAAGTGATTGCCTCTAAATGGGTTTCTCCTTTTACCAATGTAGTGTATGAATTAAAGCAGGAAATTATGGAGCTGGTGCACTGGAGGAAACATTGGAATTTTGTTCAGTTGATGATTCAAAACTTCTAACTAGTATATTTTAAAAGCTTTTGGACATCCCAAGACCCTGCTTCATTGTAGAACCTCATCAAGGATTTGTAACCCATTGCAATCAACAGGAACTCCTAAAAGTGATAGTGTGTTACTGTGGGAAGGATTGTTGCTCAACACAGCAGACATCCCTGCAGTATTAGCTAGGTACCTATACTCGTCATCCTTTTTTCCTTTTCTGAGATTAAGACAGACTACTCTTATGTTAATATTACTGTTAATTGGCAGAGATTAAGATTGTCCAAACTTGTCATGAATCCGATTTATGTTTTGGTGGGATCTGAATCTTACGACCAAGAAGTCTGCAGTGAAAACATGAAATATCTTGACATAGAGTCATAGTGATGTGTAGCACGGAAACAGACCCTTTGGTCCAACCCGTCCATGCCAACCAGATATCCCAACCCACTCTAGTCCCACCTGCCAGTACCTGGCCCACGAAGACGGAAAATTGCAGCTCAGTTCAGTGTTGCAGGAAGGAAATACTTGCAGCAAAAGAAAGACGTGTGGAACACTTAATGTTAACAATCTGTCTCTAGATTGCATTTTCAGTAAAATATTAAGTGTAATTAAAATGATCAGCTGTTTTTTCCCACCAGAGTTAGCGAGATAAGATGTTTCAGTTTAACTTCACTCCTTGCTATGATTTTTATTAAAGTGTACTTTGAAGCTTATTTTATACACAACAGCTTATATCTGGTTTCTGTGATGCATCTCTTTTGCCAATCTTCAGATAACACTGGAGATAATATTGAAAGAATGGATTAACCTTGTGGTGCATTTGTTTTCCAGGCTGAAGTAATGGAGACAGATGGTTTTCAGGCAGATACAGAAGAGGATGATGATGCAGACTGTGTAATTGTTGAGGTACACACGAATAATCCTGCTCCAAACAAAGAAGGTACAGAGTTGACTTTGTTTTTTTTTTGTGTAAAATATCCTCTCTTTCAAATTGCTGCAGTGATCAATATGGAGAAATATTTTAAGAGGACTGAGGATTTTAGTTGCAGACAAACCTGTATGCATTATGTGATGCATCCTTGTGCCCTTTATCATATACCCATATCTTTACTATTATTTACAGACAGTCTTAATGGCAAGGTTGTCTCAGTTTTGTATCTGTAGTTGGTTCATCTACTTTTTTCTATTTTATCATCTCTCTTTAACGATCACCTACTTTTAACTTGTTACCAAGTCATGTTTAGATTACATTACTTAGTGTGGAAACAGGCCCTTCGGCCCAACAAGTCCACACCGACCAGCCGAAGCGCAACCCACCCATACCCCTACATTTACCCCTTACCTAACACTACAGGCAATTTAGCATGGCCAATTCACCTAACCTGCACATCTTTTGATTATGGGAGGAAACCCACGCAGACACTGGGAGAACGTGCAAACTCCACACAGTCAGTCGCCTGAGGCTGAAATTGAACCCCGGTCTCTGGCACTGTGAGGCAGCAGTGCTAACTACTGTGCCACCCACTAGGTTTTGACTATTTTAAACACAACTGCTTTCCCAATTATATCAAAGCTGGTCTTTGGTACTGGGTTTCAAATATCAGTTTTGTTTCATGAAACATAGGTGCCACCTGCAATGATGACTCTGCCTTGGGTACACTTGCAGGGGGAGATTAAAAGGTCAAACATGTTTTTGTGGTTTGGGTGTCGTAACACTTACCTGGGTAAAAATGGTAGATTTGCTCCCTCAAGGACAATTTCAATCACAAATGTGGTTCACTATTGTTACTAAGTAAATTTAAAAATCTATAATGAATTGAACTGGAATGTTGCACAGTGGAATATGAACTCATGTTGTAAAGTTATTAGATCATTAATTACAACTATACTGTTGAACCCTTGGCTGATTCATTTGAGCATTACATTTTCAGGTTGTTGTTGAAGAATATCTAATTTCCAGAATTTTGATTGTTTATTAATGAGATGCTTATTTTTTTCACTTTCACCTGTTCCTCATTCCCTCAAATCTGACTCCAACAACCTTCCCCCCTCCCCCAGAGAATAAGGAGCAAGCTGCAGATTTATGTGCTGGATTGGTAAAGAGTGAGGAAATGCCAAACAAATCTGGCTCTGAACTGGTCAGCAGTGAGGCAAACCCTGTAATGTTGTGTTGTGGTTTAGCAGCTGGTGATGCGCAGTCCACAGAGCCAAACTCAGACCTGACCACTGAAGAGATGATGGACATTGAACCCTGTGAAAATGCTGCTGTTAAACTTCCCAACAGACTTTGAATTGATTTTAAGATATATATACTAATAGCTGTATGTATGTAGTCTACTTTTTAGAAACTTTTTAAAACCTTTTTCTGTATCATTTCGTAAACTTTGACTTAATACTTGAAGTTCTGTAAAAAAAAAACAAATAAAATGGCACTTTTGCAACAGGTTTGTAACTTGATATTTTAACTTCTCTGAACACACTTGTAACTGTAGACTGTGAAAGATGTTTGTATAATGGCATTTTTTTGCAACCTTAGGTCACCTTCTCTCCTCGCAGCTCACTAAGGGAAAGGGGTTTAAATATGGCTGTCTGAGCTTGCAAACCCTAAATTTCAGCTTGTGGCCTGATGAGTTTATGATCCCTACGTTTGGAAGCTCTCACTTAAACAGTACTATCCTTGTTTCATTCCAATTTATTTCAGCTTGGTTGACATGATATTACTTTCTATTTTTATAGTGCTATTCAAAATTTGCGATCATCAGCCATGAGAAATTAACTCATTTGTAGATAATGGATGTCCTTTCAAAACACTTTTGCTGTTGATTTTCATGTTTATATTTCTCATCTTAATCCTTATAGCATTCACAAGTCTGAGAAATTTTATTTTAACAGACTTATATGGGTTATTTTTTATTAAAATGGTTGTAATAGAATAGACAATTTTTTTTTTAAATACAAACTCTCTGCTAATCCTACCCAAAGATAACTGAAGGTGAGACACCAGTCTGGCACACTGCTTTTGAAATTTAATTCTCTTAAAAAGCTTATGCCCTTGTGTTCAGTGATTTGTATTTGTGTCTAAACTTGCATTAAAATCAACCACTTTTCACAAGCAAGATGATCTTGTTGAATCAGCTTTGAGGGATAAGATCAAATGGAAAACTAATTTGTAGACTTCAGATAATTTACCATTGAAATTAAACTGTCAAAAGAACAATCTAATATTGATGTTTATAACAATCTGATTTTTTTGTTTTGTATCTGTGTATATAAAGATAAGATTTGTCATTACCATAAAGCCTGATTAGAAATACTAATGCCCCCATCATCTTCAGAACTAGTGTGTAATGCATGTGGTCCAGTTAATTTATCTACCTTCAGACCTTTCAGCTTCTCCAGCAACTTCTCCTTGGTGATATACTCACCTCTGGTATTTTGCTAATGTTTTCTACTGTGAAAACAGATGCAAAGTACTTATCCAATTCCTCTAACACTTTTGGTCCCCCATTACTACTTCTCCAGCCTCATTTTCCTGAGGAACAGCGTAAACTCTTACCTTTAGATATCTAAACAAAACTCACTCATTACTTTCTAGCTGAACCTCATTTTTCACGTTATTTCCCCCTGCCCCTTTTTAGGTTGGCTGCTACTTGTTTTAAAAGGTTTTGCACTCCTCTGTCTTCTTGCAAGGTTTTCTCTTGTTTTCTTTGACTTGCCATGTCAGGAATGTTTGCCTCATCCTCCCCTCAGTATGTTTCTTCTTCCCAGGGATCTGTTTTTACTTTGCCCCACAAATTACTTGCAGAAACTGCTGCTATTGCTGCTCCATTGTCTTCCATCCCAAGCTTTTAAGATTAATGCTGGACAGCTTCTCAAACGTCTTTGTAGTTCTTTCTCCCTTGCCCCCTCCTCATCAGAGCTCTGCTCTACACCAGTTGACATTCACAAAGAGCCCTTAGGACATCATTCTAAACACTAAAAGCTGTATCAATTTTATGTTAAGTACAGAAGAAATGAAAACATGGATCTGTAGGATACAGATCCTAATAATGAAAATAATAGTTTATTACTGAAATGAATTAATATAAACCAAGGATAGGTTATCATGCACTGATTAATGTCCTTAACCACTCAAGCTTCATTCTGAGCTGTACAGTTTTTAAAAGTCTTTGAATCTTAAAATACATCAAAATAACTAATTGAGAATGGGGTACAAAAATGATTAGTTCTTGCAAAATAAGATCTTTCTACAGCACAATTACAGGAAAATACAGTAATTCAGGTGTGGTGTTATTGAATGGAGACATTTATTTAACAAACAGGAATCACTAACTTGAGTCAAGATGACCTCATTTAAACTTCTTGAAGTTGTATTTACCGCATGAATTCTACTGTGTTTAGCAATTGCTATCTGGCTCGTTATGTATACAAGTATGAACTCATAACTTGGTTGTAAGGTTACTAACAAGTAGCTTCATTACCCAAGCTAAGGAAATTTTTTAAAATCCCAAAGAGTAAACACTGACCCAAACAGTGGCTAAGAAAAGCGATGGGTTCAACTGGGACACTTAGTTAAATGCTTACACAGAACCCTGCAGTATTGGAAAACTGTCAGTATTTGTGGAACTGTAACCCACGATGAATAAGCATCAAGGGAAGAAAAGAAACAAAACACTGCATTTGGGATTAAGCTCAAAATGAAATACTGTAAAGCCTTTGGCAGTGTACATCTAATATCATAAACATATGGTGCTTTGCAAATGAAGCATAAATAAACTGATTGGAACTAAAGCTTTTAGTGCTTTAGTGAAGTAGTGTTTTATTTTTGAATATCAGGTCATTCTGAACAGCTATACAAACATACAATGGATTCATAAGTTATTCTGTTCATATTAAGAAATTATCAACCTGCAGCAAACTCACATTAAATTTAACAGTTGAGAAGGGTCAATTGGTCAGTACTTATTCCCTATCTGAGCATGTATGCACTGCATTGGATGCCATATGTGGTATGGAGATGCAGCAGTCAAAATAATAAACAAACTGCCACAAACTCAAGAGCTGCTGAGGTGTTGGATAAACTGGACATACTATGTATAATTAAACATGCAATCAATTCTGGTTAAAAAAAACCCTGCTGGAATCATGCTTGCAAATTTCTGCATTCCAACTGGATATAGTCAACAGATGATTGAGAACAGCATGTGATTGTATTTTTAAAAATCGGAAGCATATTTACAAGTTTGTTTAAAATAAAGTATAAATCAGTGTTTAAATGTAATGCTTCAAAAATTGCTCAGCAGAAAGATGTGTTGATACCTTTTCTGTAGTATATGGCTTCGTTCTACAGCAGCTTGGATATGCAATAGATATTGTACTCAAGCTATTCAACTAGCAAGCACTAACAGATGTCATGAATGCAAATATTTTAATGTAATTATCAATCCAGAAATATTGCATTTAATCACACCTAGAGTACATCTGCCTCCTATGTTAAAAGCATCCTTGAATGTTCAGCTATGAGTATCATTTCATAAAATTACAGCTTAAACCCATTTTTAGAAATCTAATTTACATAATAAATAAGTAATGTTACCTTACTGTATGGCAAGCAAAACCAATTTGCAAGCAAATCTATTGATAATTAAGCAATATTGTAGAGGATGAAATGAGGGAATGAATTACAGGGAAAACTTAGACAATAGGTTTTGCTTTTAAATTATAGCATCATTTATCCTCAAAATAAATAGTTAAAGATGACTTGATTTCTCAAACTCAAATCAGAAGAGGAAATGCTAGGAATACACATTAGACCACCCAGCAAGCAAATAAAGAGGAACCAAGCTACTTCTAAACAGAAACATAACAATGCAACGCAGCTGGAGTCTATGCATAGCTTTCCATTGACATTGCTTGATGGCTTACAATGCTTTCACCCTAACTGGTGTATAGTATGCTGATATTTTTTGTTAACTGCCTATGAGAAAAGGGAAAGCAATTACACTTCACCAAACTTTTCTTTTTCTATAACAATTCCACCTTAGCAATGTCACTATCAACTTTAATTTACTTTGTGTTCACAATAACTGAATCTTAGATTATCACTTTGCAAAAAGGCAACTCAGCGTTTCGTAGTAGACCTATTTATGACACTACAACACCATAGAGTTAAGAACAAACAAAATGCTGGTAGAAATTCAGGTCTGGCAACATCTGTGGACACAGTCTTCTGAAGATGAATCATATTGGACTTGAAATGTTAACTGTTTCTGTATCCACAAGCTGCCAGACCAACTGAGTTCAGCATTCAGTGTTTGTTTCAGATGAAGTATTTGCATTATTTTGCTTTTACAGAATATAAATACTTGCTGAGGAATTATCAGCGACAATGCCTTCATGGTGTAGAGTATCTCAAATAATCAACTGAACAACAGAGACGGAGGTCAGTTGGTAAACTGGCAGTGGAAAATATTCAAGCTACTCAACAGCAGTATCTTATACTATAATAATAAGCAAAGGACATTACTGGTGAACCAACACCAAGGCTAAATCCTATTCAAAACCAAGTTCAACAACAGTGGTTGAATCAATGTTCTCAAATACTTTCTCATTGCCTTCTTTGCAAATAGGTTCTTGTATTCTTGAAAAGCATTCTCTTTCTCACATTAGTTCAAACTCAATATATGGAATTTCTCAAGTATGAGCTGAATCAGTTGAACATCATCTTTGCTAATTGTTACACTCATACAGCTGGGTTCAGACCCATTCAGTTTTTCTTCCCTTTCCAAAAGTATATCCTTAAAAAGGGGCAGGCCACAAGTAGCAACTTGTATTCAAGAAACTACATTAACTGCTGCATGATGTGATGTATTAATATAGCAAAGTATCGTCATTCAATTGTCTTGAATCAAGATACTCCAAATCTCTCCAAAAATTCTTTGTTCTCCCCCTCCTATTTAATATGGTATTAACAGGACACCCACTTGTTATACAAAATACATTTACAAACAATATTTAACTGAGCATTCAAAGTCTGTTTTTTACTTATGCAAGTGTTTGGATGTTAGACAGCAGTTCTTGTTTTAGCATGCTGGTGTGGCTTTGCCCTGCAGCCTCAAGATTGGCTAGGACCTCTGCATCCCATGTCAAGGTCAACAAGGCAGCTGGAACCTGAAAACAACAGGAAAAATGTCAATGTACAAAGTTTAATATGAGTCTTGAGACAGACTACTTTTGATTATCTACAGTCACTAGATTATAGGAAGGAGGGAGTATTAAGATTTTGCAGGTTGCACGCACAGCAGGTGATAAGTTAAAGCAGAGATACTGGAAATGCATTTGTCAAAGAAAAGGTTGAATCAGAAGCTATATTTGTTTAATTGCTCTAACTGGTGCATGGACCACTAATAGCACAGAGGGAACACTGATCAGGCATAACAACTGGAAAGTAGCATTGGAAAATGTAAGCTATATGAGCAGGATCAGGCCTTTCACCCATCAAGTCTGCAACACATTCAGAGATATGGCTGACCTCAAATCATTAAATCAACTTACCTGCCTTTTCCCAAATTCTTGATTTTCTTACTGATAAAATCTGGCTATTTCAACATTGAATGTACTTGATGGCCCAGCCTCTACAGTAAAGAATTCCAAAGATTCACTACCCTCAGAAAAAATGTGTCCTGTTTTAAATGGGCAATTCCTCACTCTCGAGATGATGCCCCCGAACCAAGACTCTCCCACAAGCGGAAACAACCTTTCAGCATCTATTCTCTCAAGCCCCCTATTAATCTATTTCTCATTAAGGCCTCCTCTCATGGTTTTAAACTCCTATGTCCAAACTTCTCAAACTGTCCTCAAAAACAAAACTCCTCCATGCCTGGTACATCTCATGAACTTTCTCTGGACTGCCTCTGATGTTAGTAAAACTTTCATCAGATAAGGGGACCAAAACTCCTGATGTCACTCGAGATGTGATCCAACTAGCACCTTATGTAATTTTAACAAGACAGCCTTATATTGGTACTTCATTCCCTTTGAATGAAGGCCAATATTCCATTTGCCTTCCGTGTTACCTGAACATCGAAACTACCTTTTGTGTGATGAGAGCACAAGGACCCTCAAATCCCTCTGCTCTGCAGCTTTCTGCAGTCTTTCACCATTGAAATAATATTCAGTTCCTCTATCTTCCAACTGCATAACTTCATGTTTCTCACTTTTTTTCTACGTTTTTGCCCAATTATCTCAGCTGGCTATATTTTTCAAATTGTGTCATTTTATCACTTGCTTTCCCATCTATTTGTGTTATCTGCAAACGTGGCATTCACTTCTCTCACCTATATATTTGGTGTATATTGGAAATGATTCTGGCCGCAGCACTGATCCCTATGGAACTCCACTAGTTACAGGTTGCCATCCTCAAAATGACCATCTTATCCCAACTCTGTCTTCTCACAGTTAGTCAAGGTCATTACTTAAACCTGTGCTTGCAGTATTGATCATTTCATCGCTCAATCCTTTGGCATGTTCACCATTTGTCTTATGCCCTCGGAACTCAAGCACATGAAACAAATGCTCCTGGCATTTGCTATTGTCTACATAGGAAAATACCCAAAATAGGAAACAAAATGAGAATATTGAAAAGAAATCACCAACCCACTTCTTTCTGCAGAAGACAGGAAATTCAAACATTTTTGGTGTACTGAAAGGACAGATGGTTCTTTGCTGTTAGAGTCAAGAGAGACAGATTGTCTTGTTGAGAATAATAGCCAGAAGGAGCACAAGCATCAGTAGCAGAGTCAAGGAGCAAGCAGACATGTTCACCCCTAACTTAAGGAACAAAATTGGAGAAACAAAGTTGAATAACTGAAAATGTAATTGTAAAGCAGTTTTACCAGTCCCACTTCAATAAACATTGCAGCTTCATCTTTTAGTTTCTGTCCCCCAGGAGCCATCAGTTCAAAAGGAATCCAGTCTTTATCCAGAACACTGTGGATAAATTCACGAAGGGCTAACACCCTCTCTCGAGCATAGAATGTCCCTGAAAGGGAGAAATGCTGTTAATAAATTTACCAATGTTGTTATCAGATTTTGATAGCCTCAATGCAGTCTCATTTTCTCAAACTGTTGGGATTATTCAAATTTGTTTGTATTTCAAATAACTTCATATGAAAATGTTTTTTGAAGTCTAAATAAAGGAACAGATATGTTAAGAAAGGCATGTTGTTTTTTCACACACATACAATGCAGGAATGAGAAACAAGCCTGTCACTGCTCATGTGGATTATTGGCAATATTCAGTAATAGAGAAGAGAAGAAGAACATACAAAATAGGAGCTGAACAAAGTTATTTGGTCCCCGGAGACTAAGCCACTATTCAGTAAGATTGTGACGGATCTCAGATGTTCCTTTGTGAGCTGTTCTCATACCCCAGAATCCTTTAGAACACAGCTTGAATATACTCAACGACTGAATATTCATAGTTTTAGAGTCATAGAGATGTACAGCATGGAAACAGACCCTTTGGTCCAACCCGTCCATGCCGACCAGATATCAGTCCCACCTGCCTTATCCCTTCAAACCCTTCCTATTCATATACCCATCCAAAAGCCTCTTAAATGTTGCAATTGTACCAGCCTCCACCACTTCCTCTGGCAGCTCATTCCATACACATACCACCCTGTGTGTGAAAAGGTTACCCCTTAGGTCTCTTTTATATCTTTCCCCTCTCACCCTAAACCTATGCCCTCTAGTTCTGGACTCCCCGACCCCAGGGAAAAGACTTTGTCTATTTACCCTATCCATGCCCCTCATGATTTTATAAACCTCTATAAAGGTCACCCCTCAGCCTCTGATGCTCCAGGGAAAACAGCCCCAGACTGTTCAACCTCTCCCTATAGCTCAAATCCTCCAACCCTGGCAATGTCCTTGTAAATCTTTTCTGAACCCTTTCAAGTTTCACAACATCTTTCCGATAGGAAGGAGACCAGAATTGCACGCAATATTCCAACAGTGGCCTAACCAATGTCCTGTACAGCCACAACATGACCTCCCAACTCCTGTACTCAGTACTCTGACCAATAAAGGAAAGCATACCAAACGCCTTCTTCACTATCCTATCTACCTGCGACTCCACTTTCAAGGAGCTATGAACCTGCACTCTCAGGTCTCTTTGTTCAGCAACACTCCCATTACCATTAAGTGTATAAGTCCTGCTAAGGTTTGCTTTCTCAAAATGCAGCACTTTGCGTTTATCTGAATTAAACTCCATCTACAACTTCTCAGCCCATTGGCTCATCTGTTGTTATCTGAAGTAACCTTCTTCGCAGTCCACTACACCTCCAATTTTGGTATCATCTGCAAACTTACTGACTGTACCTCTTATGCTCACATCCAAGTCATTTAATGTAAATGACAAAAAGTAGTCAAAACCTTGCTAACTGGTCTCCCGTGGGGAACCTTGAATGCCTTACTGAAGTCCATATAGATCACATCTACCGCTCTGCTCTCATCAGACAAAAAGTAGTCAAAACCTTGCTAACTGGTCTCCCGTGGGGAACCTTGTTGAACGCCTTACTGAAGTCCATATAGATCACATCTACCGCTCTGCTCTCATCAATCCTCTTTGTTACTTCTTCCAAAAACTCAATCAAGTTTGAGGGAGGATTTCCCACACACAAAGCCATGTTGACTATCCTGAATCAGTCCTTGCCTTTCCAAATACATGTACATCCTGTCCCTCAGGATTCCCTCCAACAACTTGCCCACCACGGACGTCAGGCTCACTGGTCTATAATTCCCTGGCTTGTCCTTACCACCCTTCTTAAACAGTGGCACGTTAGCCAACCTGCAGTCTTCCAGCACCTCACCTGTGACTATCCATGATACAAATATCTCAGCAAGAGGCCCAGCAATCACTTCTCTAGCTTCCCACAGAGTTCTAGGGTACACCTGATCAGGTTTTGGGGAATTATCCACCTTTATGCATTTCAAGACATCCAGCACTTCCTCCTCTGTAATATGGACATTTTGCAAGATATCACCATCTCTTTCCCTATATCCTATATCTTCCATACCCTCAATAAATACTGATGCAAAATACTCGTTTAGTATCTCCCCCATTTTCTGCGGCTCCACACAAAGGCCACCTTGCTGATCTTTGAGGGGCCCTATTCTCTTCCTAGTTACCCTTTTGTTTGTAAAAAACCCTTTGGATTCTCCTTAATTCTATTTGCCAAAGCTACCTCATGTCCCCTTTTTGCCCTCCTGATTTCCCTCTTAAGTATACTCCTACTGCCTTTATACTCCTCTAAGGATTCACTCGATCTATCTTGTCTATACCTTACATATGCTTCCTTCTTTTTCTTAACCAAACCCTCAATTTCTTTCGTCATCCAGCATTCCCTATACCTACCAGCCTTTCCTTTCACCCTGACAGGAATATACTTTCTCTGGATTCTCGTTATCTCGTTCCTGAAGGCTTCCCATTTTCCAGCCATCCCTTTACCTATGAACATCTGCCCCCAATCAACTTTTGAAAGTTCTTACCTAATACTGTCAAAATTAGCCTTTCTAAGCAATTGAAGAAAGTTCCCATCCAGCACTAAATAGCCAATCCCTTTTTCTAAGGTTGAGACCCCGTGCTCTCGGTTGTCCAGGCTGAGAAAATATCTTGTCATCATCTACCCAGTCAGGCCCCTTAGAAATGTCACATCTTTCAAATGAATAACCTTTCATTCCCTAAAATTGGACAAACACAGGTCTTGTAAAAATCACTCTCTCCTGAAAGGGCAATCCTTTCATCACTTGAGTGAACCTTCATGGCATTTCACAGAAACATACATAGAAAAAAAGTGAGCAGGAGTAAGCCAATTGACTCTTCGATCCTGTGCTGAATTCAATATGGTCATGGTTCATCATTCAATTTGCTATCCTGTTCCAACTTCGCCCCATACCCTTTAATCCCTTTAACCTTAAGAACGAGATCCAATTCTTTTTGAAAACAGTCAACGTTTTGACTTCAACACCTTTCTTGGGAGAGCATTCCAAAAGCACACCACACTCTGCGTGAAGAAATTTCTCATGTCAGTCTGAAAAGCCCATATCCTTAAACTGTGACCCTGGTTCTCAGGAACATTCTTTCCACATTTACCTTGTCTAGTCCTGTTAGAGTTTTTCATGTTTCTACGAGACCCCACATCCACCCCATAATTCTTAACTCCAGTGAATATTGTCCTAACTATATTCCTATTTCTATAGTCCTAATCCACAGTTGCCTTATGCTTGGTTGCACATTATCCATACCCAGAACACCCCTCCCGAAGAAAAGGAGACCAAAACTGCATACAAAACGCCAGGTATGGCCTGATGAAAGCCCTTAGAATTGCAGCAAGATATCTCTGCTCCTGTACTCAAATCCTCTCATTATGAAGGTCAACATACCATTTCTTTATCACCTGCTGCACATGCCTGCTTACATGCAGCAAATGGTGTCAAAGGAAACAGAGGTCTTGCAGCACACCCCCTTTTCCAAATTTATTGCCATTCAGTTAATAAATTTCCTGCTTTCGATACCAAAGCGGACAACATCACATTTAACTAAATTAGATTTCATTTGCCCACTCATTCAACTTGTGCAAATCACACTGAAGCATCCCTACATCCTCATCATAGCACACACTCTCAAGGGTCATTTCCCCTTAGGTAATGAGGCCAAATCTGTAACCCAGGTATGGCCTAACCAATGTCTGTTTAATTACAGCGAGACTTTTCTTTTAGCTGTTGTACCACACTGCCTTTGTAGCAAAAATCTAACATATCATTTGGTCTCCTATTGCTTGTAGTACCTGCAGTTAACTTTGTGATTCATTTCCAATGATGCCAATTCTCCTCTAAATGCAAACATTTCCCAGTCTCTCACTATGCTTTTATATTTTTCTGACCAAAAATGGATAATTTCACACTTCACCACACTGTTACCCATCTCCCATATTCTTGCCCACTCCCAATCTCTGTTGAGTAACAAATCTCGTAGTCCAAGTTATTAACATTAATTGTAAATAGCTGAGACTCATACTGACATTTTCAGTGTCCCACTAGTTACCATCTGCCAAGCTAAAAATGTCCCATTTATTTCTCCTCTTGATTTAGCATACATTTGCCACTCCTCAGTCCATGTTCATATTATTCCAATTCATAATATCCAATCTTGTGTAAGAACATTGCATGGTACTTTACACCTACTGCTCCCCGGTCCACCTCATAGCACACACTTGTATCCTCAAAAGAAACTCAAAATCATTAAACGCTATTTCCCTTCTGTAAACACATTATGAATCTGTTCATGGTACTATAATTTTCTCATTGTTCTGTTCCCAATTCTATAATAAATTTGTAGTATTTTATCTACTGCTGCTTTCTCTCTTCTTTCTTAAACAGCAGGGTTGAGAAAGTTTGCTACTTTCCAACCTTCAAGACCCATTCTCGAACCAGATAAACCCTGGAAGATAGAGACCTATATATCCAATAGCTGTGCAGCACCCATTTTGAAACCCTAGGATGTCAGCTGTTCTGTCCAAAGAATTTGTGACTATTTAATTTCAATAATTTCTCCAGCATTATTTCTTTACTTATATTGATTCTCAGTAGACCTTTGAGTCTCCATTATTTTCTCATAGGTTATTTCTGTCTCCCCCCATGAAGCCAATGTCTCTGCAAATTCTTCACTTCCCATCACCATTTCACTTGCTTCCAACTTTAATGGGCCCAAATTTGCTGTAGCTCATCTCTTTTTCCATATCTATAAAAGTGTCGCAGTCTGTTTCTATGTTTCCTTCTAGTTCTACTCAAGAACTCAAAAAAATTCTACTCATTCTATTTGCTCTAAAGTTCCCAATTCTCATATTTATCCCTCTTTTTGCTGACATCACAGACCTCTCTTCCTTTGACCTAATACCACTTCAAATGTTTCTTGTACGTCTCCACTTGAGAGTCAAGTCATTTGAACCTACATACGGAAGTCAGAGAAGATTTGTGCATAATACATAATATAAGCTGGTATAAAAATTGTGTTTTTTAATTCTTCTAACATTCCAGGGGCTATATAATGCATGTATGTCACAATTCTGCTATTAGATATTTGGTTGTACATCTTTGTAAGAGAAGATGAATTAATTGCATACAGCACTGCAGGATTTGAAAGAATTGGAACAAATATTAGATTACATCAAGAAACTAGTGAATTGACATTTTTTGATGGATTTAAAGCTCCTAACAGCACCACCAACTGACTTCAGATTTCCAAATTGAGAGGTTACCTTGTAAAATGTATCCATCTGGGAACCTGACGCGCAAGAGAGTGTAGTTATATTTCTTCAACTCCCTCTGTTCGTCTCTCTCCCGCATAGCTTTAGTTCTCAGTTTGGTCATCCTATCCACAGCTTCTGATCTGCCATAAAACAATTGGGTAATTGTACATTATACTTTAATTATGATAAAGATGATCTAAATAGCCAATGTAGTACTCAATATAGAAACAAAAACAAATTGCTCTGAAAAACTCAGCAGGTCTGGCAGCATCTGTGGAAAGAAAGCAGAGCTAATATTTTGGGTCCAGAACACGATGGCACAGTGGTTAGCACTGCTGCCTCACAGCGCCAGAGACCCGGGTTCAATTCCCGCCTCAGGCAACTATCTGTGTGGAGTTTGCACATTCTCCCCGTGTCTGCGTGGGTTTCCTCCAGGTGCTCCGGTTTCCTCCCACAGTCCAAAGATGTGCAGGTTAAGTGAATTGGCCAAGTTAAATTGCCCGTAGTGTTAGGTGAAAGGGTAAATGTAGGGGAATGGGTCTGGGTGGGTTGCTCTTCGGAGGGTCGGTGTGGACTTGTTGGACCGAAGGGCCTGTTTCCACACTAAGTAATCCAATCTAATCTAAGCCGAAATTTGCCAGTAATTTCTGTTCTTGTTTCTGATTTCAGCATTTGTAGTTTTTTTTTAAGTATTCAGGTGTAGCACTGGATTAAGGACCAAGCTGAATTCCAGGTCTTAGCTAGCATAGGACTAACAGTTGACTTATGTCTTGGATAGCGAGAGGAAAGCAATTAGAGTCGATATTTTCAATCGACTCGCTCAGCCATAACTTAAGCTATTGGAATTGAACCTGTGCCTTTTAGCAGAGAGGTAGGGATACTACCGTTGTGCCACAAGACCCTCAAAACAATTACTGAGTAAACCACACAGAAACAGGATATTCAGCCAACTGGTCTGTGCAGTTGTTTATGCTCCAGACAAGTCCAGTTCCCACTTCATTTCACCTATCTTCATACTTTCTATTCATTTCCCCCTCATGTGCATATCTAGCTTCTCCTTAAATGCATTTATGTTCTTTGCCTTTATTACTCAGGTGTTCACTCCAAGTTCCACATTCTAACCACTCAGATTCCCTGCTGTGTGGAAGCAGGTCATTCGGCCCATTGAGTACACACCGACCCTCAGAACAGCACCCCATCCAGATCGATCTCTTAGCCTATCCCTGTAACCCTGCATTTCCCACAGCAAATCCATCTAACCTGCACATCCCAGGACACTATTGGCAATTTAGCATGGCCAATCCACTCTCACCTACATACCTTTGGTCTGTGGGAAGAAACTGGAGCACCTAGAGGAAACCAACGCAGACACAGGGACAAAGTGCAAACTCCACACACAGTCGCCGAGAGTGGTATCAAACCCGGGTCCCTGGCGCTGTGAAGCAGTAGTGCTAACCACTGAGCCACCCCAACTAATGGGTTTAAGGTGTTTGTACAGAATTCCTTATTGGGTTTATCAGTGAGTTTACGTTTACAACAAAAAAATCTTTACAGTTATCATAGCTCAACTGTAAATGGTCATTTCACAGTATTCTCTTTTCTGGAATAAAACA
Source organism: Chiloscyllium plagiosum (assembly GCF_004010195.1). Lineage (NCBI taxonomy): Eukaryota > Metazoa > Chordata > Chondrichthyes > Orectolobiformes > Hemiscylliidae > Chiloscyllium > Chiloscyllium plagiosum. The sequence goes on from NC_057740.1 coordinate 11,281,663, forward strand.
ACCCAAACTGTTCATTTTTTCCTGATGGAATCTCCCAACTCCAACATGACCCTGGCAAATCATTTTTGCACCTTTGTAATAGTATAAACAGAGAATAGAAATAATCACAGTACTAACTAAGATTCAGGCATTCTATCACTGGCCCTGGACTCATTAAGAAAAAAAAAATTAGATGAAAACTATTGAAAAATAAATTGATTCTGCTGTAGTGCTTTTCACATCTCAAAACAACCCAAAAAAGTGTTTTACAATAGAATCACTTTTTCAAATCTTATGCTTTTTTAAAAAAAAGTGCAAGTTGTGTTGGGTTCTCTGGAGAGATTCTTGGTTTTTCTTAACCACTCATCATTAATTACCGATCCCACCCTTATTCCATCCGCATCTCACCATGCTCCTTTCCTGGAACAACATACCACACCTTGGATATCTACTGAAAGACCAGCACCCCAGTGCCTTTGCCATATTTAAAAAGGCCACTTCAGTCAGACAAACAGTGGCATTCCAAAGCCATCCTGCTCAGCCAAGGACTGAATCTTAACATATTGGAGGAGAGGATGGCACGTGATTCTCTAAGTGACCTGAAGGCCATGGTCGCGAAGGTGGTGCAAAAGTAGAGGACCCTTTTTCCAAAAGGACTGGCAGAGATGGTTGCATCACCAGATCGTGGCAACCTGGTCAGGGCCATCTCCAGGAATGGCCAACACGGCTGAAAGAAGGTCTATGATCTTTTCTGTTTGAACAGAGAGAGGCCACGCTCTTGTTTCTGCAACCTCACAAATACTATCTCTGCTATTGCACATACCTTCCACCATGGTTCATGATCTACCTCTGGCACTCCTGCCTGCAGCATCATCCTGCACCTGCTTTGATTTCCCCCAAGCTCCTACACGACCTGACGCTGAGACACTGCTTGCTGCACATGCAGTGTGCATACCCCCCACATGATGCAGGTGTGAAATGGACATAGTATGGTGTCCTGCAGAATGAATGTACTTCCCCATGACCGAGGACTGCTGACCAATAAGACAAGCTGTCTGCTTATGACTGCGCTAACTGGCAATGGCATGGCGAGGATGCTGCAGGCAGGCAGGGAGGTACTACGTGAGTGAGTGCTTGGAAGGAAACTTGCAGCCATGAAATGCAGCCTGGTCCAGTCAGCAAGATGAGTATCTATACATGCAAAAGAAGTGTTCTTGCAGCAGCTTTTTAATACTAATTACTACTGAGCTTTCAAATCAAAGTCTGTGTTTCCTAAACAGCCTGCAAGTTGATCAGAGAGGTGCCAGGATGGTCACGAGGAGTTGCTAAATGTCAGATGCCAATGTCCATGCCCAAAGGATGTGTGGGGCTGGTGGCCATTGGATCATGCACCAAGATAATGTTTGGTGCTGGTCATAAGGAGGTTGATCGCAGTGTTATGAAGTTGAAGGCGTCAATTGTACCTTTGAGAGCGAGAGAGAGAATGTTGTTCTGAACTGAGAGGTTACAAGCACCTGTATATATGACTAGATGGCAGTCCCAGAGTGTACTGGAAAATTGAAAATATTTAACATTTGGCTGTGAAATGGATACCTGAGCTTTGGTTGCTGTTTTGACAATAATTTAAACTGGTTAAATTCAAATTGATGCCCAGAGAAACTAAAATCCAAAATGGAGTTTGAATTTATTGGTTCAATTTTGGCAAAACAATCAGCTGATCCAATGTTTGGGGTGGTGTAAAATGCAGACATTTTGAACATTGGTCAGAGAGCAACTGCCATAAAGAAAGGAACTGGACAGCTAATTGCCCATCTAACGTGTTGCTCTTCAAGAAATTAGGCAACACTCTCAACCAAAAAGGTACCTTTTCATGTGAAACATACTCGCAGTAAAAAGAAAGCTGATGACCCTGGGAGATCCTCAGCTGGAAGAGGGAAGACACAGCAGACCACAGCGACTGTGTGGTTTTGAAATTAAGTTGATGTAGTTTTAATAAATGTCTTATTGGAACGGTATATTGTTATAGAGTTGGAGGCAGACTTTAAATAGTGGAATTTGGGAGTTCTCTTTCACTCATTTTAACAGATTACAAGTTTTTCTAGGTGTTCAGTTTAATTAACAGAGGGGTTCACCTCCATGTCGTAACAGCAACCAGGAGCAATCTGAAATCTTCAGGTACCTGCCCTGATTTCCATAACAATTTCTTGATGTCTAGCTTGTTTGGTGAATTTGTGTTAGAAAGTGGAATATTAGTGAGGCACATTGAGCCACTATGAAGGCATACATCAAGCCATAATCCCTCCTAATTGACAACTGACCACTTCCTGCTATCGAGAAAGTTGCTTCACCAGTTAGCAAATGCATAAAAACATGCACCGAGTTGTTCCCAACACAGAGATGGGCGATGTCAGTTTCTTGTCTGATTCTGCCACAAATATCATATTCCATTGAGTCACTGTTTTGTAAGCGACCATAGGAGCATACAGAAAGTCCCATCTACCACAAATACTTAATGTAATTTTGAGGATGGGAAGAGAACTTAATGGGTTTTTTAAAAAATGACCAAACAGCAGCACCAAATGCTGGTCGTGGCTCTCTTCCTCCACATTACAAATCAAATGTGCCAATTTTTCATTGTACTGTCACTAAGGGATACATGTCCACAAGACGACTCATGCGTCAGGAGCTGGTAACACCACCATAATACTAAAGCAACTTTCTTAGGATTAAGACTGTAAAGAAAATTTCCCAAAATCATATGTAGGAGCAGCTGAGTTCCATGGGACACAGAGCAGATATCTGTCATTTACTGTGCAAAAGTGGAAGAATGCAAAACTGTTTAACTGCTGTAGAATGCAGAACAGTGGAAACAGTGATAACAGAGTTTCCACTGTACTCAGCAACTGGAACACATACTACAACAAAAGCAAAAGAAAACAAGCTTTGAATGATTTTTTTTTAGGCAAGGCATTTTTTGCTAAAATGATCTGTTAACTTGACTCATTTCGGAGTTAGAAGTTGGAGAATTTGAGCACATAAACTAAATCAGACACCCAGTGCAGTCCCATGTGCAGACACAAACGTTCAAACAGATGTGAAACACTGCAGTGAAGAGATGGCTGGGATTAGTACTCTTGTATTGGATGAAACCAGGTCCTCTTTATTCAGACATATCAAGTTTTTAAAAATACACCTACACCTTCAATGATCAAACCAGTAATTTAAATCCAGCAGCACCCGTGTGAATCCAGCCTTACCTCATCAGCTGCTCCCGTTTGATTTCATCAGCAGTCAGGTTGTAGAAGTCATTGGGCAATTCAAATTTTGCTGCCTGTGGTGAAGGGCGAAAAATCTGAATCTGTCGATCTAATTGCGCTCTTACAGGCTCAGCACTTAGAAGCTCACCCTTGTACTGTCTAAGCTCTTCAAATGTGTTGAGAAATTCCTCATTTAGCACATAAAAATCTTCTTCATTTTCTATCATAAAAGATAATAAAGACTTGTTAAATTTCATCATGAAAGGTCAATTTCTAATCACAGGGAAATTTCATTTTGATATTTTCTACTTCTTTGCAGTTCTGGCACTCTATCAAATAAAGGGCCTGCATGACAGCAACTTGATGTATTTATTCACTGTCACTGCAGTTATAACTCTGGGCTAGCCCCAGAGACAAACTGAAGATACTAGCTAAGAAAACTAGGCTATGCAATGGGTATATAGTGTTGAAGAGATGGGGTGGAAAGAACCTTTGCATCAAGGTGTCATATTGCAGTGTCACTTAAGGTTATCAAATGATAATAGGTAGTGCAACTTGCCATCAGTTTTCTCTGGTGATTGAAGAGCATTTCAGCCCAGTGGGGCTCATACTTTGCAAAACAGGCACTAATCTACCTTTATACTACACAGATGCACACTATTTCAGCAATTTGGCAGGTCATGCCACACAGTGGTTGATCAGGAGAAAATTGAACACAATACTTTTTTAGGTGCAGATTCATGATTACCTTGTCCTGCTACTTGTAATGTTTTCCTTTCAAACCCAATCGACTGTAAAAATTCATGCGTTCCTTCCAGTTCAGAGATCCTTTCCTTAGAGAGAGAGCACAAGAGAGCAAGAGAATGTAAAAGGGATCAAAAAGAAGGAAAGAGGCAAAGAAAGAGAAAATGAGCAAGAGGCAAAAGAAAGAATACTTTAATGTGCACCTGCTCAAAAATTTGACTGCTAACTCACCTAACTTCCTATTTGCATTGACAAGAATAAACCAACATATCAATTACAACTGGATAATTCTTGAAGGACCACAGAAGGGCAGATGCATCATCATAATGAATTACAGTGAACTAGCTACACCACAAACTAGAAGCACGGCAAAGTTATTAGTCTCAACTGAGTATGTTTAGTCATTATGGAGCAATGTCATTAAGATACCAAAAACTAAAGGTGCTGCAAAAACAGGTCTCTAGTACCAGAAGAGAGGTTAAATCATGAGAGAGTTTGGAGAAGATTTGTAGCTCAGGTTGACGTTCTGGATCTAAGTTTGCTCGCTGAGCTGGAAGGTTCATTTTCAGATGTTTTGTCACCATACTAGGTAACATCATCAGTGAGCCTCCGGTGAAGCCTTCACTGGAAGCTCACTGATGTTACCTACGTTGGTGACAAAACGTCTGATAATGAACCTTCCAGCTCAGCGAGCAAACTTACATCCAGGTTAATTCGTTATACACCGTATTTGAAAAGGTGAGAGATAAAAGGGCATTACAAATATAAATTGCAACTGCGAAGATTTGTCCAGAGCTCTGGGGCAAACTAAACAACAGCAGGGCAAAGTGGAATGCAAATATACTACTTAAAAGACAAATATTAGGATGCACATCATTCAAGAACATGAAATGGTTTAATAAAAGCATAATACTATGGATGCTGGACATCTGAAGAACAGAAAACAGCTGGAGAAACTCAGCAGGTCTGGCAACATCTGTAGAGCGAGAAACAGAATTAATGTTTTGAGTCCCAGTGACTCATATTCATTTCTTCAATGCTTACTAATTTTAATACAGCATGAAAGTCTTTCTGTTGGGGAAATGCAAATACCCTGAAATCATTCAAGTAGTAATTGTGGCAGTAATGGTGATTCTGTAGTTTGCCAGCAGATGATGTAATTAATGGTTTCAATACACTCTTGCTTGTACACACATAGTGGCAGTCATGAACATTCATTTTGGAATAAAATGACTTTTTCTTTGCAGCCTAGAATGAAGGAGATTTGGGTTTATGTATTTGTGGTAGAGGTAGTTTGAAACTCTCCCAGAAGTGGCAGTGAACACGGAATCAATTGTTAAATTTAAATCAAAGATAGATAATACCTTTGCTTAACAAAAAAATTAAGGTGTATGGGCCAAAGGCATTAGGTCACAGATCAGCTATGATCCCATTGATTGGCAGAGCGTGTTTATAGGGTTTTTGGGAGGGGGGGGGGGGGGGGGGGGTGCGCGGCTTGTCAGTAGTGGGGGCAGTCTGGGTGGGATACTCTTCGGATGATTGGTATGGACTCAATGGGCTGAATGGCCTGCTTCTATACTGTTGGGATTCTATGATTCTATGACTTTCATCTATAATGCTGAGGATCTCAGCGAATGCTGGAGGTGAAGCATTCATTTGGAATTAGACTAAACATTTGCAAGTAAACCTGTTTTTGCATTTTGTGGCAACTTTTCCCACTGACAATAGGTATATGAACATTTCAAGTCATGTGAGTGCCAGAATCTTTGGTGAAATTATTTTCTGACCAGTCATGAAACAATTCCTCATACATACAGGACACCAGGGTGCCTTCTGATTCCATTTCAATTGTGGATAACGCTCAGGGAAATTATATACTGTTTACATTAAGCACAGAGAATGTCTAGAGTTCAGATAGAGTACAAGGAACCAATTGCAACATCTAACAATAGTGTGTCTGTTTTGAAAATATTTGGACATCAGGGCACTCCATTTACCATCACCTTCAAAATATTTTTAGGAAATTAAAAGTAGTCAATTTTCTCCCAAAGGATAAGTGCTTCTGTTAACTGTGACACAAGTCAGAAAGGTGACAGAATACTCTCTACGTACCTGGACAGCTCTACTCAAGGATCCAGGACAAAATAAGCCTGCTTGATAAACATCCTACCTGCTGCAATCAACAGTCACCCACTTAATTGCTAATGTATAATGACAGGTACATGTACCATCGACAAAATGTACTACAACAACTTGCTCAGATGCTTTGACAGCACCTTCCAAACCCACAACCTCCACCACCAACTACAACAAGAGCAGCAGATTAGTGGGAACACCTCCATCTAAAAGATCCCCTCCAAGCAACACCACATTCTGATTTCGAATGATATCACTATTCCTTCATGGTCACTCAGCCAAAATCCTGGAACTCCTTTCTTAACAGTATAGTGGGCATTCTTACTCCCACATTGACTGCAGCAGTTTAAGGCAGAGCACACAACCACCTTCTTCAGGGCAACTAAGGACCTGCAACAAATAAGGGTCTAGCCAGGAATACCCCCACCCCAGGAACATGTTTTAGAAGAAAAAAGGTCCCGATTAGGAACACTGGTGTAATATGGCTGAATCAATTAAATTCCAACTTTATTAAATACTTTTGTCTGTATTTTGAGAGATTTTGTTTCAATTCCATCCATTTTCCTCTGAAAGTATCAAAACAATGGACATGACAAAACTGGCTAAAATCAGCATTCCAAACCAACTGGTTTTGAGAAGAGTGAAAGAAAACGGATTAGTTTTTACCTGGAAGATTTTATTTTGCAACTTGATTTTTCTGTATTTCTCTTCACTTGGATTATTGCATATGTTATCAATGTATCTGTAATTTAATATAAAGTTTACATAGTTTAGAGGTATGTAGACAAACTTGGATTTGTTTTTCTTTAATAAGACAGGAAAAACACAAACTGAAATAGAAGTGGAGAATGCTGGAAAAGGCGTTTTGGATCTATTAGCATATTAGAGATTAAAAATATATTCTTTCAAACAGTAATGGGATAGAAGGCAAAGTACAAGCCATTATGGATGGACACAGAGCGAAAGGGCGAGTTGGAGCAAGGAAGGTGGATGGTGTGACCAAAGAAAGCCATAGCTCACAAGCTTCTCTATGGCTATGTTTATTTTTCAGAGAAATTCATAGCATAAAGAAAAGTTGAAGTAAATCCAAAAAAAAGTTCAGGAGGATTTTCTTTACTCAGAGAATAGGATGCAGAACATCCTGCGACAAGGAGTAACTGAGGCAGACAGACAGAATGTACCTTCAAGAATGCCAGATAAGTATGAGGGACAAAGCATCAAAAATAATATGTTGGGGTGAGATGAGGCAAGCTGGGAGACAGCCTGTATGGAGCATGCACACTAGTAGGAATCTTTTGGGCCAAATGACCTGTTTCAAAGCGATACCTTAAAACAACATGCAAATATTCAACTGGTTTACTTATATTTCATAATATTTATTACAATAAGTTTATTCCACTAGCCACCTAAACCATATTCCCAAGTACAGTTTAACACTAACGAAATTTGAACTAACTAACTAACTGGTGACCATATGTGTTAGAGTTTCCACAAAGCTTCAAGACTGAAATGCAGACAACAAATACAATTACATTTCAGTATTGCCATGGTTAGAAATGAATCAAACGGAAACAGTATTTGTCTTTTACTTACTTGCCAAGAGTTTCACAAGCAACCTTTACTTTCTCTTTATCTTTGTTAAACGTGTGAATCATCATTATGGAGGCTCGCACAGGATCATCAGCAAATTTCTGGATTGGAAATGCATGGTCAACTTAGAAAGGATATTCAATCATAACAATATGCACTTTTAATATCTGAAGTGTCTCATTGAGAAAAAGCAAGGGAATGGACACAAAGCAATGTGCAAGGTTACAAGTAACAAAAGGCCTGATTTTAAAAGATGATAGAGATAGAAAGCCTGCAATGCCAACCACAACCATTAAAAGGACTTTTACAGATTGTAGACAACTGATTAAAAATTCAATATTACCAGATTCCCAATCCTGATCATTTCCATTTCACTTTGAAATGGATCCTTTCAGGTGTCAGTTACCTTGCAGTGCATCACCTGAATGACTATTATATGCATGGATAAACCTCAACAGCAAATACAGGGACAATATCAAATTGTCAAGGACACCATGGACCAGCCAGTCCTCACCTAACAAATGTAACTGGATAAGTATAATCGATGTACACAAATATTTTTACACTTCCAGCAGAAAATCACTGTGCAGCCATCACAAGTGAGAATACTGGCTGCATTTCACTTCCCCAGTCCAGAGGTATTGAGGCTTGATGCACAGCCCAAATTGCTAGGCCAGTGAGGTTCCTAGCACATTCAATTAACAAATACATTTGGGTATAAACCTTCTCCAGCATTTAAAAACTGTTCTTTTTTTTTGCAAAAGAAAAACACAATCCTTTGGAAAAACTGGCCCACGAGCCTGCAAAAAGCTAGTGCCTTTTTAAAAGAAGAGCCAATTTATAGGTTCTCAGTTCAAAGTTCTAACAAATTTTATTTCATATTTACCAGGCCAGCCATAGTTTCTATAGCCTTAGATACACTGAATATTCCTTTTCCTCCATTTGTGTTCTGTTTAAAACAACGTCCATTCAAAATCTGCCCACACATCACTTGACAGGGAAGAATTTTAGTCTCCTACCCTGTTGTTTTAGCAGCACCAATTAAACAATCCAGTGAAACCACATCAATGAATGTAAGTAGCTATTATGAGGTCAGCAGGCAGTCACACAAAGAGTCCCTTAAACACAAAGCTAATCTCCAAGCAATTTCAGCTGTACCTTTAGAAAACATTCAGGGAGCCAACACAGGCACAATGGACCAAATGGCCCTGTTCTCGACTGTACGATTCCGATTCTAGAACAGAGCTAATGTAAATTCTAAGAGCAAGGTAGGTAAACTCTGCACTTTACTGATTTTTAAAATCTTTCTCGACCCTACTGCTGTTTTAAAAAGTACTACAGATATCTTTAATGATTTATTCTCAGAGTATGATCCAATCTATGTTATTGACCTTGTTGAGACTTATTTTTAAAAAACCCTGAAGCATTCATGCTACTTTTCATTAACATGATTCATGGAAGTTTTGATCTTTTTCTGGGACATTTCAAAAGGCACAGGAAGTCAGTCAATCAGGTACATTGCCTTGAATAACCTCTAATCCAGCTTGGATATGACACTGGCAAACCAAATGGGTAATCTCAATAGTCCAGTTTCACTGTTTTTTTTTCCTCTCACTGTTACTGTTGTCTAGCTAAACGCATTATTCTGGGTTGCCAGTCCAGCCTGCTAACAGTGTTGACTCTGGCAGGACTGTGTCTTTTCACAGGCACTAGGCATGCATTGGCATATAGTCAGATGGATTACTCTTCCCATACAAGTGTCAAGAGTGCCAGCAATTCGCATTGGGTCATCACAGCTGAACGCAATCCCATTTTCATGTGACAACTACAAAAGCTCATTTTAGTAGAAGTCTCTAGGCAATAGCCCAAAACATGAACTCTAGCTTTCACTCTTTAGGAATATAGAATTGAACTGCAGTATCCACGTAGAGTGGGAGGATCTTGTATTGAGCCCACATCACAAGGTACAGCGACAGTTTGTTTTCACCCTGAACCCATCCCTTTACAAAAGTCAAAGGAAAACTGATCAAAGGCCATTTTATGAAATACTAGCTTTGTTTCAGAATTGTATCCAAAACCTACCATAAGAATGGCTTCTTTAATGTGTGAATCTCTTTCACTTTTGGAGATTGAAGCATTTGTTAACGGACAGATAAAGTACACACCAGTAACAGAGAAACCACTGCAATCTTCCTTCGCAGCATTACTTGGACCCTAGAAACACAAAGAACTTCATTGTTAGAGTTCATCATTATTCATTTTGATTCCTCCACTATCTCTAATGTGTAAGCTATTCAAAGAGCCATCCAGTAATGGTCAAGCTAGAACCTTCTCTGATTAAACACTAGGTAGAATAAAGATGCGATGTTCCTGTCCATTATAACCTCCATACCCTGCCAGTGACTCCGTGTGTCTCCTTGGCACTGTCTGAAGCTGACCTGGAACATTCCGAGCACTGCTTTCATATTTGACCCCAGAATCAGCTTCTGATAAACATAAATATTACAAGAACACCTACTTGTACCTTCATAATATCAACTGATTCGGTCCTTGCCTCACAGTGTAGGACTGAAACCCTGATTCATGCTTTTATTATCTATAGGCTTGATTATTCAACACAGCCAGACTTCCCATTTTAGACCCTCTGTAAACTTAAGTTCATTCTAAACTCATGTGGTAAGTACCACTACCACTTCATGTCTGCAGACAAACAATAACTCCCAGTTAAGCAACAACTTGGTTTTAAAATTCTCATCCTTGTTTTCAAATTCCCTCCATGGCCTCATCCTCTCCAACTGTACCTGCCTTCAGCCCTTACAACCAGAAGACATGTGTTCTTCCAGTTCAAGCCACTTGAGCATCCATGGTTTTGATCACTGACCGCTATTCCTTCAGCTCTGAAATTCCATCCCTAAACTCGGTCTTTTTTTCAGATGTTTGTTAGCATCTAACTCTTCAAACAGATTTTTAGTTAGCTGGCCTAATACACTTTATACAGCTTGGCATCAAATTTTGCTTGATAATGCTTCAGTGAAACAGCCTGATGTGTTTCCCAATGTTAAAAGTGCAACATAAATACAAATTATTGTTGTAGCTTAACATATAGAGCACTGTTCCTTTCTTCAACTGGCTATTAAAATAGTATTGAAGAGAATACCATGACGTTTAAGAACACAGCTGGCAGCAACATTGGGCTGAAGGGGATGTGATGGGTAAGAATGGCAGTTGATTGTTACAAAATTTGTGTAGGAAGACTATTAGAGACAAAGCAAAATTGCACTGTTTGAAAGAATGAAACAATTTGAATTTACAGACATGGGAATTTAATCACTTTGCTTTCCGAAAAACAAAAGTCAGACAATTCAAACTCAAGTTGTGCTGATTAAGAATTGACAATGATTAGGCTTTGATAGTCTGTAATTGATCATTTCTTACAATTTATAGTCACCAAGTACAAAATGATTGGACTGAAGTTAGTAAGAGGAGTAGACATATCCAAGCACTTTGGCACAAATAAGACGCTTTAACACAGTTTACAGATGCAAATTTTATTATTCAGATGCTAGTGAACTTTGAAATTGAGAGTTCCTTTTTCACAAAAATTCTAATTGATAAGAAACAAATACTCTGAAAAGTTAACCAAATACAATTTTTTGGCAACGAGGGAAGACTCCATTTGCGACATATTAGTACAAGATCTACCTGATTGTTTACAGTCTGTGCTTCAGGGAATGCAGCCTCTGCCGTCAGTTCTTTCTTTACTATATTAAAAGTAAAGAAAATTTAGTCAACCACTTCAAAATTTATAATTTTAAAATATACAGTGTCCAATATGAATCAAGGTAACACAAACTAGAGCATCATGCACAGTATTCAAATAACAGTCTTCTTCTGGATAAATTGATTACACACTTCCATGTCAATTCACTGAACAGTTTCTCTCCAAGTCAATTAGGTTTTAAGGGATTTCTCTCTGTTTACCAAGTCTGACTGATGTTGAATTCTGCAATCTGACCACGCAATGCTGTAGGTGGTTTTTAATTCCCTCTGAAGCAACCCAGTATCTCTCTCAGATTTATACAAACAAACAGACAAACACTAAAAAAATTTAAATCCACATTAGATCAGTGGTTCTCAACTGGTCCACTGAGACTTTTCCAGCAGATCCAATGATATAAAGTGCCTATCGAGCACAATAGCCTTTGCAGTGTTAAAGTGGCATATCTAGTTCATCGATAAGTAGAATACCTGCTTTCATAGATACATTATTAAAACACATTCATACAATGGAGCATTATATTGCAACTTAAACTGGGATAGGGTTGTAATACCTGAAATCATTGGAAAAGGAATCTGCAAAGCCAAACAACAGTTTGAAAACCACTCATTCTGAAAATTAAGAGAATTATCACAATTAAGAAAGATGTTCATTTCTTACCACCACTGTAGGGTCAAGCTGGCATCGAAGTGCCTAGAACACAATGTCTTATTCCAGTTACATCCTAACCAGAGCAGTATGTAGCTTCAATATGGGTATCCACACAACATTTTTTTGCCAATATATCCAACATCCTGTTCAGTTGATTTATTACTGTGTCACTACCCACTAATCAAGTTACATGACCCCCAAGCACACAGGTGGATATTGTGGTCAGTATGGACCAGTTTCGGCTGAAGGACCTGTCTCTGTGCTGTGGGACTCTATGTAACTCCTTATGTTTATCATGATTGTGTTGTGTGATTTTAAACTTTATGTTTAATTTAACCCATATTTCAAAACATAATTTCTTTCCTCCTGCCATCCCGCAGTCTGACACCAACTATTTAAGAACCAAGGAATACAGCTAGAAAGTTTGAATAGTGGTACAAAAGAGAGGAAGGAGAAGTTTTCTCACCAAAAATAGTTCAGAGCTTTATACAGAAACAAATCCACCGTATGGTCACCAAGTCTGTTTTTATATTAGAATACAATGCACAATGTTAAATGTCAAGAATAAGGTTAAAATGCAGACTATATACACTTCAAAGTTGTGCAACATTCTTATCTCATCTCACTTTCCTTACCACAGGTGTTTATCCGAGTGAATTACAATTCAATCACATTTTATAAGTGCAAGAATCTATCATTTTAATACTGGATTTTAAAATACCTACACAGGAATTACTGTGCATGAATGTCATAGACCCACTAGCAATTGGTAAAACAGTTAAATGGTTCAACATATATTGACTCCTTCTGTATTTACCTACCCTCATTATGTAAATGGCTCGACCCAGTCGTGCTTCGGCCTCTATGCTGTTTAATTTCCAGCCTCGTTAGAGCTGCAGCTGCTGCCATCTGAGCTTCTTCAGCCGGTGGTCTGCGAGGCTTCTCTGGCCCCTTGGATTTGTTTTCTATGGTTTTTCTAAAGAAGACCACAGTCACACGGAATTCATTTGTCATGATGGAGTCTCTCATAATATGTCAGCACACATCCAGTTTATTCGTGAATGCTGCAATAATTCATGCATTGTGCTTTTCTAATTGTTACATGAACTTTCAAATATGACAAGAGTTCAATTTGATAAACAAGTCATGAACAAAAGCAGCACTTGAACGTTTCTCTACAAGTTGCATCATCCTGATTTGGAACTTTACCACTACTCCTTTGCTGTCACAGAGTCAAAAATTAAAACTATCTTGCTAACAAGACTGTGGGTATATGTGCACCACATTTACTGCACTGGTTCAAAAAAAGCAGCTTACCACCACTTTTCCAATTTGGGATGGGAAAGAAATATTGGCCTTGTCAGCAACACTCACATCCTGTTTCGCTTTTTTTTTTAAAAAAAAAGTGAACGGGAAAGGCCATTAAACCCACTCTTCAAGACTTAAGTCATCTCTCAATGCGGTCTTTTTCAATTGTTTTCTCTGAAAATTTATTCCCAGGTCAGATTGAGCACATGGGAAAGTGGTGCTTATGAAAACTGTTTCTCTCGCAATTTCTTGCAGAGCTGTAGACCAGTGTTAATTGCCTCTCCCCCTATTATCCAGCTTTTATGACCTTACAAATATATTTTCAAAAAAGTTTTACTCCACTTTGTATATACTGTTAATTTGCTATTTGTTTTTCTACACTCATGCTATTCTGTTATTTAAGTCCTACAGTAACGGGTGAACACATTTTCTTTTTAATTTTGACAATCTGGTCAGATCAGTTCCCCCACCCCTCAAAAGGAACTGTTACAACTCGACTTCTTATTACGAGTTAAAATTCTCAGAATCTGTTTTGTTCATTACTTTATGCCACCAAGCTCACAGTATCGTCCTTCACATGAGTACAACTGCACCTACATTCCAAATGGGATAAGATCAATGTGTACCAACAAAACAACCGCTTTGGACTTGCACTGTATCCTAATGTTAAATCAGAACTTTTTTTTAAAAAAAAGTGAAATGAAGCTTCTCAATGATTGTTTCTTAGATTTACTTACCGTATCAGCATCCTGGTAGCACTGTTCAATATACTGCACACTTCATTTTGGTCCCTCACTCTCATACAGATCAATTTACTGATCATATAACAACTTGTGCAGCAGAATTACATAATGAAATTCTGCAATACTTAACAGCAAGTTTTCTTTTCCCCCAAAAGGGAAAAAAGGTGTACACCTGGATAGTACAGTAGGTTACATACTGGACCTCTATCTCCATGTCATGGGTTCAAAATCCAGTACAGACTTAAGGTGAATGTCTGCTGTCCACTGGCAGTGGGAGATGCAAGGAACTTATTTTCAGCAGTCATAATCCAGTTCTTAAAGCCATAAGCTGGCTGGCACATTACATAGAAAGATGCCCCATTGCTATTGTATGTGGTACTCTTCTCAGATGGAGACAGCGTAGAGGTACCTTTACACTCACGTTAGCTGTTCTGTGCTTCACCTGTCAAAACTTAATTATTTCACTGGATATTGTTTACAGGAAGAGCTCCATTTGAAACAACAAAATCTTTCAGCTGGAGTCTAAAATTTTAAATAAACACACACCTCTCCATACCCTGTATATAAAAATATAAAATGGGATACATGCTGGAGATTAAAATGCTATGGTCTTTATGACATCTGAGCCCTGCTTTGCTGAGATCACTCCCTTACTGCTGGCTAGGTATTATTTCTCTATAAATATGGTGTATATTGTAATGCGCTATCAGCCTCTATCCCCATCAGCCAAGTTCATCACATTGATCATTGTATCACTTTTTAAAAAAAAAACGCAAATAAAAAATCTACCAGTGACAGATGCCATTGGTATTAATATAAACCAGAAAATGTGCAATCCAATAGCCCGGTTGATAAAAAGGCACATGGACTAGAAAGATCCCACACCCCTTGTGCTGGAGTCTGGATTCTCACGCACATGGTAAATCTCAGATTCTTCAGTGCAAGCACAGACAGAAGAAGTGTAGACAAGACGACAAAAACAGGAATGGGAACTCTTAAAGATTTTCCTTCCTACTGTATCCAAGGAGACACAGAGGTCCACTGTGGCACTGCTACAGCCAAGCCGATATTCACTAACTCTGGGACTGAGCAAAGGACATTCCTCAGCTATTTGACTTAATTAGACACTAAGCAGCACCCATCTACCTGAACCACTTTAATAAGCACAATAACTCAACCACCCCAAAAAAAACCCCAAGGAATAAAGTAATTTAAAATTAATGGGAGAGCGACTCCCTCCGTTCCAACCCCAACCTCACTATCAAACCAGCAGAAAAGGGAGGCGTGGTAGTAGTTTGGCGCACAGACCTTTACACCGCTGAGGCTAAATGCCAGCTCGCGGACACCTCCTCCTACTGCCCCCTTGACCATGACCCCACCTCCCACCACCAAACCATCATCTCCCAGACCTCATC
>NC_057740.1:11298522-11316029 GCF_004010195.1 Chiloscyllium plagiosum
CTCCCCCTCCCATTCCACCAAGGACATGCAGGTCCTTGGACTCCTCCATCGCCAGACCATAGCAACACGACGGTTGGAGGAAGAGCGCCTCATCTTCCGCCTAGGAACCCTCCAACCACAAGGGATGAACTCCGATTTCTCCGGTTTCCTCATTTCCCCTTCCCCCCACCTGGTCTCAGTCAAATCCCTCGAACTCAGCACCGCCTTCCTAACCTGCAATCTTCTTCCTTACCTCTCTGCCCCCACCCCACTCCAGCCTATACCCTCACCTTGACCTCCTTCCACCTATCGCATTTCCAACGCCCCTCCTCCAAGTCCCTCCACCCTACCTTTTATCTTAGCCTGCTGGACACACTTTCCTCATTCCTGAAGAAGGGCTTATGCCCGAAACGTCGATTCTCCTGTTCCTTGGATGCTGCCTGACCTGCTGCGCTTTTCCAGCAACACATTTTCAGCTAAGATTAATGGGAGCAAAGGATGAAATGCTGATTACATTGTGCTTGTGGGCAGTTAATAAATTATGGTTTCTCAATGTAGTGAGCTTGTACCAGGAACTTCCTTGGTTTAAGCAACTGAAGAATTTAAGTAATTGGTTTGTTCTTGATTTGTGTTAGTTGCCCAGGGAATGGCACAAACGTAGTTCATCACCTTGGTTTTTTTTAGGTTTCCCAGCATATCACAGCAGGTGCTCTGGGCAGAATGCACTAGCATCTTCATTGCCTTGCAAGTGATTTGCAGATTTCAAACAACATACAGCAATTATAAATGTTATTGTGAAGCCAAAGATTGAAGCAAAAATGTTAAATTTAAAGCCTCTTTGAATAGCTAAGTGAAAACTTATTGAATGGACAGTTCACATTGCCACCAAGTGGACAAATTGAGCAACTATTATAACCTGACTGAGTTGGGTATGTTCAACCTCAATTCTCAAAAGTAGACCAAGTAATCTGAGCTGACCTTGGTTGCTGTGATGCGGAGGTGCCGGTGTTGGACTGGGATGGACACAGTTAAAAGTAACATACAGAGGAGAGTGAGAGAGAGCATGTGTGTGTGTGCACGCACAAGTGTGACAGAGTATATGCCTGTGAGCGGGTGTGTGGGGGAGTGAGAGAAACAATGTGTCACACACACGCGTGTCTATAGAGTATAGTGGAGTCACCTGTGTTGTGACATGAACCCAAGATCCCGGTTGAGGCCAACCTCATCATTATCAGCTTCTGCTCGGCCATGCTACGTTGTTGTGTATCCCAAAGTCCGTCTTGGATGGCAGTCACCCGAAGGTCCAAGACCTAATGTCCCCGACTGCTGAAGTGTTCCCTGACTGGGAGGATGAGGATGGAATATCCCAGTCTGATGATTGTTGCACAGTGTCCATTCATCCGTTGTCATAGCATCTGCTGGATCTCACCAATGTACCATGCCTCGGGGCACCCATGCCTGCAGTGTTATGAGATAGACAATGTTGTCTGAGCCTAATGAGTACCTGCCGCACACATGGTGGGTGGTGTCCCCATGTAATGGTAGTATCCATGTCGACACTCTGACACGTCTTAGTGGTTGTCATGGCAACGTTGTCTCTTTCATATGCTGCAACAAGGATGCCCCGAGGCATTGTACACAGGCAAGACCCAGCAGATGCTACGACAACGGATGAATGGACACCACACAAAAAAATCACCAAGCAGGAATGCTCCCTCCCAGTGGGCAGCACTTCAGCAGTCAGGGACATTCAGCCTCAGACCTTTGGGTGATAGTCCTCCAAGATGGATCTCAGGATACACAAGGCAAAATTGCTGAACACAGGCTGATCTTGAGTTCATGTCACACTACAGGCGACACCACTACACTATACATCCACAATCACACAGACACTCAAGTAGACCCTCTCTCATACACATACTCTCTCAGACAGACACACTGCCAACCCCACACACTTTCACGCACACCCTTTCACAGTCATATACTCTGTCTCTCACACACATACACACACTTTCTCTCTCCCTCACATGCACACATAGGCACAGGTCTATGGGGTGAATTTGCATTTACAGATACATTCTATTTTGTTCAAAAAGAACACAATCTGTAGGCAGTCAGTCCCCGTGACATTTTATAAATTCCTACTTTGTAAATAGAACCGGCCTAACTCAAGGTTGGAATCCAGACAGACTCTAGCCTCACACCTTCAATGCATTGTCTGAGCTGAGATTACACCTTTTTTTAATATAACAGGTTTATTTGGAACTACAAGCCTTTGGAGCGCTGTGGAGGTGCTGGCTTGTACTGGAGTGGACACAGTTAAAACTCACATGTAGTGGGTTATAGTCCAGCAGGTTTATTTGGAAGTACAAACTTTCAGAGCACTGATCCTTTGTCAGGTAGATAGTGGGGCAGGATTAGAGGACACAGAATTAAGAGTAAAAGATCAAAGTGTCATATGACTGATGTGATGTATTGAACAATCCTAGGTTGCTGTTAACTCTTTAATCACTTAGAATGGGTTGCAGGTTTCGATTCATTACTATGTAAATCCCAGAGCTTCCTTCAAGTCACATTCCTTAGATAAAGTGTGCAAGTTACCTCAACAATTCCATCACCACAGAGTCCCAGGAGACGAGGACTTGTCTGAGTGGTAGGTTTAGAGAGAGAGATCAAGGTGAAGATTACCTTGTCAACCTATTCGTCTCACGCAACCAACACTCAGTCAATCACTTATTCAGTTCACCTGGAAGGTCTGTGTATGTTGGAACCCCACCGCTACCACCATATGTTAGGTTCTTTTCCCGAGGTTTTGCACACAAGATGCAATTCACGCACACCAAATTCTGCAAACAGTTAAAGTTTATTAAAGCTTGTACGAGCTAGGTAACCCCTTTGACCCTCTTCGCAAACATGCAAAGTGAGGCCCTGAACAAAGAAAATACATCCCCTTTACACAGGTCAGGTGGCCATACAACGATGCTCTGGCCACTCCCCCATAGTCACATGCCACTCAAGACAACCCCTCGTTACTCTCAGTCACATTATCCTAGGTAGAATGGCAGGATGAGATCATCCTTGGAGATAATGCAAATGCTAATGTCATAGTGCTGGGGAATCGTTATGCAGACAGTTTCCTGACTCAGTGATTCCCCAAGACAACGCAGATGCGACACACTTCTGGCCAGAAAACATTTCTGGATGGAAGAGATGAGTGATAGTTTAACTTGCCAATAGCAGGACAGTAATAGCAAATGACTGTCTAAATGAAGTGTGAATTACGATGGATGATCAGCTGCATTCTTTCAGGATTGTGAGCCCCATCCAAAGATAGTGCAGTTTAACCCTTTAATATTACATTAATGTCCAGAGAGATATTCCCATTTAGTCTTGTAATATTACATATTTCTATTGGCTGAGTTCAGCCAATGCCATGGTTATTTTCCCCATCTATTCTGAAAATGTGTTGCTGGAAAAGCGCAGGTCAGGCAGCATCCAGGGAACAGGAGAATCAACGTTTCGGGCACAAGCCCTTCTTCAGGAATGAGGAAAGTGTGTCTAGCAGGCTAAGATAAAAGGTAGGGAGGAGGGACTTGGGGGAGGGGCGTCGGAAATGCAATAGGTGGAAAGAGGTCAAGGTGAGGGTGATAGGTCAGACTGGGGTGGGGGCGGAGAGGTCAGGAAGAAGATTGCAGGTTAGGAAGGCGGTGCTGAATTCGATGGATTTGACTGAGACAAGGTGGGGGGAGGGGAAATGAGGAAACTGGTGAAATCCGAGTTCATCCCTTGTGGTTGGAGGGTTCCTAGGCGGAAGATGAGGCACTCTTCCTCCAGCCGTCATGTTGTTGTGGTCTGGCGATGGAGAAGTCCAAAGACCTGCATGTCCTTGGTGGAATGGGAGGGGGAGTTGAAGTGTTGAGCCACAGGGTGGTTGGGTTGGTTGGTCCGGGTGTCCCAGAGGTGTTCTCTGAAACGCTCCGCAAGTAGGCAGCCTGTCTCCCCAATATAGAGGAGGCCACATCGGATGCAGAGGATGCAATAGATGGTGTGTGTGGAGGTGCAGGTGAATTTGTGGCGGATATGGAAGTTTCCTTTGGGGAAACTTCCATATCCGCCACACCCCAAAGGAAACTTCCATATCCGCCACACCCCAAATCTCCAAACCCACATCTCCAGCATCTGCAGACCTCACTTTTTCCCCATCTATTCCCAGGTATACAAGTGTATACAATTTAAAATTTATGTAGCACCTACAAAAGACGAAACCCTCTCAAGTGCTTCACAGAAACACAATCAAACACTGCACAGTCATAGGAGACCCTGCTTGTTTTTAAGTAGGGTCTTAAAAGGATGGAGGGAAGAGAGGCGCAGAGGAACGAAGAGCTTCAGAAAAAGAATTCCAGATTTACTTATTACCCAGTAACATGCCCTTATTAAACTTATTCTTCACGTATTTCATGTTCACATTCTCCAGCGCATTAGCACTACATTTGAAATCTCTTACAGCCCAACTTGACGTGGCCTTATCGCATTTGGAATGTATTCAAAAGAAGAGGAAGTAGACCGATAAATGGCAAGTGGCGTTTAATATAGTTAAGTGTTTAATATAGATAAGTGACACTTTTAGAAGTGTCTAAGATTAAAGAGGCACAGATAGGGTGAACATACTCAGTCTTTTTCTGAGGGTTGGGGAAATTGAGGACTAGAGGGCATCAGTTTAAGATTAGAGAGGAAAGAATAAAAGGAAACCTGAGGGCAACATTTTTCTGACACGCAGAGTGGTACACATGGAATGAGCTGCCGGCAAAAGTGGCTGAGGTGAGTACATTAATCACATTTAAAAGGCATTTGGACAAATACATGGATAGGAAAGATTTAGAAGGATAAAGGACCAAGTGCAAGGAAATGAGGTTAGCACTGATGGTCATTTTGGTTGGCATGGATCACTGAGCCAAACAGCCTGACTGCAGATACTGGAGAAGTCATAGTCGATAAAGTGTGGCAGTGGAAAATGCACAGCAGGTCAGGCAGCCCCTGGAGAGCAACAGAGTCGACGTTTCATGCATAGCCTCCCCAGTCCTGATGAAGGGTTATACCCGAAACATTAACTCTCTTGCTCCTCGGAATCCACCTGACCTGCTGTGCTTTATCCAGCACCACACTTTATCGACTAAATATTCAAAGAACAATAATGGATTCAGGTTAAATGTAGTTATGTGAAAGAATAATTTTCAGTACTTACATACTTTATACAACTAGTCCTAGCTGTGACTGTAAATTTGACATTAAAAAAATACATGCAACAACAAAAAACAATCAATACACCTTCATCCTACGAGTTCAATTCTATTCTGGAACTATAAACAGTAGGCATTCTAATTCAGGTGTTTTCCATTCCCGTGACACAGTTAGTGAACTGAATGTAAACTAGCTTTAGCAGAAAATAACTTTATCATTTAAATAAAAACCTCAGTTACAGCACTGCACTAAGTTGTCTGTCATTCACCCTTTTCTACCCAAATTTCTGACAAAGTAATGCTTTGTTACAAAGACAATGTTTTCTTCATATAGTATTCAGTTATGTAAAAGAATGACAAAGTATGGCCATTAAGAGGAAAACCTTTGCTTGTAATTATACAAAAAAGTACTTAACTCTTTTCTAAGGAAGTGTTTTCTTCTTCAATTAGAATACACAGATTTTGTAATTTCCCTTGCGTGAACATGATAAATTTTTGACTTCACTTCGCGAAAAGGACTAACATTTTCCTTTCCCTGAAAATTCTTTACAGGATTAATCATTGCAGAAGTCATGTTGATAACCCAAAGCAAAATAAACAGGGTTGTCTCTGAGGAGGCTATAAACAGCTTGCCTTTTAAACAAAATGGATTGAAATTGGAGAGTTTCTTTGGTCAGCATTTCCAAACTTTTAAAGTAAAAGTGTGTATTTTGTTTGGGTTATGTCTTTAGACTTTTATTTCCCCCATCTCTTTTTTAGAAATAATTTCTTATTTACATAGAAAGTCCATACGTATTCTAAAGTTAAGAAATGTTTTTTAAGAGGATGGCTTATGGGATGACAAGTCAGAAGGACCAAGTACAACATATATCCTGTGGCATGTGAGAAGTTACAGACATTCTATGAATCCCAGACAAAATCTGCAAGACATGTCACCACTGCACGAGCTTAAGCAGCAGCTGGAATCACTGTTGTGCGCCTGCGATGTAAAGAACTATGTGGATAGCATGTATAGGAAGGTAGTGACACTGCAGATGAGAAGCATATGACAGAGAGGGAATGAGGATTTCCAAACAAATAGTCTGGGAAAACCAGACAGGTAATACAGAAACCCAGAGTCTACTGTGCTTGCTAATTGGTATTCCATTTTGGAAACTGACGAGGGCAATGGTTCCTTCTGGAATGCAAGTAAAACTAAGCCCATGTCATCATGGGTGTCTCAGCTGCATGGGAAGGAGAAAGAAGCATGGAAGAGCAATAGTTGAAGGGCATTCCATAATCATAGCATCAGACCAGCATTTGTATGCCTTGATGGCCTGTTGCCTCCCTGGTGCCAGGAGGTCATGGAGCAGCTGCAGTACACCTTTCTGGAGGAAGGATTTAAGCCAGAAATTGAGGTCCACATTAAAAAAAAGTCCCGTTAACTAACTATGGCTAACCAAACAAGTTCAGGATTGTAAAAGACGAAAAGAACAGACCTATAAACTTGACAGGAATAGCAGTAGCTGCAAGGATTGGGAGGCTTTGTGGAATACAACAAAACAAGATCAAGAACTGAAAGGAAAGGAAGCAGGAACATGAAAAAAAATCCACAAAAATGGATTCGCAAAACTGACAGGAATAGCAGTAGCTGCAAGGATTGGGAGGCTTTGTGGAATACAACAAAACAAGATCAAGAAACTGAAAGGAAAGGAAGCAGGAACATGAAAAAAAATCCACAAAAATGGATTCGCAAAACTTTCTTATAGTTATATGAAAAAGAAACATTTGATTAGCATAAATGTTGGTCAATTACAGGCAGAGACAGGAGAATTTATATTAGGGAAATAGAAAAATGGTAGAGAAGCTAAACAATAGCAAAATATTAAAGAACAAGAGATCCCAGCAGCTAAGGAGAATGAGCTGAAAAAACTGGCATTGCTAAGATGGTTTTACTGGAGACATTAATGGGGCTGACATTCTGAATCCCAGAAGGTTGAAGGACAAAGCTGTAGAGATAATCTATCTTCCAAAATTCTACAGATTCTGGAATGATTCCTGTATATTGGATGGTAGCAAATGTCACCACTCACTTTATGAAGGGAGTGAGAGACAAAACTGGAAACTACAGACCTGTTGGCCTTACATCAGTAGTAGTAAAAATCTATTACACAGGATGGCATAAATGAACACTGAATAATAATGATCTTTTTGCAAGGTTTGTAGCTCAGGTTGAGGTTTAGGGTGTAGGTTTGCTCCAGGATACACGAACACCAGCTAGCCACAAAAAGACATGACCCTCTCTCCCTCATAGCTCTACACATGGATGAAAAAAAAAACACCATTTCGACTGGGACAACACATCTATCCTGGGACAGGCTAAGCAAAGACATGCCAGAGAATTCCTAGAGGCCTGGCACTCCAACCACAACGAGCTAGATACCATCTATCAAGCCCTCAGAAAACAAACAGGAAATGACATCACCACAAACCCCAGGAACCCCATCCAGGATAAACATATAAATAGAAAGCAGGAGACAACAGCTTCGCTTCACTTGGGGGTCGCCACTGATCTTGTTACCTAGCCAGATAATGAAACGTCTGGATATCAAACCTACAGCTCAGCGAGTAAACCTACACCCTAATAATGATCTGTTCGGGCACATTCAGGATGCACTTACATACAATAGGATGGAACAGAAACAAAAAAAAAAGGAGCTCGCCAGAAACGTACGACATTAATCATAATCACTCTCCATACAGATTAGGAAAATCAAACCATAGTCTAGACAAGTAATGTTTTTTGGATAGCTTCTCGGAACAGCTTATTCTGGAGCTAACCAGGCAGCAGGTCTCGATATTGAGATGTCATGCGATGAGGTTAATTGATGACCTTAATCACTGGTGTGGACTGACAAATACAATAAAGGGTTGGCTCAACAGAAATGTAATGTCAGACATTTCAAGGGATATTTCAGAATACACAGAGTGGACACATTCCAATGAGTAAGAAAAATTCCAAGAGGAGTAGAAAGCTAGTAAGAAATATAAAAACAGATCATAGGAGTTTCAACATTTTTAAGGAGGTATTAAAGTGTGCATTGGCCTTATTAAAAAAAGGTGAGCTTAAGGAGTGAATTGAAAAAAGCAAAAATAAATTGGATGTAAGGAGAGGTTAGCACTCCCTTCAATAAGGATGGAAGGGGTTCCTCGTGGCCTCACAACACACAAACCATTAAGGCATCACCATCTACTACTAGACCAGCAAATGGCTCAGTGGTTAGCACTGCTGCCTCACAGTGCCAGCGACCTGGGTTCAATTCCATCCTCATGCAACTGTCTGTGTGGAGTTTGCACATTCTTCCCGCATCTGCGTGGATTTCCTTCAGGTTTCCTCCCAAAGTCCTAAGATGTGCAGGGTAAGTGGGTTAACCATGATAAATGCAGGATTATAGGATGGGGTGTCAGTCTGGGTGGGATGCTCTTTGGAGGGTCAGTGTGGATTCAATGGGCCAAGTGGCCTGCTTCCACACTGTATAGATTCTATGATTCTAAAGAGATGACAAATGAATTGATTGAATACTTTGCATTAGTCTTCAAGGAGCTTCTGAGACCATTACAATATTTAAAAAAGACATCTTGATGGGTATACGCATAAGGAGTGTTTACAGGGATTTGTGCCAAGTACTGGCAAATGGAATTCGATTAGTTTAGGACATCTGGTCAGCATGGACGGGTTGGACTGAAGGATCTGTTTCCATGCTGTACACCTCTATGACTCTAAATCAGGGCAGGACTTAAGATACTTCAGGGTAAGGTCATGGGGAGTATTGCTGAACAAAGAGACCTTAAAGGGCAGGTTCATGTTCCCTGAACATAGAAATGTAGGTAGGCAGGATAATGAAAAAGGTATTTGGTATGGTTACCTTTGTTGGGCAGTTCATTGAGTATCAGAGTTAGGAGGTAGTGTTACAGCTGCACATGATGCTGGTTAAGCCACTTTTGGAATACTGCATTCAATTCTCCCTGCTATAGGAAGGAGGTTGTAATATTTGAAAGGGGTCAGAAAAGATTTACAAGGATGTTACCAAGGTTGGAGGGTTTGAGCTATAGTGAGGGGCTGAGGCTATTTTCCCTGGAACAGAGGCTGAGGGGTAATCTTATAGAAGTTTATAAAATCATTGGGAGCACAGGTAGGGTGAACAGTCCAAGTCTTTTCCCTAGGATGGCAGATTCCAAAGCTAGAGGGTATAGGTTTAGGATGAGCAGTTAAAGATTTAAAAGGGACCTAAGGGGCAATCTTTTCACACAGAAGGTGAAAGGTGTATGGAATGAGCTACCAGAGGAAATGGTGGAGGCTGGTCCAATTACAATATTTAAAAGGCACCTGAATAGGTACATGAATAGGAAGGGTTTAAGAGGGATATGGGTCAAATGCTGCAAATGGGACTAGATTAATTTAAGATACCTGGTCAGCATGGACAGGTTAGCCCAAAGGGTCTGTTCCCATGCTGTACAGATCTAAGATTAAGGAGATGGGAGAGGTTTTGGATGAAGGAAAAGCATTAGTGATCAATATGCCAACCATGAATTAAGGATCTCAACCAAGCAAAGAGAGACAAGTAGCTCTCCCTAAACAGTGATGTAAAAAAATAAATTAGGCACAACCTTTACCATACCACTCCAGGAAACAGCAGTCGATCCCAACAATCTAACAGCACCAGAAACTATACAATAATGACAGCCTAACAAAGATAAGTACTTTGGAGAAACAGGGGGATGAGGGAAATATTTAACTATCCTTTCCAAGAGTCTGTCCTTTAGTTTGATTAGAAGGGCAAAGATCATAGTCTCAGATTCTATCCACATTGTGATGGATGTGTTATGTAAACTGAAAGCCCAGAGATATGATTGAAGTCACAGCAGGAGTGAGACTGCAAGTAAGAAAGACTGAGGACTAATTGCCACACGAACCCTTCCAAGAGAGAGAGGAGTTTAACTCTGAAATTAGAACTTCAAACTCCGTGAGGCTGTGGAGCCAGGCTTCCTACCTGTGGCTCCTCTCGGCCTCCTCTCCCTCTCCCTTATTACCAAACCCTCAAAAGCAAAACCCCCACAATATCCCCTCTCACCTGGTATCCTCGGTCAGAACATGACCCCGCCCTGCGCTTTTAAATTTCATATCCCGCTTAATATCTTCAAAAAATTTCTTCATCTTTCTCCTCTGTCAGCAGAGTTCCCGGTGTCACATTATGTAAAGTCCGCCCTGGCCCTTACCGGAAATCCTCTCGCCCTCGGACCGGAAGTGAGCTATTTCACTGGTGCACCGACGCCGTTGCCGAGGCAACAAAGTGAGTCCCAACTTGCAGAGGGACACAGGTCAGCCTTGGTGCCTGATGTTGAAACTTTTAGGAATTCTATTTTCAGTCAGGCACAGAGTGTTAAAACAATAGAAAAATAAAACAGTCCAAATAATGAAAATAGTTAGAGAAACAAATCTCGAGCGATAACAAACGAATACCCTGGAAACCTGAATATATACTGATCAATGGATGGAAAAGACAGATAGAGGTCAGTAGATTCTGACAGGGTTTAATCACTAGACTTCCGTTCTAATGAAAGGTTGTACCTATCAATTTGCTTTTTCTTAAATTAAATGGTCGCCCCAATGGTCATTCAACATAAAGCCATAAACATGCCCCCATTAAAGAGGGCACAACTAATTGATTTAGGAAAAATAAGTTATTCATTTGAAGAAATGAAGTAGATTGTCAAAGTGTACATTGTTATTGCCATCCATGACAATTCTGGTCTTTCATCCCTGTGGTGACCACTGTTAGTAAAAGGCCTCCAGCAAACCGGTGATTTCATTATAGACAGTGGCTGATTTACAACCACAAATTAATATTGCATAGTAGAAGGCAATTTTGTACATTTTTCATCTTCTCACTCTTTGAACGAGGTAGTCAGTAAGTTCCATTCATCTTCATCTCTAATGGTACCATTGTTGTAATTCTCTTTTTTTTTGTACTCTTTGGCAGGCCCAGGGGTTTTGTGGTGCAGTGGGTAATAGTGTCCCTGCTTCTGACCTGGAAGCTCCGGGTTCAGCTCTTGGGACATGACTTGATGGCCGTGGAAGGTATGTTGAGTCTCAATCTGCTAATCCAGAACTTTGGGAAGTCTACAATCACTACAGACTACAACATGCATGCAAAAGTGCATGTTGCCACAGCAACTTGAACTTTTGAGCGAACTGCAATAGACCATCTCTAACGTTTTACATCATACTTAAAATGTGTCCAGAATCAAACTAATACAAGAGCTGAGGTGTATCCTAATTTTCTTGTTTTTGGATCTATCCATCTATTAACAAAGCCAAGGATTCCACGTGATTTTTAACTAGCCTTCTCAACTTATCCTGCCCCCTTCAAAAATTTGTATATGTACACCACTAGGTCTCTGTATTCCTGCACCCCCTTTAAAATTGCACCATTTAGTTAATATTGACTTACTTTATTCTTCATATTAAAATATCTGTGTTAAATTGTATCAACCAATTATTGGCTCATTTCACCAGTCTATGTCATTCCTAAAATCTGTCACTATCCAGCTTATTGTTGAATGTATTTCTGGGTAATGTCATATGTAAAGTATGAAATTATGACCACTATACCCATGTCCTATTCATATCAGTCAAAAGGAACAGTGAGTCTAATATCTATCCCTGGAAACAGTTAACCTTTAGCAAATTTCATATGTACACTGCCACTGTTCCTTTATTCCAATGTGCTGTAATGATGACTACAGGTCTACTGTGTAATACTTTATCAAATTCCTTTGGAAGATCTATATATACATCAAAATATATCAACTCTTTCCAAGACAATGGCCTAGATTTTCTGTTTGGTCATACTAGTTTTCTCAGTGCAATTTGCTGGAAATTGGTAAAACCTGTGCTTGTACTTGTTTAGAAAGCAAGACAGTGGGAGTATTCCCTACCCACAAAACTGGCCATTACACGGGTCAACTTTGGAGGTTTCTGCTAAATATGTTTATTTGCAGATTGCAATGAGTCTTTTAAAATTAAGCTGATTACGTTGGACACAAGGGCACTGATAAGAATGTTTTAAAAGCTTTTGAATATAACTTTTTCTAATTTGCTCAGAAACTAACTAGCAAATGGTTCTGTACATTTTGTATGGTAATTTTCACTTATTTAAAATCTGGTTACTCACAGATGTGAGTAGAATACCTATCTTTTGTGGATAAAACCATTTTCAACTATATCATTCAACTTCACTAAGTTACCACTCTTTCCAATCTAAAAATAAACAAGTGTTTTTGAGCTGAAATGTGAGAAAAAACACCCATTTCACCCAAAACAAAAATTACAAGTCACTCTGTTGCCCGCATTTCTGATTTCGTTTCAATAATACAGTATCATGGGCTGCAATTCATCAAAGCCTGTGGCCTCAGCTATATTTTAAGTAAGCAGTGTCAACTTGGTTCAATTGGTAGCACAGTGTTTTGGAACTCTAAAAAGCTTCGAGGAGAAAGTGAGGACTGCAGATGCTGGAGATCAGAGCTGAAAATGTGTTGCTGGAAAAGTGCAGCAGGTCAGGCAGCATCCAAGGAGCAGGAGAATCGATGTTTCGGGCATGAACCCGAAGAAGGGCTCATGCAGAAGTTGCAAGAGGGAACATAGGGTATCATCAGCATATTTGTAGAAGATAAAGGCGGTGCTAAAGGACACCACTAAATAAAGATGGCAAGAATATGGATAATTTTAGATTAGCGGTAATGTTACTGAATCAGTAATCTTTCTAACAATGTCTTGCCTGCCCCAGGGTCACAATCCTCTTTGCAAGATGGTAACGGCAAACCATTAGCCTCACCACAACATCACATCTACTTTGACCAACTCCGACACCACTTCAGCCCTTCGAACTTTGGAACTTAGGGACACCTATGACTTGCATATTTCTGACAGATTATTTTGCACACAAGAGTTTAAATGCATCTCATGCACCTCTATCATATACACCTTATGGCTCCTAGCTTGCTTACTTGGTGGTACTGCCAGTCTCTGTTTACTTTACATTGCTTTTTTAGTGCACACTCACAGACTTCATCGCTGATTTACAGCTAGCTCCCTTGGTGTGGATCACATTGCTTTCTTAACTCATAGGGTCTTTAGTGCTTAGTTACAGGCTGCCAGCCTCTGTGGCTTGCATTGCCTTTTAGCACAAAGGAAGAGGCAGGCAGTGAAAATTCAATCTATCAGTCAGATAGGTGGGCATATTGTTGGGTAGCACCTTGCTACATCAAAATCAGACCTGCAGAGTGGGCCAGTAATTTACATAGCAAACACAATGGACGTGCTGCAAAAGAAATGGAAGTGTGGAAGTCCTTAGTGGGGTGAAGGGGAATTACAGTCAGTCAGGCAAGGGGCCCATCTGTAGAGGGTTGGCCACAGTCAGTCCTATGAAAATCCTATTCTTGCACTTCAGGAAGTGGGCCACTGTTAGTCCCTCAGGTCAAGTGCAAGCAGCCCAGGGAATTTTAGGTTGATCAGTCAGGAAGCTCTTGAGACATCAGTTGAGGAGAGATGGACCAATTTTAACTCCAGTGAGACAAAGAGAGAGGTTCAATATGGTGAATGTGGATGGAAGTTTACTTAGTGATGATGCGTGCACATTAATGATGGTGAGGTATCCCTAGTGAGTGAACATGAAGTTCAGAGGTCAGGAATTTGGGAGGATGAAATCATTGAGAACGTGGAAGGAACATGATAAATGTAATATTAAGAGTTGTATTCCATGAATCTTGGTGAGATGTGTGTACAGTGGTAGAGTTAGAGTGAGTGCTGGCCCTATGACTGTTAGGTAGCAGAAAACAGCTAGTGACACTTATTCTCGTGGAGTGCAAAGGATCATTGACCTTCTTTCTACAATATTGGGAATTCCTTTTCACCTAGAACACAGCATTGACCTGGTTGCAATTCATACCCAATCTGGCTGGAAAAAGAACTGCCCTCTCCTCATCAATTTGGCCACCAACACCTCAGGCCCCTGTTTGTGAAGTGGAGAGCAGCCTTGTATTCAGTAATAGCTGGTCAATTACCACAATATGACTGCCAGTATTTGGCTTGCAGCGTCTGAATGATGTGCAACTGAGCTTTAGATATGACATTGCAGACGTAAAAGATGAAAAGGCATAGTAATGGCAAATGCTTCCACCTCTCCATCTCTACAATTCCCTGAAAAAGGCACCTAAAAGTCCAGTCACATAATTAACCAAAGTGAAGAGCAGAATGTTTCATGAAAAAAGTCACTGCAAGCCACGGTGACTGCTGCCATGAATCTTACTTGACAAAACACTTCAGCTGCATATGAGAAAAATCTGCTCATTCTGTTTCATAACAATGATTTTTTGATGAAAATGTTAGAGAGGTTAACTTGATTTTAACATAACAAATGAACTTGAGGGACATTTTTCAAGTACTTAAAATAAAACATTGATAGCCACTGAGAAATAATTGATTTGACCTCATCAGAAGAAAACTACCATTTCTGTATAGCAGAAGTGGCGTAAATAAAGATATTTAGGACAGAGATCTCATGAATTCAATCCTAGCATTTCCTGAAAGCACAAAAATATACAGCAAAACTGTATCATAGTATCAGTAAATATCCTGACAAAATATGATCAAATAACCTAATCAAGGGAATTGAAACCTAGGAAGTATTTCAGACAATAGTGGTCATAGATGTGGGTGTTTGCCGAGCTGGAATGTTGATTTGTGAATGTTTCGTCCCTGTCCATTGTGGTCTATTGTGCATTTCAATATTTCAGTAAAAATGCTGTCTTGATGAGAACATCGCAGTTAAAATTAAGCGTTGTCTTTTGCTGACCTGATTTTGAGCATGTCATGTTTCGATTGACTTAATCGCTCTTGCAACAGAATAGAAAAATATCAATCAGCATTCCAGTTCGTCACTACTTATCAATTCCTTCTAAAAAGTGCATTTGTGTGAATGTTCGATGAGGATGGGTGCACTTTACTTCTGTTGCTACACCGTGTGAATATGTCCTAAAAGTAAACATCCAAAGTTACATCAGAGGAATTAGTACTCTACTTAGACAGTGAAGCACTGACAGTTTTGATGGAATTGTAACCCAGAAATTTAGCCCTTTCAAGAGACGAAGATTTGAACAATATAGCAAATTGTGCGTGAAATTATTTGTAAGCTGACATGCTGTACTATTGAAGAAAATAAGTAGATTTTATTATCTAAGGAACAGAGATTTGCAAACAAAACTAAAAATCAAATGAATCAGACTGAACATTATGAATAGCGCATAAAAACAAAACAATGCAGATGTTGAGATCTGAAATGTAAACAGAAAGTTCTGGAAGTTCACAAGATCTAGCAGCATCTATACTCTGAGGAAGAGTCATACTGGACTCAAAATATTAATGTAAGTAGAATACTCTGTTTATTTGATCATTATTATGTTTCACTTAGCATGTTTATATAAAATTTGGACTAATAAGTCATTAATGGCATAAGACCAGAGAAGATATGAGCAGAAGCAAGCCATTTGGTTTATCAGATGTGTTCCTATATTCAATGAGATCTGATAATCCTTAACTCCACTTACCTATGGTTTCTGCCATAACCCTTGGTTCCTAATTGATCAAAAATCTGGCTATCTCAGCCATGAATATTCTTAATGACCTAGCCTCAGCAGCTTTCTATGATAAAGAGGTTCACAGATTGACTGCCTTCTGAGAGAAAGAAAAGCCTCCTCATCCCTGTCTTAACTTGATGACTGCTCACTCTGAGATTATTCCCACTGGTTCTAGAATGGGAAACAATCTCTTAAGCCCCCTAAGAATCTTATAGTTGTTCAAAAAAGTCATTTTTTATTCTTCTGAATTTCAGTGAGTACAGGTCAAACAATTCAACCTTTCCTTGTGATCAAATCCCCCCAAACAGAGGATCAACCTAGTGAACCTTCTCTGGACTGCATCCAATGCCAGTAGATAAATGGACCAAAGCTATTCACAGTATTCTAGATGTGGCTTTGTGTAGTTTTAACAAAACTTTCCTATTTTTCTATTCCATTTCCTTTAAAATAAAAACCAACATTCCATTTGCTTTTCCTATTAACTGCTTTCAACTTCTATGCTAGCTTTTAGTAATTCATTCACAAGGATGCCCAAGTCCCTCTACGCTGCAACGTTTTGCAGTCTTTCCCATTTAAATAATAATCAGCTCCTCTGTTCTTCCTGCCAATATGCATGACCTCACATTCAATGTTTGCATAAAGATTTGTAGCTTGGTTGCTGGTTTTCGTAGTTGTGGGTATATTCGCTGAACTGGGAAGTTGATTTGCAGAAGTTTCGTTCCCTGTCTAGGTGACATCTTCAGTGCTTTAGAGCCTCCTGTGAAGCATTGCTGTATTGCGGCTTCTGAAATTTATTTGGTTCCGTTCCTGCTGCTTCCGATTGCCGGTTCCGGTCATTCATTGCAGTGGTTGGTATATTGGGTCTAAGTCAATGTGTTCATTGATGAAGTCTATGCATGAGTGCCATGCTTCTAGAAATTCTCTGACTGTCCTCTGTTTAGCTTGTCCTATGATCGTTCTGTTGTCCCAATTGAATTTGTGGCCCCCGTTGTCTGTGTGTGTGACCACTAGGGACAGCTGGTCGTGACATTTAGTGGCTAGTTAGTGTTCATGGATGTGGATTGCTGGTTATCTGCCTGTTTGTGCTAAGTAGTGTTTAGTGTAGTCTTTGCATGGAATCTGTAAATTACTTTGATCTTGGATGTGCCACGACCTAATTCACTAACTCACTTTTCGCATCAGAGAGCGGCGGGAGCTGGGCGGAAGTGAAGGCAGAGCGCAATGCCGGTCGGGAAGGTAAGTAATTGTTATTTAAGAACTTACCTCGACGCCAACGGTCTTTTCGCATCAGAGAGCATCGGGAGCTGGGCGGAAGTGAAGGCAGAGCGCAAAGCCAGTCGGGAAGGTAAGTGATTGTGCTTTGAGTGGGTGTGTTCTAGACCCCAGGTCCTACAAAGTAGGATCTCCCTCCCTCCCTCCTCTACTAACCTAAATTAAAAGTCCACAGACTTGCCCCAAAAAGAGGGTCCAAGGAAGTTCCTGTGGATTGAAGAGTGAGGCTTTAGCTCAGGAGTCTTTGACAAGGAGGTTGAGTGAAGTGATTACGCCACAGTTGAAGAGGGTGAAGACATGACTGCCAAGCTGGTTCAGTGTGCTAAGTGCTTGATGTGGGAGGTC
>NC_057740.1:11316562-11318067 GCF_004010195.1 Chiloscyllium plagiosum
GCAAGGATTTAAATTCTTGGATCACTGGGGTATGTTTTGTGGTAAGCATAAATTCTACAAGAGAGACGGTCCCTGAATAGGTTAGGGACCAGCATTCTGGCAGGCAGTTTTGCCACTGCAGCACAGCTACGTTTAAACGGGGGGGAGGAGACAAACTGGATGTTTAAGAAGAAAATTGGAGGGAAAGTTAGTACAAGGGAAGTCAAGGCTTATGCCCAAAACGTCGATTCTCCTGTTCCTTGGATGCTGCCTGACCTGCTGCGCTTTTCCAGCAACACATTTTCAGCAAGGGAAGTCAAGAAAGACAACTGTATCAATGAGGCAGAAAGCTCAGAAAGGGATCATGCTGAAAGGTTGAGTGAAATAGGAGTTGATGGGAAGGGTGAGGTCAGTAACAAATTAAAAATACTATACATGAATGCACGAAGCATTAGAAATAAGATGGATGAGCTTGAGGCTCTTTTGGAAATTGGCAGATACGATATTGTGAGGATAACTGAGATGTTGCTTCAAGCAGACAGGGCCTGGGAAATGAATATTCAAGGCTACACGTGCTATCGTAAGGACAGACTGACGGGCAGAGGGGGTGGGGTGGCCATGTTGGTAAGGGATGATATTCAGTCCCTTGCGCAGGGGGACCTAGAATCAGGGGATGTAGAGTCAGTGTGGATAGAGCTGAGAAATACTAAGGGTAAAAAGACCCTCTTAGGAGTTATCTACAGTCCCCCAAACAGTAGTCTGGATGTTGGATGTAAGTTAAATCAGGAGCTGAAATTGGCCTGTCGCAAAGATGTTACTTCAGTTGTTGTGGGGGATTTCAACATGCAGGTAGACTGGGAGAATCAGGATGGTATTGGACCTCAAGAAAGAGACTTTGTGGAGTGCCTCAGAGATGGATTCTTAGAACAGCTGGTGCTGGAGCTGACCAGGGAGAAGGCAATTCTGGATCTGGTATTGTGCACTGAAGCAGAATTGGTCAGGGACCTCAAAGTGAAGGAGCCATTGGGAAGTAGTGACCATAATACAATAAGCTTCAATCTGCAATTTGCGAGGGAGAGGGTAAATCGGTAGTGACAATATTTCTGTTGAATAAAGGGAACTATGGAGCTATGAGGGAGGAGCTGGCCAAAGTTCAATGGTGCAATACCTTAGCAGGGATGACAGTGGAGGAACAATGGCAGATATTTCTGTGTATAATGCAGAAGTTGCAGGATCAGTTCATTCCAAAAAGGAAGAAAGATCCCATGAGGAGGCAGGGGTGACCGTGGCTGACGAGGAAAGTTAAGAAACATATAAAGTTAAAAGAGAAAAAGTATAACATAACAAAGGTAAGTGGGAAAACGAAGGATTGGGAAGCTTTTAAAGAACAACAGAGGATAACTAAGAAGGAAATATGCAGAGGAAAAATGAGGTATGAAGGTAAACTGGCCAATAGTGTAAAGGAGGATAGTAAAAGTTTTTTTAGGTATGTGAAAGGCAAAAAAATGGTTAAGACTAAAATTGGG
>NC_057740.1:11319739-11376050 GCF_004010195.1 Chiloscyllium plagiosum
GAACCTACGTTGCACTCCCTCAATAGCCAGAATGTCTTTTCTCAAATTTGGAGACCAGAACTGCACAGAGTACTCCAGGTGATGTCTCACCAGGGCCCTGTACAGCTGCAGAAGGACCTCTTTGCTTCTATACTCAATCTCTCTTGTTTTGAAGGCCAGCATGCTATTAGCCTTCTTCACTACCTGCTGTACCTGCATGCTTACCTTCATTGACTGGTGTACAAGAACACCCAGATCTCTCTGTACTGCCCCTTTACCTAAATTGATTCCATTGAGGTAGTAATCTGCCTTCCTGTTCTTGCCACCAAAGTGGATAACCATACATTTATCCACATTAAACTGCATCTGCCATATTGAATGGTGGTGCAGGCTTGAAGGGCAGAATGGCCTACTCCTGCACCTATTGTCTATTGTCACTAGTCAAGCTACCTTACATAAGAAATGTCTCAGAACTAACAGCCAGACTTCTCCTACCACTCAGATTCATGACAGCCCATAAACCAACAGCCACACTCAGACAACAGCTCACCAGAACAAAAGACCCTATATCCACCATGTGCAAGACCAACATTGTAATTTACGAGATTCCATGCAAAGACTGCATGACACACTACTTAGGGCAAATAGGCAGACGTCTAGCAATCCACATCCACGAACACCAACTAGCCACTAAATGCCACAATCTGTTGTCCCTAGTAGCCATACACACAAATGACAAGAACCACAAATTCAACTGCAACAACACAACAATAATAGGACAAACTAAATAGAGTCCAGCCAGAGACTTTCGAGAAGCATGGCACTCATCCATGGACTCCATCAGTAAACCCACTGACCTAGATCCAATATACCAACCACTGCAATGAACAATCAAAACCAGCAATTGGAAGCAGCAGGAACAGAACCAAGTAAATTCCAAGACGCATACAATAGTGCTTCACAGGAGGCTCCAAAGCACTGAAGATTTCACCTACACAGGGGACGAAACTTATGCAAATCAACTTCCGAGCTCAGTGAATATACCCACAACCACGATAACTTCACATTTTCCCACATTATATTCCACCTGCCAAGTTTTTGCCCCTGACTTAACGTGTCTGTATCTGTTTGTCCTCTTTGTGTCATTTTCACCACTTGCCTTCCCATTTATTTTTGTGTAATTTACAAACTTGGCTATAGCACATTTACTTCCCTCAGCCAAATTATTCATATGTGTTGGGAATAACTGTGACACTGGTCCCAGAGACACCCTTCTAATTTCAGGTTGTCATCCTGAAAATGCCCTCTTTGTCCCAAGATTCTGTTCTATTCGTCGTCCAGTCCTCTATCCATGTTAATATACTACCACAGACACTGGGCTCTTATATTATTAATTAGCATTATGTATGGTACCTAATCATATGCCTTGGAAATCCAAATATATAAAATCCAGCTTATAACCTCTTCAAATAATTTAAATAAAGATGCCCATCATGAAGCCATGCTGAGTCTGCTTGATTATGTTACATCCTGTCTAACAGACTTTAACATTTCCCTAACAATAGATGTTAAGCTAACTGGTGTATAGATTCATTACCTTTTCTTTTGTCTAACTTTTTGAATAAGGGTTGTACATTGGCAGTTTTTCAATCACCGAGGATTATTCCAAAACCTAAGGATTCTCGTAATCTTACTATCAGTGCATCCAATCTTTGTAGCTATTTCCTTTTGTATCCTAGGCTGCAACCCATCAGGTCCAGGCAACTTACCTGCCATTAGCCCCATTAGTTTTCCTAGG
Organism: Chiloscyllium plagiosum; assembly: GCF_004010195.1. Taxonomy (NCBI): domain Eukaryota; kingdom Metazoa; phylum Chordata; class Chondrichthyes; order Orectolobiformes; family Hemiscylliidae; genus Chiloscyllium; species Chiloscyllium plagiosum. The sequence continues at coordinate 11,321,517 of NC_057740.1, forward strand.
ACATTTTCTCTAACGACAGTTGTTGTATTTATTTCCTCCATCTTATACGCTTCTTCATCTTATTATGACCAAGGCTGGAGGAGTGTATCATTGATTTTGTCCCACTAGCGTCATAGAGATATACAGCACAAAAACAGACCATTCAGTCAAATTCATCCATACTGACTAGATATTCTAAATAAATCTAGTCCCATTTGGCAGCATTTGGCCAATATCCCTCTAAAATCTTCCTATTCATATACCCATTCAGATGTATTTTAAATGTTGTTATTGTACCAGCCTCCACCACTTCCTCTGGCAGCTCATTCCATACAAGTACCACCTTCTGCATGAAAAGCCCTTTTAAATCTTTCCCCTCTCACCTTAAACCTATGCCCTGTAGTTCAAGATTCTCCCATCCTGGGTCAAAGACCATATCTATTTACCCTAACCATGCCCCTCATGATTTTTAAACCTTTATGAGGTCACCCCTCAGTCTCTGACACTCCAGGGAAAATAGCCCTAGTCTATTCAGCCTCTCCCTATAGTTCAAACACACCAACCCTGGCAACATCCTTGTAAATCTTTTCTGAACCATTTCAAGTTTTACAACAGCCTTCCTATAGCAGGGAGGCCAGATTGCACATAATATTCTAATAGTGACCTAAACAATGTCCTGTACGAGATCTCCCAACTCCTACACTCAATGTACTGACCAATAAAAGGCAAAAATTCCTTTCCTACCGGCATTGTGGGTCAACCCACAGCAAATGAACTGCAGGGAGTCGAGAAGGCAGCTCACCACCATCTTCTCAAGGACAAATAGGGATGGGCTATCAATGCTAGCCAGCCAGTGATGCACAAGTCCCACAAATGAATTTTAAAAAGCATACCAAACACCTTCACTACCCTATCGACCTGCAACTCCATTTCAAGGAACTATGAACCTGTAGTCCACGGTCTGTTTGTTCAGCAGCATTCCCCAGGACCTTAAGATTAAGTGTGTAAATCCTGCTCTGAGTTGTTTTTCCAAAATGCAGCATCTCGCATTTACCTAAATTAAACTCCATCCGTCACTTCTCAGCCCATTGGCCCATCTGATCAAGATCCCACAGTACCGTGAAGTAACCTTCTTTGCTGTCCACTACACCTCAAATACCTCCTATGTTCATATTCAAATCATTTATATAAATGACAAAAAGCACACCACTGGTCACAAGCCTTCTGTCTGAAAAGCAGCCCTCTGCCACCACCCTCTTTCTTACTCCAAAGCCACAAAATAAAATAAAAATACTTATTCCAGTTGCAAAGATGATGAATAAAATACAGTAATCCCCCCATATCCACGAGGAATATGTTCAAAGACCTACCGCAAAAGCCCGAAACTGCGGATAGTAGCAAACTCATTCAATGAAATGGGAAACTTATCTTCCTGGCAGACCTTTGGTCCTTGGTTCGGGAAGGTTCCCTGTAATATGTTCAGGCCACGGTAAACCGCGGATTATTTAAACCATTGAAACCGGACCTGCAGATATGGAGGTCGCCGTTTACCTTATCTATAAAAGGTAAAGTTACCACAATCCCATACAGCTGCTCATTTAATAGAGGTAGACAGCTGGTGATGAACTTAACCTGAGGGTCACCATGCCTGAGGCAATATGTGGGTTGAGAAGTTGGGACAGGAATTGAACCCATACTGTTGTTGTCACTCTGTACCATAAACCAGATGTCCAGCCAACTGAGCTAAAAAGCCAGCCCAAATGGTGCATTCTGATGGTTGCCATGTTTGGATCCCAACTGAATGGTATAAGTAACTGGATGGACAAGTAGGGTACTGATTTGTGAATTATAACATCAGTGGTTTTTGATGTTGAACTAGTGAGCCCATGCAAGCAAGCACATCGATCAATAAGAATACAATCACTCTGACCCTGGTGCTGACCTGTATTGATAAGCATGTCTGCAATGTCTTCTGGTCTGTGTTTTCCAGGTACTTTGGAAATTGCTTCGAGGGAAAATTTCAAGATGAATTGCATTCATTCCAAATTCAACTGGAATCCCTAAATGTCTCATTTGCCATGAGAAATTTGCCAACCACAAGAAATAAAATCTTGAGCGATATTTCATGAAAATGCCCAGTGGCTGAGCCAAATGTTATTCACTTGGATTAACCAAACAAAATGGTGCAGGAGCTAAAGACCAAGACAGAAAAATATAGTAACACATTTGCAAAATGGGTGAAAACATTAGATAGCTAAACCACTACCACTGCATTATTATTATTAATTTTATTCAAAGCATTGAAAGTTACAATGAAAGCTTATCATCCAACTGTCAAACAAATTTCCCAAATAAATTAAGCAGCAGAAACCATATGAGCTTTTCTTTTGATTTAAGGAAGATGTTAATGTTCTAAATTAAGTACCTTGTTTAATAGTGTTAAACATTAATTAACATTCTACTTATGGGAAAGCTTCCTTCAATTACTAATTTGTAGTCAAAATATATTAAAAATGTCATTTTTCATTGATACTGCCACATTCATGAATGTTCATAAAACTTTTTCATAGAAATCCATCTGTTTTGTTAAGCGTTATTATTGACTAATTGAGTAAGATATTGCATTTTTGACTCTTTTTCTTTCTAAAAATGGTTCTTCTTATCATTAAAGACTGCAGTTCCTTGCTCTAGGTTGACACTTCTGTGCAGTGCTGCAGTGTGGAATTTCTATTCCTAAAATGAGATATGGAGGTGGTTAAACTTAATTTGTCTATTCAAGTGAATTTCAAAGATCACATTGCACTAATAGAAGAGTGGTATTGTGGCAATCATGTATTGCAATTCACTCTAATTTTGCAATGAGGTAGCTCTTTCATATCCAATACTCGCAACACTTTGCTATGAGCACAGGGTATTAAAGTCCTATACAGCTCTTTTAATGGACTGTGATTTCCCACCTTGAAATACAATGTCTTCCCCAAACAGGCTCTTTAAAATTCTAAATGCTATTTTAGTTGTTTTTTTAATGTACTAATAAATGGTTTATTTTTCAAGTGAAGTATTGTCTTTTGATAGCTGCTGCAACCTTTCAGAAGTTAGAACAAGGTGTCCCCACAAACATATTATTTGCAAAGGATTTTCCACTTAGAAATGTTTGAAGACCATTAATTTGGGCTCACACCTAAAGAACGGTCACCGAGGGAAATTACAGAGCCATCACTCTTATCCAGTTCAAAATCATGCAGCATTTTATTTTACAAATCCTGAGCTGATGCATGACAGGGGTCTGAGTGTTTGCAAATACAGAATTGCTCTGCTGCTCAGTTTAAAAAGTGCATTTTTTCTAATCAAGAATAGCAGTAATTCTCCCAGTCCACACTCCCCCTTCCCCTCCACTCCACACCCTTCCCCAATGCACTCACTACATGGCAAGATGGTCTCCCAATTTCTTCCTTTTTGCAAAATAGCAGACAGTTGCCAAAGCTCAGTGCAACAGCACCAGAGAGAAGAAAAATTGACAGTGGGGAGTTGTCTTGTCAGTTAGTGCTTAGTTGGTATCACTGTGGCCTCTGAACTGTAAGGTTCTGGGTTTCACTTCAGAGCTTGTATACTTGAAAAAAAGGCTAATACTACAATATAATACTGAGGAAGCACTATAGTTTTGGAGATGCTGACTCCCCAATGAAAAACTGAGATCCAACCTGCCTTTTTAAGTGAATGTGGAACATCGCAGGGCATCATTTTAATGAAGTGCAGAGGGGTTATCCCTGCTATCTATTTGTCCCTGAAACCATAATCACAAAAAATTATAATATTTGATCATTATCCTCTTGTAAACCAGATTCAACATTGTGGGCAAAATATGGATGTTGGGCTCTAGTGTTGAGACAACCAAAAGCTTCTTTATCTCCCAAATTATAATTAATCCACAACACTTGCAAAAGTGCATTACATGACAGTTCAAATTTAGACAGGACATGCAAAATTTAATTAAATTCGGATCAATTTCCATCCACACATCTGTGAAAGTGTTTGTACAACAACCATAGGTTCATTCTCGCAAAGCCAAACCAGGCAGCCCTTTTGTACGCACCACAGAAACCTGCTGCCTGACGTCAGATGACAGATGGTCCGCGCCGCGAATCGGACACCGCGGTTGCTGCGGCGCGGGCAGCGGGGGCCAATCAGAGGCGGCCTAAGGCGGGATTTCTGACAGCAGGTTCGTTTTCCAACTCCCCCCGCCCCACGGGTCCTGTGCAGTATTCGAAAGAGTCAGTGTCGGGCTGCACTAAGGCAGGGGCCTGTTGTGTGTGAAAACAGGATTGACTGAGTCGGATCACATCAGCCAGAAAATGCCTCATAGTTTCAAGGCTGGAGACCTGGTTTTTGCCAAGATGAAGGGTTATCCCCACTGGCCGGCTCGGGTGAGTATGCCACTGTCCCCCGATATGCTTTGGCGGGAGAGAGAGTCTGACGGGGAGGGGGGAGAAAAAAAATTAAACAGCGCTGTCGAAATTCCTTGTACTCCAAATACTGTACTGCAACCGAGGTGCGATGGTGAAAACCTCTCTCATTTGCATTTTTCCTCTTGTGGTTAATTCTTTTGTTTCTCTTGGTTATTAATGAAGAAGTCAAAGGGTCTTCGGTGTCTTGCAGTTCTTCATGAGAACTTTATTTTTTTAAGCAGATATCCAGTCGGCTTTTATAGGGTCAGATTGCGGCTGAAAGTTTTTTTTGTTGGGGGGAACGGATGTATGTTGTGCAGTGGATTTTTCTGGAGGCACTGGTTTAGCGCATGTCTGATTGGCTGCGATGCGTTGTGGGGTTTGTAGTCCAGGTCGTTGAGGTTGGAAGTGACGTGACGTGTGGTGTCTACTAATGGACTACAAGTCCCAACATGCAGCGCGTTGAGACTGCTCCTCCCTTTCTTACATACCAACAACCTTTCTCCAACATATCCCCAGTGTATCATCATCATCATCATCATCACCTACCAGGTTACCTGGATAAAATGTACAGATTAAATGCTCTTGATATATGCTCTTGAATTCTACTGAAGTAATTAAGTGTGGGTGGTCACCTAACAACTTTACACTGTAATATAACACTAATAGTCCAGCCTTCTGTCTCAGTCGCATTCTCAACTTGTCAAATGTGATTTCAAGCTCCACTCCAGAAATTTGTGTGTTATTTATGCGATGAAGTTTGGCTACAGATCCAGATCTCATTGAGGATCCTAAAAGAAGTAGCTACAGAGATAGTGGATGCATTGATTGCAATTTTCAAAACATTCTTGAAATGCTGGAGGAATGAAAAAAACGCTAATGTGACAGTCTTATTCAAAAAGGGAGGAAGGCAAAAAGTGGATAATTATCTCTGCCTGTTAGCCGAACAACTATTGTTGGAAAAATGAACTGGTGCTTGACAATTGCTCCTTCATCAAGTGGAAGGAGCAGTGCTTTGGAAGCTTGTGATTTCAAATAAACCTGTGGGGCTATAACCTGGTGTCGTATGACTTCTGACCCAGTTAGATTGTGACTGATCTGCCCTCAACTCCATTTTCATGCCTTGACTCCATATCCCTTGGTACCATTTTACCTCTTGAATATGTTTGTGTCTCTGTCATGAAACATTCATTGCCTGAGTGTTTACAGCCTTTTGGTAAAATAGTCCAAACCACTGCATTAATTTGAGATTGTTCTGCATTTAAAGTGCTATAGAACACTCTTGAGGTTGTGAGATGCCAATATATTAATACAGGTCTCTTCGTTTTCCATAAAGCTGCTCTACTTACCTTTTATAATAAATGTAACTATAACTCATTTGTTGAGAAACCTTTGGATGTCTAGATGTGATTAAAATAAAATAATGCAATTATAATTTCTTTCACAAGTTCAAAATGACACTCAATGTTTTTCAAAAGTATTTAGTAGGTTGCTGTGTGATGTAGGAAATGCAGCAGCTAATTTGATCATACAAGGTCCAACAAGTAGCAGTACAACAATATTTTAGCAATATTGGTGTGAGGAATAAATATTTGCTAGGCATTGGAGGAAAAATGTTGCCCTTCATTGAATCATGCCTCTGGATCATTAGTGCTCACCTAAAAAGGCAGAGGCTTGGGAGGTAGACATGATCTTCAGTTTAAAGGCTTATTAGAAGGGTGGCACTTCTAACTATGCAGTATTCTCCCTGTATTGTAAGGCAAGTGTCAGACCAACTTGTGCTAAAATCTCTAGAGTGCAATTTTAACTCTCCTCTGCCTGTAAGTCATAACTGACACCTAATAAATGAAATAAAAGTGGAAAGTACTGGAGAAGCGCAGTGGATCTGACAGCGTCTGTAAAGAGAAACAAAGTTAATGTTTTGAGATATTTCTCCTTTGGAACCTGGAATTTGATCTGCAGTATCGTCAGTAGTTTGTTTTCATCTGTGAAATTAGTTGTTCCATAGATTCTCGTTCTTTTATGTGCAAACATTTAAGAAAAACTTGATATTTTGCCTGAACTGATATTCTGCTTTATTTTCAATATGTTAATGTTCTCTTTCATTCTGTCATTTGGAAGCTGGTGCACAGTTCACTTTCTGGCACAGCCCATTTGACATTGTAAATGCCTTGACATTTTGGAACATGATTCTTGGTAAACTTTCAGGATATGTACAGTGTGGAGCACTATTATTTTCTGAATAATTCCTCAATGGAGGCAGGAAAATCAAGAAGTTAAAGACATCGTGGTTTCAGAATTTGGGTTTTGTAGATTGATTAAAGCTAGAGAATCAAATAACTATAAACCAAGTGCTGAAATTGTTCTAACACACAGTACACTTTTGGTTTCTAATTTCTTATAAAAAATATGAGGTAGTGTTAACAACTTCCAAGTCAAGCTTTTTTTTAAAAGTAATATAGACCATTTGTTTGGTGAATTGTGAATGGAGCCAATACTGGTCTCAACATGCCCGTTTGTACCTTCTGATAATCCAATAAGCAAGATGGGAATAGCATAAGGATTATATATCGCTCGTAATTGAGGGCAGTAAACCTCAGGTTTATTCTTGCATTCTCACTTGAAAGTCAGGATCCCTGTATTTCTCCATGAAGTAATCAGACATAGTAAAATTTGCCCTTAGGTGTATGTGTGCTTGTTTCTGCCCAGCTATATTTAAACAGTCCTGGGCTTTGGAGTTGTCTTTCACCTCAACATAAATTTCTGACCACATATCTGCTTCTTTACCAAAGCTGCTACTTCTGACTTGTAACATCATTTAATTTATGCTCTGCCATTGTTAACTCTGGCTGATTTTCCAACCTGCACCTTCCATAAGTTTAAGCTCATGCAAAAGTTTGTCCATTTCTAAACTCACACCAAGTCGGTTTTAAAATATTGATGTTTATTTCAAATCCCCTGAGGGGCACCCTCTCCCTTATCTATATTTGATAACCTCTTCCAGTGTTATTACCCTTTTTAAAATATAAGCACTTCTCCAATTCTGAGTTTTGTGTCTCTTTGATTTCCATCCCTGAAGGGTACATCTTCACCTGCTGAGGTACTATGCTTTAGAAACTCTGGAATTCCACCCTTAAGCAGCTCTGCTTCTCTACCAAATAACTCCTCTTTTAAGATGCTTTTTAAAACCGACAGTTTTGCCCAATTGTTGGTCATCACGGTAGTGTGAAATTTTGTTTTGATAATGCTCCTGCTTTACAATGCCATTCAATGTTCTACAAATTCTTAAATTTGTTAAATAAATACTTTTTTTGTGAAGTAACATTGCATTCAATTTGCTTTTGCTTTAGTTGTTACCTATTTATTTACTGACTCGCTATTGTACTTGCTGTGGCATCAACTAATTATTATACCAGTAAATTGTGGTATGCATTTGCCATTGAAGGATTGGGGACTACACAGTCTAACGTGGATTTTGTTACAAAATCACCAATTCAGCAAATTTGGTGCCTTTTTTAAGATCTTCTCTAAAATGACACGGCAGACTTTGGTTAGGCGGTGTATATGAAGAGAGCATTATATACCGTATGACACTAAACTGAAGCATTTACTCACTGAACTCACAATCAAGATGGATGTGACAAAATACTCATCATAGAAATAGCATGTGGGGTCAAGTACAATGTTTATTTTTCTCTTGCTGTTTTGACCTAATGTCAGATTTGGAAGTAATGTATAAGTAATGCACATGTGGGCATATGTTATTTTTAACAAAACCTATGCTTTATGCATGTTAAGCATTTGCGCAGTTGTCTCTGTTCTAAATAGGATATTGAGGAACTAATGGACCCAAAGAGTGTACTCTGATGAAGCCAGAGCAAATGGTTAGCATAGCATCAGTTGTAGGAAAAATGCGATAGCGTGTTGTAAAGGAGGCAATAACAGGATATTTACTAAATAGTAAGGGTATTTTATATAGAGTCAGATTGCATTTATGAAAAGGAATTCATGGTTAACAAACTTGCTGAAGTTTTTTGAAGATTTAACTGCAAAATAGATGAGGGATAACCTGCAAACCTAGTGTACTTAGACTTTCCTAAAGCACAAGGGGACATAACTTTCCACCAATCACCTTTAAAATTTAGGGGAGGTGTCTGAGGTAGGTTCTTTGCACAGAGTGTGGTGGGTGTATGGAATGCACTGCCAGCAGTGGTGGTAGAGTCAGATACATTAGGGACATGTAAGCGACTCTTGGATAGGCACATGGATGATAGTAAAATGAAGGGTATGTAGGTTAATTTGATCTTAGAGTAGGATGAAAAGTTGGCACAGCACAGAGGGCTGAAGGGCCTGTACTGTCTTCATTTGATAAAGTCTCCTATAAGAGGTTATTGTACCAAATTAAAGTCTGCTGTAAAATACTGGTATGGTTGCTTCCAGAGTGGAAGGTGGTGACAAATTTGGTATTGCAGGGACAAATGCTCGGGCCCTCAGCTATTCGTTACATATGTCACTGATTTGGATGAGAGAACTGTATGTGATATTTCCAATTTTGCTCACAACATTAAACTAGGTGGGAGTGTGAGCATTGATTATGTAAAGAGGCTTCAGGGTGACTTGGCAGTTACAATATAATGTGGATAAATGTGAAGCAGTCTACTTCAGTAGAGAAACAAAATGGTATTCTATAAATGGTAAAAGATTGGGAAAGGTTGATGTACAAAGGGAATTGGTTCCTCTATACACTGGTCATTGGGAGAAAGTATGCAGGTGCAGCAAGCAGTTAGGACAACAACTGTAAATAGTTTGATTCAACCTGTTTGCACATGTTACGACACATCTCCAGGGCAGATGAGAGTCAGGCCCAGACATCTGGCCCACAGGCAGGGTACTACCACTATGTCACAAGCCCAAATTAGCCCCAGTTATGTTCCTATTAAAATATTGTTAATCAACATGTTTGAACATGTTGTAACACCCCTCCAGGGCAGGTGAGACTTAAACCTGCTTCTTCAAGCCCAAAGCTAAGGACACGACCACAGCACCACAAGATGGTCTTTAAAATAATTGACTTGATTAACTGCGAAGGGTAGCAATGTGGCTTTTCCCCATATAACAATGCCTGAGCTTTAACAATGCTTCTATGTAGTTGATCTTTGTTGCAAGTCGATTTGCGACATGAGCAAGGAAGTCTTGGTGCAGTTGTTGTGCAGGATCTTGGTGAGGTCCCATCTGGAATACTGTGTGCAGTTTTGATCTCCTTCCCTGTGAAACTATATACTTGCTATCAAAAGGGCTGGTGGCATGAAACAAGAGTTCAAGTTTTCATGAGATACTGCATGCCATTTCAGACTAAGATAGGTGAAATGGGGGGTTGTGTACCTGTGGAATTCTCTACCGGAGTAGGCAATGAATATATTTAAGAAACACAAAGTTTTCGAGAAAGTAAAGGTGTCAAACGGTAAGGGATGGATGTATGAGTATGGCTCTGAGATATAGGATCAGTCATAATAATGTTGAATGGCAAAGCAGGCCTGATGGATCAAATGGCCTACTTTTTATCCTAGTTTCTATGTTTCCAACTGAGATTATGTATTTCATCAAAAATGGTTGAATACACTGGGGTCATTTACTGTAGAAAAGATAAAATGCTGAAAATCCTGGTTGAGGTTTTTCAAAATTATGAAAGGTTTTGATAAGATGATAGATGCTTCTATCTATAAGACAGACTGAATCCTGGGACCATGAATGTGAAATAGTCACTAATAAATAGGGGATTTGGGAGAGCACTCTTTTCATGGCATTGTTAAATCATAGAACATGTTATCACAAAACGTGAGGCAAATGAAGTAAACTTTTTGTTATCCGGCATCAGTGGGGCCAAGAATTTATCAAAATGAATGGTAAAATACAGGGTGACCCCCCGTATCTGTGGGTCTGGTTACCGTGGTTTGTTACCAGCGGTTTACCGTAGTCCGAACGTATTATAGGGAATGTTCCAGGGACCAGGAGGCTGCTGGGAAGGTATGTTCCCCATTCAAATGAATGGGTTTGCACTTATCCGCAGTTTCGGACTTCCGCGGTAGGTCTTGAAATATATCTGCTGCGGGTACAGGGTGACTACTGTATTCCGGATAATCGAGGCCCACATAATCAATGTAAAAATATACACTATGTAATATAAATTAATGCAGGGATATGCACATCACTGTTTTACTTTGATTACAATATATAATCACTTAGATAATAATGCAACTTTGCCTTAAATCTTGCAACAGAGCCTTCTTACTTACATCCTCAACTGACTACTTGGCTATCACAGTATTTGAGGAGAAATTGACTCAAAATTGAATTAACTGTTGACATTTCATGTGGCCATTTGATTGAGCAACAAGTATATTTAGATTAAAGTAAATTTTAAAAAAACATAATAATTAGACAGAATAGAGTAAACCATGATATTTGAGGTACATAATGTTTGCCCGTTTATCAAGAGTTCCGGTTTGTAAGATGCCAGTTAAAACAAAGTTTGCTGTCATATAGATGCATTTAAATGGAAGCTGGATTAAACAAAAGAATGGAGTTAAAAGGTTTTTTGGGGTTACATTAGATATAATGGGAGGAGACTGGTGTGGAACGTAAGTACAAACATTCAGACCACAGACTTGTGGTCTGTACACTCTATGTAGTGCAGTACTGTCGGTTTGTGATAGATGTGTAAATATTTTAGGGCTGGAAATACTTCATAAACTTTTCATTCCCTATATTTATGTTCTATGCTACTTTCGTAGAATATACCGTACTATTCCACATGATCTACAGCAAGAGTTAGATTTTTCTGTTAAGCATAACTTGTGTGCATGTTCTTTGTACTTTTCCTTTCTGAAATGAGGGGGTTCATTGAAATACCTGGTGCCAAGTCTCATTAAAGTTTTGTTGCCAAAGTAAATCAGAGTACAACAGGAAATTCTCCAACTGAATTTAATTTTCCTTCTGAAAAAGGTGAGGAATACTTGATATATGAATTTGCGGCTATCAGTTCAAACTGTTTTGACATAGTACATTCATATATCTCTTGTTTCTGTTTCAGTGTTGATTTCCCAAATGTGTCAGTACAGTTTACTTCATAAAGTGAATTATAAAATGAACAGCTTTTACATGCGTTTTGAAAATAAAATTTAATGATTTAGGTTTGGAGAATTGCCTTTTAAATTTTTTTATATAAGATTAATCAATGTAAAAATATACACTATGTAATACAAATTAATGCAGGGATATGCACATCACTGGTTTACTTTGATTACAATATATAATCACTTAGATAATAATGCAACTTTGCCTTAAATCTTGCAACAGAACCTAAGTGGGCGGCACGGTGGCACAGTGGTTAGCACTGATGCCTCACAGCGCCAGAGACCCGGGTTCAATTCCCGCCTCAGGCGACTGACTGTGTGGAGTTTGCACATTCTCCCCGTGTCTGCGTGGGTTTCCTCCGGGTGCTCCGGTTTCCTCCCACAGTCCAAAGATGTGCAGGTCAGGTGAATTGGCCATGCTAAATTGCCAGTAGTGTTAGGTAAGGGGTAGATGTAGGGGTATGGGTGGGTTGCGCTTCGGCGGGTCGGTGTGGGCTTGTTGGGCTGAAGGGCCTGTTTCCACACTGTAAGTAATCTAATCTAATCTAATCTAATTAGATTCCCTACAGTATGGAAGCAGGCCCTATGGCCCCACAGGTCCACACCAACCACCCTGAAGAATAACCCATCTGGATTAATTTCCCTGCATTTCCCCCTGACTAATGCACCTAACACTAAGGGAAATCTAGCATTGCCAATTCACCTGACTTGCACATCTTTTGGATTGTGGGAGGAAACCCATGCAGACACTGGGAGAATGTGCAAACTTCACACAGACACAGACCTGAGGTAGGAATCGAACCCATGTCCCGAATGCTGTGAGGCAGCAGTGCTAACCATTGAGCCACTGTGCCACCCATTTGCAATGCATTTGTTGTTTCTGACTAATTTGAACTGAGATGGATCAAATGAGGTGGTCTGTGGTAAATAATATTAGAAAACTGTCTTATTTAATGGAATTTTACAGTGACATGGTGATAGCCTCATCTAGTTGTGAAATAATCAAGGATATAATTGCTTCAATGTCTGTAAATGCATTAAAGATAATTTAATTGTTATTTTCTTCCTAGTCATCAATGTGATTCATTATTAAGTTGTAATTGGAAGTTCTAGGTTTTATTTCAGGGAGTAACAAGCAACATTCAATTAGAGTCATAGAGATGTACAGCATGGAAACAGACCCTTCAGTCCAACCGACCAGATATCCCAACCCAATCTAGTCCCACCTGCCAGCACCTGGTCCATATCCCTCCAAATCCTTCCTATTCATATACCCATCCAAATGCCTCTTAAATGGTGCAATTGTACCAGCCTCCACCACTTCCTCTGGCAGCTCATTCCATACACTTACCACCTTCTGCGTGAAACAGTTGCCCCTTAGGTCTCTTTTATATCTTTCCCCTCTCACCCTAAACCTATGCCCTCTAGTTCTGGACTCCCCGACCCCAGGGAAAAGACTTTGCCTAAATACCCTATCCATGCCCCTCATAATTTTGTAAACCTCTGTAAGGTCACCCCTCAGCCTCTGACGCTCCACGGAAAACAGCATGAACAGCCTCTCCCTCTAGCTCAAATCCTCCAACCTTGGCAACATCCTTGCAAATCTTTTCTGAACCTTTTCAAGTTTCACAACATCTTTCCAATAGGAAGGAGACCAGAATTGCATGCAATATTCCAACAGTGGCCTAACTAATGTCCTGTACTATCCTACTGACCTGCAGAAGAGGTACAGTTATTAAGGAGCTATGCACTGCACTCCAAGGTCTCTTTGTTCGGCAACACTCCCTTACCATTAAGTGTATAAGTCCTGCTAAGATTTGCTTTCCCAAAATGCAGCACCTCACATTTATCTGAATTAAACTCCATCTACCACTTCTCAGTCCATTGGCCCATCTGGTTCAGATTCTGATGTAATCTGAGGTAACCCTCTTCGCTGTCCACTACACTTCCAATTTTGGTGTCATCTGCAAACTTAATAACTGTACCTCTTCTGCATACTTAATAATGGAAAGAAAATTACAGTCATGGAAAGGGTATTGGATCGCTAAGATTATCCAAGAAAGATCTGGTGGAGGTATTTTAAAATTAGAAGGTTTTTTTTAAACCTAGGATGCAAGCTTCTGTGGCAGTTTGTTGGACACAGGCATTTCTTACCCATCTCTAGTTGCTTGGAGAAGGTTGTGGTAGAATGCATTCATGGACCTCAAGGTAGCAGTTTCTGATACACTGTCACCCACTTCAAAAGGAAGTTCAGAGTCAACCACAACACATGTACAGGTGTTCTCGGGATTAATAAAAACTATCATCCTCAAACTGCCAGGGTTGGATTTGAACTTGTGTTGTGCTGTTAAAGATTATTAGTCTAGACTCCCGGATTCCTATTTGGGAACAATACCGTTGTGCTATCACACTAATTTAAGATATTAATTAATGAAAGATTGTTCTCATTGGATTATTAAGTAATAAGAATCAGAATCAGGTTATCACGAGGAGAATGACCGGTGGAGTGAGACATGTTTTCGTTATTGAAATGTTAACTGCATTACTTCATGTTGCTCATGAGGTAGAGATTGTATTATTTGGAAGGAATTGATAAGTCTTTGAAAGTGGAAAATAAAATAAATATGTGCAAAGTAAACCTACCTGGACAGATTTGTATGGTGGTTCAAAAGGGAAGAAAGAACAATAGATAGCATTCCATTTGTTAGCCTGTATTTGAGTTATAGGAAGTATAATTGAAGGCACTTCTTGGAACTGCTATCCTGTTGTGTGCCCTCTGCAAAATAACCAGTTTTATGATTTATACATTGAACATTTTGAGTTATAATCATTCACCTACCAGCCCATTGCGTGAAATGTAGTTACAGTCAAGGAGCACTTACACTCGTTTTCTCCTTCCATGGACTCAGTTACTGAATTTAACTTCCAGCAGGTTTCTGGCAGGAAACTATGCTGTCAATTCATTGTTCAAGCTTAACAGTAAGGTCTCACTTAATTCCCTCCTCATCAGACTTCCTTGCAGAAAATAGCAGCCTGTCAACCAATCTACCTGTGGAATTTAATTCTGGAATGCCTTGCAGGGATATGGAGTCTGCTACAGCATCCTCCAAGTTTTCCATATTGGATACAGAATAGCACTTGTGCTAATCCCTCTTACAAGGGAAAGTTAGTAACCTTTTTTTTAAAATTGTCTTTCGGGGGAAATCTCTAGCTCAAGTCTTGGGTTAATGGAATGGAAAGGTAAACCAGCTATCCACAGGTTTGAGTTTAAAGTTTCAGTGAGGCACTAATGACTTTACTGGGACCCAAATTAGAACAGGGACTAAACTGACTTCTATTGTACCTTCTTATAAATTGTTCAGAAGACTAGGTTAAAATGGCACAAGTGATCTGAAATTACCAGTATCTCTTAACTAAATTTGTTTTAGCTGTAGTTTCTACTAGATGGGTACACTTAAAATCATCCCCATACTTTAATTTACTTTGGCGATCAAATTGTTGCCTTTTTTTATTTTTTTAAAAAAAGCTACACATCATATAAGTTAAATTACACACCTTCAAAATTGGCCACATCATGCTTTAAGTTACAAGCAAGTTCTTGAGATTTATAATTACACTTGTGGCTGAACCCTGGATATGCCCTGAGACAGTGATTCAGTGGCCTGCCCAAGTTACTAATTACAACCTGTAATGTAATGGCAAAATATATATAGCTAAGCTTTTCAGTGATATTGTTTGTAGTAATATGTCACATTAACTGCATAATTTTAAATAATTAACTTTGATTGTCTGCTTATTATCTTTCAACTGGTGCTCTAT
This sequence comes from Chiloscyllium plagiosum, assembly GCF_004010195.1. NCBI lineage: Eukaryota > Metazoa > Chordata > Chondrichthyes > Orectolobiformes > Hemiscylliidae > Chiloscyllium > Chiloscyllium plagiosum. Next base: position 11,336,893 of record NC_057740.1, read on the forward strand.
TATAAGTTTGCTAAAAATTGACTTGCTGCCTATAGTTTGGTACACTACAGTAATTCCTTTTTTAAAGTGTTCCTTTTTTTTAAAATCACCGCTGTTACATATATTACAACTCCTTTTGCCCCAAGTTATATCTTTATTATTTAACAGAAATGTGCTCCCTTTAACTTGAATTTTGCAAGCAAATGTCATCCTAGCGTCTAGGATCAAGGTCACTTTCACACTACATATCTTTTTCTTAGCTTTATGCAAATTTCACCTCCGCATCATGTGATGTATACTTGGCAGATTCTAGTAATCAAGGCTTACACACCAGTACAGTACTGAGGGAAACCTACATTGTTGGAGCCGCTGTCTTTTGGATGAAATCCCTTTTTGGAGAAGGGAGATATCCTGAGTGCTCTGACCCAATAATTATCCCACAAACAATATTACAAAAACAAGTCCTCTAGTCATTATCACGTTGCTCTTTGTTGGCATTTGCTATGTGCATTTCAATGTCATGTTCACTTTTACAAAAACGACTACACTTAAAAGGTATTTAACTGACTGTAAAATACTTCAAGCATTCACTTTATTTCTATTCGTTCATGGGATGTGAGCATTACTGGCTGGACCAGCATTTATTGTCCATCCCTAATTGCTCTGTTGGCAGTTGAGAGTCTGCCACTTTGCTGTGGGTCTGGAGTCACATATAGGCCATACCCATAAGGATGACATATCTCCTTCCCTAAAAGACATTATCAAACCAAATTGTTTTTTTCCACTGACAGTTGGCAATGGTTTCATGGTCATCATTAGATTCTTATTTCCAGATTATTATTGAATTTAAATTCCACCATTTGCCATTGGATTCAAATCCAAATCCCCAGAAATGACCTGGGTTTCTGGTCTAGAAGAGCAAAGCAAATGCAAGTTGTTTATTGCTATAGGAGTTCAGTTTGGTCACAGTTGCGCTGAATGAGTTGGTTTCCCTGAGAACACCAGTATTAATGTGATTTGACTTCAGAAGTCTGTTTCCATGCTGCACATCTCTATGACTCTAAGTGACTGGAGGCAGGTATCAGTCAATTAACATGCACTTCAAATTGATTATTTTCTGTTGTGACAGTATAGTTGTATGTCAATTTTCACCCACCACTGCTGTGCATTTGGGAAGCTGTGTTATTTGAGTGCCCTGTTACAGGATAGTCATTAAGTAGCTACAGAGGGTGAACAATGGAGTGGCAAACAGCAGTAAGGATGATTTAACTTATAAGGAGCATATTAAGTGCAAATCCATGGCATTGAGATACTTAGTTGCATGGGGTGAGGTAACAAGGGTTAGAAAGCGTAATTAAATGAATGTAGGGCATCTGCTTGATCGTTGGCCAGATCCTGAAGTTATAACCCATTTTGAAATCACTGACATAGTTACAAACAGTCTTGAGTTCATATAGGCTCAGTTTCAGGAGCTAGGAAAGGACCTCAAATATTATTAGAAAGTAATGCGTTGGTGAATATATAAACAGAAAATGGTTCAAGTGAATGCAGAGTTGAAGTAGTGGTGCATAATGGATGACTTTAAATGTAAGAGAAAGTGGGGACTGCAGATGCTGGAGATCAGAGCTTAAAAATGTGTTGCTAGAAAAGCGCAGCAGGTCAGGCAGCATCAAAGGAACAGGAGAATCGACCATTCGGGCGTAAGCCCTTCTTCAGGAACTTTAAATGTAGCTAACATTGGGACCAGTTCTGTGACTGGACCTGTAAATTAAGAGGATGGATTCCACAAATTTGGGGCCGATGTCCTCATAGGGAAATTAACTAGTACTATCGGTATTGTCAACCCGTTTCCCCCTCAGTTGAAGCAAAACGCTCGGAGACACAGAATAGTTCGACCTCCTTCATCTTTATTCCGCGCCCTGGAAGGAGAGAGAACGATCGCCCACGTGCACAGGAACATGAGTTCTTGATCTTCTCTCTTGCACAGCAGTTTCTCAATGAATTATATAGTCATTTTACAGGGAGGAGCATCCAGATAAGGCAACGTGCATATTGATTGGGTGACCGTTATAATCAGCGAGTGTCAATAGCAGTGATTAAGCCATCTGCTGTTACACAATGAATGTTCTTAATCTTAACTGGCTTCACATAATGAATATTTTTCAGCTTGTTAAACTGACCATACATACGGAATGCTTCCAATATGGTAAATGGTTCTACATAATGTTTTTCCACCTTGTTAACCTATTGCCCTTGCCTCCAGCACCCCATTGTTAACTGAAAGTTCTTATCTGCTATGAGTCATGCTCAGCTGAACGTCTTGTTTCACAAAACTCAACTCTTTCCCTTCCTGCTTATAGCCTAGACACATTCTCATTCCCTCCTTTATCAATTCATGATAACCACCGAGATGGCACTACCAGCTTTCATAAGACTGACAGCCAGTATTTAAGCAAGTTATTGACACACTGCATACAATAATTATAACAACAAAAATTACTCGTTCGTTACAGTAATTAGAGTTTGAAGAATCATCAGTAAAGTTCTTAAATCCACAGTCCTTAGCGACCACTCCATCCCCTCCAAGTTGAGTGGAAATGAGCCGGTTTTCCAAAAATCTCCTTCAGTAAAATCCAACCTGAAAACAAAATCCAGTCTGTCCTTGCATCGCTCTTCAGAGAAATCTGAATCCTTGGATAAGGGCAGTTAAATACTTAACAAAATTGACGAGATTACCTTCCTTCTGGAAATGCTTCAGATGGAGAGTGTGTGTGTGTGTGTGTATGCAGTGCAGCAGCCGCAGGCTAGATGAATGCAGCATTCTTTGCTGCTTCTGCTCCCTCTCTGCTGTTAAATGTAACAAAGCCAACTGGCTATTTTGATGTTAGCTTGATCATTGAACCTTCATATCCCTTAAATGATTGAAAGACAAGGTAAAGCTCACATGGTTTAATGTCTGCAGGAAGGCCACTGACAAAAGCGTACTGACCTCCTCTTCACTGTTGTTAACTTCTTCACTTTTCATGCTCAAGACTGGGGAGCTGATTGAATCTGTTGGATCAGGTGGTGGGGGGGTGGGCGGTGGTCCGAAAGCATGCTTTACCTGTGAATGGAAAAAGTCTAGAGACTATGTTAGCTGCTGAAAGTATCTTTGTATTTCCTGTCTCATTCCTCTCTTGTCAAGGTGGTTATCAGTATGAAGACAGTTACACATTTAACTACCCTAAATTGTGTCTGCCTATTTCACCCTTCTTTGAATTCTTGAAGTCTATAACTCTGTTCACTATTTATGACGTTATCAAGTTTTATACAATCCATAAACTTCTAAATTGTATTGCCGAAACAATTCAGTCAATTACAATCAGCGGACCTAAAATCAAACCCTCAGGAGACCCCAATCAGGTTATTCAAAAATTATTTTCCTTTAACAAATTAATATTTGGCTAATGTGAAAGCTGTCAGGAAAAGTATTTCCAAAATCTAGAACAGCAAGAAAACAACAGAATATTTCCTGTGCTTTAGCAATTGAAGAGGCAGTTTCAATTCAGATTTAATTCTCAAATAAATGTGGGAAACAAATACTGAATATTTTAAAATCTGTTCTCCAAATGAAATTTCCCAAATAAAACAGTCGGAATTACAGTGGCAACTCTGGTAGAGATCAACATTGTTTGAATTTGCAATATGAAGGGGGCCAATGAAGTCTTAATAATTAACAGAACTGAAACAGCTCAGCCTTAATTTCTCATATTCTCTAAAATCTTAAAGCATTAAACTCAAAAAGCACTCTTTTTTTTTGTGAGCAGTCTGCATTAAAACCACACCAGCAAAGATATTTTAATGCAATACTCTCATCTGGCAAAAACATGACCACTGGCCCAATTGTGTTTTTAAATGGGCACTGTAGAATTTCAAACAAATCAGGCACAAGACACTAAATCAATTTGTTTTAAGATTACAAGTTTGATAATTTCAAATTGTACAACATTATGTCCATTTTAAATGTAAAAACAAAACCTGGCCCACAAACATATTGGATTGCGATCCTGATTCAAACAAAGCAAAACAGTTACTTAAAAGGATTTTCTGAATCAATATTTTAACAAACCAAAATTTTTAAATATCAAACACTCACAGCATGGCACAATATATATTGAAATTTGCATTCTTCAACCCAAGTATTAGTGCAATATTTAATGTGTGTTTCTCGCTTTGTTTTTCATCCTCTCTCCAAAATTACACTTATAAAAAGAGAACACCCTCGCAGCAGACCATGTAGCGCCGCAGTACAAACCACTCTCTTTCCCCCAGAACAAAGATCTGCAGAGCCTCAAATTTTGCCACTAGGGGACTTTAACCCCTTTCTCACTTTACTCCTCACAGGGGCTCGAATCCTGCTTAAACCCACTCAGCAGACTCGAACCTCAATCAGACACCCCCACCCCCACCCCATGCAGCACAGAGGATTGAAACCTCTGTTTGTCAGCGTACGTTCGACTAAACTAATTACCGTTCGAGGAATCTCTACAATAGAGAGCAATCGCATGTGGGGACCAATGCCGGTGTGCTGGAAAATCGAGAGGCACTAAGGTTTAAAATCTTACCTTATGGGTCCATCCATCTCGAGATACCGATGTTCTGGGCGATCCCTGACACCATCTGATCGTAACTATTTAGATCCTGCTTACTGCGCCAAGCAACAATAAAGCCATCTGCTGTTACACAGTGAATTATCTTAATCTTAACTGGCTTCACATAATGAGTACATTTCACCTTGTTAAACTGACTTCCATACTGAATGCTTCCAATATTGTTAAATGAATGCTTTTCCATCTTGTTAACCCATTACCCTTACCTCCAACACCTCATTGTTAACTGAAAGTTCTTATCTGATCTGAGTCATGCTCAGCTGAACCTCTTGTTTCGCAAAACTCAACTCAACTCTTTCCCTACCTGCTTATACCCTATACGCATTCTCATCGCGGAGAGGTTGAACTCATGTTATGACATGGAGATGGGGAGCAATATCATGTCAGCCTCCCTATCTGCATTAGAGTTAGGTATTGTGTGTTGTAGCATGGTGAAATTAGAACCTTCAAAGATCCTAAAAAATGACCTCCACGGTTGCTAACCAGAGTTTTTGAACAACCTGTCTCAAACTTAATGAATCATTGATACTAAACAACAGGTTTAGAGCTTAAACAAAGACTTAACAACAATTTTAACAATACTGTAACTTTAATCGAGCAAAGTTTAACAAAAAAAATCTAATTTTGTCTATGGTTTAAACCCTGTCTTTCTTGATTCTAGCCCCCACTCTGTCTCAAACACAGATGAACAGACACTGTTTAGGGATAAATCGGAAGGAAAACAAAAAGATTGAATGATAACTTGCCAGTTCATTGAAACATACTCGAGCCATAAAATCACAGGCATATAGGATTATATCTTGTATGGTTTCTGATGACGGGTTCACGAGAATGATCACTGGAATGAAGGGCTTGGCGTATGAGGATTAGAGTCTGCACTGGATGGAGTTAGGATGAGAGGGTTCGCATTTAAAACTTATAGAATACTGAGAGGTCTATTTTGCATAAAAGATGAAGTTTCCACTAGTAGAAAAGATGGGACACTACTTCATCACAGCACCAGGGACTGGGGTGCAATTCCAGCCTTGGGTGCCTGTGTGGCATTTGCACATGCTCCCTGTTTTCTCCCACAGTCTAAAGATATGCAAGTTAGGTGGATTGGCTATGCTAAATTGCTCATAGTGTCCAGGGGTGTGTAGGTTAGGTGGATTAGCCATGGGAAGTGCAGGATTACAGGGATAGGGCGGGATGGTGGGGGGAGGTGGATGGGTGGGGTGGTGGGGAGAAGATGCTATTCGGAAGGTTGGTGTGGTTTTGTTGGGCTGAATGACTGACTTCCACACTAGGCATTCTATCATTTGTAAGAGCTTATGACCCGAGGGCACAGCCTCCGAGTGAATGGACAACCCATTAGAACTGAGATGAGGAATTTCTTTAGCTAGAGTGTGGTGAATCATTGGAACATGTTGCTGTAGAAGGCCTTAAATGCAAAGTCATTGCATGTATTTAAGACAGTCACCAAGGATAGGTAGGTTCTTGATTGGTAAAGGAATTAAAGGTTATAGGGAGAAGGTAGGAGAATCAAGTTGAGAAACCTATCAGCTGTGATCAAATGACTGAGCAGACCTCTGGCTAAATGGCCCAATTCTGCTCCTATGTCTTTGTTGTATATGATATGCATCTTCCAGTAGGCTCTGAGGAATATTAATTTAATTCTTCTGACTGAGATTCTCCAAACTTTTAATCAGTTGATAATAGGAGAATAACCATGGAACAATCAAACCTCTGACCTGTCTTTTGTAGGCACAATTCTTCTGACTCAGTCCAAAAATCAGTTCAAAATCTGGCCTGCCTTTGTTAGACTCGTCTTCTTCTGAGATCCCAGTTAACATTCAACATCTGCCATCTGACCATCAGTCCTCTCTGAAGTTGAAGCATTGAGAAAACACATGTTAACAAGAAACAACTTGTATTTAACTTTCAGGTCTGGCCTCGTGAATAAGTAACAGTTCGTTGATGGTCTTTTTTTTGTTTTAAACAAGCTGCTGCTCACAGTCCAAAGGTTGCCCTTAGTTCTCCATTTATGGCTCCGAACGAAAATGATTTTAAAATATAGAATAATTTTTAAGGATCAATGAGAATTCTACCAATTTGATAAGGGAAACCAGCTAATTTGGCTGTTGCAATGAGAGATACAGCACTTCGAAAACTAGGAGAGACAAATGCAACAGAATTTTTAAAAGTGAAATGACAGCATCAAAATGCCAAATGGATCATGGAAGAAGCACTCTGGGAAATGCCGAATTTTATTTTGCAATTCCTTTTAAAGTATATGTCCTTTTGTTACAAAATTAACTTGCCTTGGGTCTAAGCAAAAGAAAAGGAGCACAACTTCCAGTATGCCCATTTGTTCAGGCATTGTAGGATGTCAGGCTGTGTTCATGTTTCTCTTTTTAAAACAATGATCTGGCCATTTTAAGGATAATACGGAGTCTGTTTCGAGGTGAAATTTTAAAAATTATGAAAAAGCGAGCTAATATGACACCATAAAATGGCAGTACCATGACATCAATAGAGACCGATCAGCAGACCATACTAGCATGCTGTTTAAATGCTCAGGTGTTAATACAAGGAGCATTACAATAATTGAGATGAGTTTATTGCAGAAGTTGCCACTGGGGTTTATGATATAATCACTATAACAGAGGAACAAAATTGTATGTATATAGCATCTTTCACAATGACCTGACATCCCAAAGCTGCAGAGCCAATGCAAAAGTCTAATAACTGTTGGAATGTAAAGAGATATGGCTTAAACATAGGCAAGAATGAAATCTAAACTTTTTTTTGCCGCAGCATGTTTAGAAAGGAAAGTGGGGGAAAAAATAATGGGCATTCGGTAGATGCCATATTGCTCAAACACAAAACAGTTGTATACCAGAGGTAGCTTAGACTGAATCTACATAGATTTAAGTAACAGTTCAACCCACATATTGTGGTAGAGTAAATATATTGGCAGATTTCATACACAATTCAGATAGATGGAAATGTTGCCTACAATGTTTTTAGGTTGGTAAGGTCAAACAAAAAATAAGCATGTGCAAAACAAAATTGAAAGAACCTCTCCAGTGCACTCACCTGCTTGTTCAAATGTAGCTGTTTAAAGTTTGTTATAAAATTATTTATCTAAGGTAATCTTTATCCCTTGGAATTCTATTGCCTCCAAATGAGCAAGCTTGAATTGATATTTTAGCAAACAGAATTTTGGTATTTAACTTTTAAGGTGTGCTCCATTCCTGTCATTGCAAATGACACTGGTCACAGTTAGTGGCAATTACTGTTAGGTTGAACTCAGCTGAAGCTATTTGGTGATGCATAAACTTGAAACAGGAAGAAAAGCCAAGTTGATACAGTTATGATTCAAGTTAAAAGGAGGGACAAAAGAAGGATCTAAAAGCAAATTTGCTTACCCCTTCCAAATGAGACTATCAAGTCTTTTGACTTCTAGTATTGTTATGCTAAATTTGGTTGTATGAATGGCAATCTTTTTGATTGGAAAAATATTTCTTGAACATTTTTCATTGGAAAAGAACTTCCTCTTATAACAAAATTGTCATTTTATTTGCCTCTCCTTACATTTGTGCTTCCTGAAATACAACCACATGAATCGTAAATTCATTTTAGGAGGATTGCCTTCACTGTGATACTACGCAATGGAGCTCCTTGTGCTGTCATTTCCATCTCCTCTCAGTGCGGACTCTGGATACTACTTTTGGTATGAATATTTGGCAACTGTTTTGACTCCATGTCTGTCTAGGCACACAACATGCTACAGAAGGTCTTCTGACTCAGAATAGAATTTGTTCATTCCTGCAATTTGTTATTGATAATCAGTTCTCGACATTCACTGTCAGAATATGCCTGTTACTGTTGTAGCAATACGCTTATTAAATTGTGAAACTCTTACTAACAGCAGTATTTGCTTTCAGACAGCCATTTATATTTGCTATTTAGCATGTTTTAAAAATTTAACCTGCCAGCTGTCAATTTACAATATTGTGTAGTACTTTCTTTGTTCTGATAACATCGAGAGAAAGTTTTGTATTTGCAAGTAACTTTTGTTGATTATCTGGTGGTAAACTGGTCCCTGCCAGCTGCAGCTTTCAGTAAACAGTCTGACCAAACTTGAAACATAGCTGTTGGTAATAAATTTAAAGTCTTGGTTGATTTGCACTTCATTTATTTCCTTTTTGTTATTTGCATAGCTTTCTATCCAAATACAGTACATCTCAGAACATGCAAATTAATCAGAATTAGCAATTAATAACCTGATCAAGGTCTGAATAATTTTGAGTTAATTCTTAATAATTGTTATGTCTGTACTCCATTATACTCAATGGCATACCTTTCTCTGAATTTGCCCATCGTCAACAACCTTGCAATTATTCATTGATCAGAAACTAAATTGGACCAGCTGTAAAAACACTGGTTATAAGAAATGCTCAAAGAATTCTGTAGCAACTGTCTATCCTCCTAACTCCCCAAACCTGTCCACTATTGATTGACAATGCATTAGGCAGGAATGTGTTACAATACTCCACACCTCTTGCCTTTTGTGAATGCAACACCATCAACACTCAAGAAGGTTAATGTAATCCAGGTCACAGTAGTTCATTGGATTGTCACTCTACCTACAATTTCAACATTCAATCCCTGAGCCACTTGTCTGAAGTTGTGATAGTTATCATGATTTAACTGGAAAAATGCACTATTGTTCAACAAACAGTCACAAAATGTTTAAAATCTCAATCAGACCACCAAGTTGACTAATTTTCCTGACTGACAGTATTCAGTACAAAAGCAATTCACACCATGTTTTCTCATTAACAGAAAATAGCTATTTATTTTAGTACACCTCTACTATGCAACTTAAATTATACGGTTTCAGAAATGCCAAATGCCTAATTCATGATTAAGCCAGATAAAACACTTATGGTTTAAAACAAATGTGGGTGGAAATTAACAGACAGGGAAACCAAAATTTTTGAAGATTAGTTCAAGATCTCTAACAAGGGTTAAATTCTCTGTTGCAATTCTTTTTAATTTCAGCAAGATGATCTGCTGTTGTTTGTAAAGCAGTAGTCATTTTTTGTTTGATTTTGTTTAAGCTCAGGGAACCTAAATCTATCTTGTTAAAGTTCGTTCATTTAAGCTTTCCTAGTTTTTCTGTCTTTTCACTGACATGGAGGAAGAAGGAAAACAACACTTCAATAGATTTTCCAGCTAGGAGTATTGGATAATGTGCAAAGTCAAGAGCTTTGTGAAAATGTATATATTAAAATAAGTAATGTTTCTCCCTGACTTTGAAGTTAGTTGTAGCATCCCTGAAACTATAATAACTAAGATCACGAGACTTGATCCTGGATGACAAGAGATGTTGAGACTTTGATCAGGAAAAAAAGGAGGTATGGCTCCGGTACAGGCAGCTGAGATCAAGAGAATCTCTGGACATATATAGTGGATACAGGAGTTTACTGAAGAAGGAAAACAGGATGGCGAAAAGGGGGCATGAGAGAGCCTTGGCTGAAAAGAGTAGAGTGAATCTAAAGAGGTTCTTTTAAGTTTACTGAAGGGAAAAAAAATAACTAGAGAGAGAATAGGACTCCTCAAGGACCACAGTGGACAGCACTACTGCCTCACAGTGCCAAAGACCCGGGTTCAATTCACGCCTCAGGCAACTGGTCTGTGTGGAGTTTGCACATTCTCCCCGCGTCTGCGTGGGTTTCCTCTGGGTGCTCCAGTTTCCTCCCACAGTCCAAAAATGTGCAGGTTAGGTGAATTGGCCATGCTAAATTGCCTGTAGTGTTAGGTGAAGGAGTAAATGTAGGGGAATGGGTCTGGGTGGGTTGCTCTTCGGAGGGTTGGTGTGAACTTGTTGGGCCGAAGGGCCTGTTTCCACACTGTAAGTAAGTAAGTCATCTAAGTAAACCACTGGAGATGGCCAAGGTCTCAAGGTCTCCTCTCTCTGCTGTAGAGAAGACATGAAAACTTGGGAAAGTTAGTAGTGTTATCTTGGGGACAGTTCATATCACAGTAGCGGAAGAGTTGGACCTGTTACAATGTATGAAGATGGATAAATCTCCTGGTCCTAGCAAGTATTTTTGCATCATCATTCGGCCCGAATGAGGTCCCAGAAGACAGGAAGATAGTGAATGTTGTGCCCTTATTCAAGAAAGGCTGCCAAGAAAAAAACAGGGAAAAATAGACCAGTAAGCCTAACGTCTGTGGTGTGCAAGTTATTTGAGAAGATTCTGAGAGATAAAATAATACATGCATTTGGAAAGACAGGAAATACATTTGATTAGGAGCAGTTAGCATGGCTTTGTGCATGGGAGATCATGACTCACAAATTTGTTAAAGTTCTTTGCATTGACCAGGAAGGTTGATGAGGGCAGGGCAATAGACGTCGTCTGTGTGGATTTCAATAAGACCTTTGATAAATTTCCGTATGATTGGCTGCTCTGGAAGGTTAGGTCACATTGAATTTAGGGGGAGCTGGCAAATTGAATACGCAGTTGACTTGATGGAAGGAAGCAGAAGGTAATAGCGGAAGGATGCTTGTTGGACTGGAGGCTTGTGACTAATGGAGTACTTGGCCATGTGCTGGCCCCATTATTGTTTGTTATTTATATCAATGATTTTGTTGAGAATGTGCAAGGCATGATTAGTAATTTTTCAGATGACACTAAAATAGGTGGTTGTGTAAACAGTGAGGAAGGTTATCAGAAATTGCAGCAGGACTTTGATCAGCTGGGGAAGAAATGGCAAATGGAGTTGAACATAGATAAGTGTAAGCTTTTGCATTTTGGAAAGTCAGATCAAGTAGCAGTTTCATGGTGAATGGTAGGGCCTTAAGGAGTGTATTGGAACAGAGGCACTTTGGAGTTCAGGTGCACTGTTCTCTGAGAGTGAAGTCCCAGGTAGACAGGACAGTGAAGAAGGCTTTTGGCGCACTAGCTTTCATCAGTCAGGGCATCGAGTATCGTAGCGGGAAGTTATGTTGCAGTTGTACAGGATGTTGGTGAGGCCACAATTGGAGTATTGTGTTCTGTTTTAGTCACGTTGCTATATAAGCTGTTATTAAGCTGGAAAGAGTGCAAAAGAAATTTACAAGAATGTTGCCAGGGACTCCATGATCTGAGTTATAAGGAGAGGTTGGACAAACTAGGACTTTTTTTCTTTAGAGCGGACGAGACTGAGGGGGATCTTATAGAAGTGTATAAGATCATGAGAGGCATGGAACAGGTGAGTGCACTCAGTCGTTTTCCTAAGGTTGGGGAATCGAGGACTAGAGGGCATCAATTTAAAGTTAGAGGGGAAAGAATAAAAGGGAATCTGAGGGGCAACTTTTTTTACACAGAGGGTGGTACGCATATGGAATGAGCCGCCAATGGTTGTGCTTGAGGCAGGTACATTAACAGCATTTAAAAGGCATTTGAACAAATCCATAGTTTAGAAGAATATGGGCCAAGTGCAGGTAACTGGGGTTAGCGTGGATGGACATTTTGGTCGGCATGGACCAGTTTAGGCCAAAAGGCCTGCCTATGTGCTCTAGGACGCTATGACTTACTTTAAATCAGTTGTTGTACCTGAGATCATTTGAAATAATACGTGGGATGCTTGCTGTCTTCTCATGAGATCACTTGGGATATTTGGACAGAGGAATAATAACGAAACATAATTGCACTGCCAGAGGAAACTTGTACCCAAGGCTTGAAGCACACATTTTGTTCAGCACTGTGATCCTCTCCTATGTGTTGTTAAAGACAGGTGTATATTTATTTCCAGTTAATTGCTTGAAAATCCATTGAGAGTAATTGAGGATCAGTGAACACTGATTTTAAAAATAGCTAAAATAACTAAAATGTTAAATAAAACTGTACATGTAATGAGACTATTTCAAGGCACTAATCTGTAAAACACTGTATAACATGTTCTGTGTAGAGTGAAAGGACACATCAAGGTTACACTTGAACTTCAGGTCAGTTTGTTAAAGTTCCATTTAGCCAAGTGGTAATATACTGTTCCCAATAAAAGACTAACTTGAATTTAAAACAAAAAGAGATCTAAAGTTTGAATCATTGAATACACTGTGCGAGGAAACTATTCAATACATTTGTGCCCGTGCCAGCTCTTTGAAAGCAGTATCCAATTAGTTAGTTGTATTACTTTGTTCTGTCTCCTGTTTATCTTTTCCTCCAAGTATTGATGCAGTCCTTTTTAGCAAGTTATTATTGAATCTACTTCACCACTCTTTCAGGCAATTTTATGTCCTTGAATATAGATTATCTTAATTTCATTCTATTTTGAGAATAGAGCTGTCGGCTTGTGTTTGATGCAGGTTAGAGGCTCATGTTTTCTTTGTGCTTGCAGCTTCTGACTAATATTCAGAAAGGCTAGGAAAGAAGTCCCAGTTTAATTGCTGCAGTTGAATTTAGCAAAGTCCTAATAGCTGATAAATATTACTTTGTAGTCTGGTTACATGTCGTTAATAGAAAAAATATTATTGTATTTTCCAGGCCTTCCTGGAAACTCTGATCCTGTGTATGTGTGTTTTGTATACTTCTTGGTTAGTAGACCTTCCTGATGAACCAACATCAAATCAGTTTTATTACCTGGTGATAAAAGCAAAATACTGCAGATGTTGGAAATCAGAAACAACACAGAAATTGCTGGAGAAACTCAGCAGGTCTGGTAGCTCCTGTGTAGCGAGGAGGAGTTATCATTTTGAGTCCAACAAGTCCAGAGTTTTGAAGAAGATTCATTCCAGACTTAATGTTAACTCTGATTCTCTCTTCACAGATGCAGCCAGACCTGCTGAGTTTCTCCAACATTTTCTGTGTTTGTTTTATACTATCTGATGATGTGTACTGGCAGCTGTGTGCAATGTTGCAGTATGTCTGTGCTCTACCACTGCATGTTTTTTTTAGTAGCTGTTTTTTATCAACTTGTTCAGATGTGTTATGATGCATCTGTGCAGCAGATGGGAAAACTTAAACACCAATAAATTTGACCAGTTAAAACAGGAAAGAATTAAAGCCAGTAAATGGTGATTGTATTAGTTGTTTGAACTGTGATCAACAGGCCGTGGTAATTTCTTTGGATTAGGAGAGTTACTAGTTTTATCTTTATGTAACAGGCCAGAATTAAAAAATGGAAATGAAGAAATGCAATAAAGTTTCTTCTGGTACCTTTTGGATTTAGCTGGGTAGCCAACTTGTTGCATCACTTCCTGTGTTCTAACCAATATTTATCCTTGAAACATCACTAATCAGAAAGAGACTTTTTTAAATTAACCTGTTTAGAAATGCTATTACACACCACCTGGACTGGGTGGATCTTGAGTCAGGGCACTCTGGCTCAGTGGTAGGGACATGGCCACTTGTCATCTATTTCTCTGTGATTTGATCGACCTTATTCAGTACAAAGTTGGCTACTGCATTTCTGTACAATATAGCAGTAACTGTACTTCAAAATCACTTTATTGGCAGTAAAGCACTTTGGGACATTGATATCTTTAAAAGATGATATATAAATGCAAGTCTTCCACCTTGATGTACTGAAACATGTTTCCCAGGAGCCAAGTTTGTGTCTTGTTAAATGTTGATGCAAGGTTAGAAACAGTGCTTTGGAAACAAATCAAAATCCTGTGAATATCATCATTTTGATTATATATTTTATACTATTTGGTTGAGCAGTCAGCTTGCCTGCGAAAAGAGAACAGGAGGTGGATGCTTAAACGAAGGGGAGAAATGGGAGCTTAGGAAAAAGTACAGAAGCCACCACTGAAATAATAAATTATAGCAATCAGTAGATTCCAAAAAGGAGTTGTTAACTTATTATTATTATTATTATTATTATTATTATTACTGATTATGCTGCAAACTTTGTTTTCTAATAAATAATGTGCAGATAATTTTGTATGATGAAATTCTCTTTTATGACCTAAACAAGTGTTTGGACATGTGTGTTCCACACATGTAAAATTAACTAGTTGTGTTGGAAACTTGGTGTTAATGGATTTTTCTTTTGTTTATTAATTCCATATTTTCTATTATAGATTGATGATGTTGCAGAGGGAGCTGTGAAACCACCATCAAATAAATATCCAATTTTTTTCTATGGCACTCACGAAACGTATGTATCTCTGCCTTGCAGTAGCTGTGTAATATATGACCAATCATAATATTGGATCTTCATTTGCTTATAAGGGTGCATTTTGTTTTAGTTTTCAATCTAATTTCTCATCAGCATGATGCTTTGTATTCAAGAATGACCCTTTGTTATGCCAAGGGAAAACAGGTTTCAAATAGTCTGGTGCTCATTTGGATGCAGTATTTAATAAGATAATTGATTTAGGGTTGATCAGAAGGTCAAACAAGTCAAACAAGTATCATTACTTGCGATGCTCTCCAGTACGGTTCTAAAAAGTAATCTCTAATCAAATACTTTGTTTTTGGTAGTCAATCAAGCAAAACTGAAAAAAGAAGGAAAATTACTTGGGGAAAATATTCTTTAATTTGCCATTCTTCAGATTTCATACATGTGAATCTCTCCCTACTAAGTTTTCACCAACAAATAATGACAGAATTTGGGATTTTTGGAATGTGTGCATAAGTAATTTTGTGAAGCTCACACTGATTCTTTAAACTACATATAATTTTAGTTTGTTTCTTTTTGTTTTGGTTATCCAGTGCATTTTTGGGACCAAAAGATATTTTCCTTTTCGAAAAATACAAAGACAAATATGGGAAACCAAACAAGAGGAAAGGATTCAATGAAGGACTGTGGGAAATACAGAACAACCCGAACGTCAGCTTTACTGCACCACTGGTGAGTTAGACATCATCCTGTCTAATGTAGGATTCCACTGTGCCAAAACAAATTCATGCTGATGTTATGACTACTACTGAGAGACATGACATTCGTGCTTATGAAATTGTGATGGTTAAAGAGCACTTATAAAAATATTCTTGATGACCAGAGTATGCTGTTAACTTTGGAAATCTTTCTTTTGTATGAAGCATACAAAAGTTTAATTCAAGTGCAATTTTTCAGAAAACTGAGATCGAGGATAAAAATAACTCATGTTGTTCAGATCTTATAAGTGACAACATCAAATTGCCAAAGGACTTTGGAGGAAACAATGTAGGGATTACTGATTTCTTTTTACAATTTGTTTTAAAGTATGTGCTCTGTTGCAAAATGAATTTGCCTTGGGATTCAGACAATGGGAAAAAAAAGCTCAATTCTACCACATCTAAGAATTTTGGCATACTAGGGTGACACACTGTGCATGTTCTATTTAAATTTCTCTTTCACAATTTGAGGTCTGGCCATTTTAAGGATAACCGTGTACCTTCAAGGAGAGATGGAAAAGCACAGCTGGTCAGACAGCATATGAGGTGCAGGAGAATTGATGTTTCTGGCATAAGCCCTTCATCGGGGCTTATGCCCGAAAAGTCGATTTCCCCTGCTTCTCGGAAGCTTCCTGACCTGCTGTGCTTTTTTAGCATCACGCTCTTCAACTCTGACCTCCAGCATCTGCAGTCCTCACTTTCTCTGAACTTCAAGAAGAAGTAGCACCAACAACCATAACCAAGGGAAATGATATGGTTTCATAAAGGAAGGTTCCATAACATGGACTGAAAGAGACCACCAGGACAATACCAGAACAAAATTATCATTTACTATTCAGGGTGTTGAGAAACCAGAATCCTTGGAAGTGGTCAGGTGCAGCTGTGAGTTGGGCTTAGGGCACAAAAGAAGCACAGTTTGGTATGTTAGAGGCTGAGGAGAACATGGAGGAAGGCCATGGGTTATGTAATGCTGGTCGTTGTGACTTGGTAACCCTTTTAGAAAGTAGTATTCTGTTCATAGTAGCTAAAATACCTGGAACCATGAATCGGCCCTGGATTGCAGCATCAGGATTCTCTTTTGTAATCTATTTTAAACCCTTTTAACAGCACTAGCTAACGTCCCTTCTGGTGCTGGTTCTGAAAATGTTCGACTCCAACATCTTATCCTTGCCAAGTGGAACCTGTACCAATCTTGATGCCTTTGAATTCTGATGCCCTTCTTCCTACATCAGTTCTCCAACCATGTGCCCGATGGCTGAATCCTCAAATTGCTCTGTTCAGTAGCACATGCCACTAGGAATAATTCTGTGGTTAGGTGCTGAACCCCCTAAAACCTGCTTTCAGGATTTCATATGATAATCTACCATCGTAATTCGTGTCAATAGGAACCTCTGTCTGTTGACCCTGTACGAGAAAATTGTCCTGGAGCAGCTATGGGGCACCAGGGTGGGAATGTATTGTCCTGGAGTCATGCCAATGGTGGTAGAAATGCCTGTCTATGCTTTCAATCATCAAATCTCTTGTCTCTATTGCTCTTCTGCTTTTCATTCTCCATGTACAGCTGTGCCAACTGTCACAGATTTGGCTATTGATGTACTGTTCTGAGGAATCATCACATACTCCAGTATCTAAAATGGAAAACCAGTTAATGTATGAGAACATATTGGGGCATTCCTGCATTACCCGGCATGTTCTCTTCAACTGTGTGGTGATTGTCCGTTCCCTGCCTGCCTGCAAGCTCCTAACCTGAATTGTGACTTGGTAACCCTTTTAGAAAGTAGTATTCTGTTCATAGTAGCTAAAATACACCTCATTTTAGCCCCCCAAGAATACACCATGGTGACTGCAGCCACTGCATATCTTCCTTCACCAAATGTTCCACTCTTCTTTTTAAGACTCACCTTGTTGACTTTGTTTTTAGTCATTTGTCCTAATACTTTTTCTTTAGAGCTCATTCAAATTTTCTCTGATATATATTAAGGGTAAGTTAATTGTTTTTAACACTTTTCTAGGATTGCTGGCTGAGTATACATGTTCCTGAAATAAGAAAAATGAGTAATTTAACAACTGTCACTTTTATTTTCCTTTGTGGCTTGAACCCATTTCTGATTTTCCTGTTTAGCCATCGAGCTCATCAGACAGTGAGGTTCCAGAAAATGAAGTGGTCCCAGGAAGTGGAGCAGAAGTGGAGAAAGAAGTGAGTGATGAGGACTCTGACAAAGGCAGTATTGAACAGAGTGGGATCAAGAGGAAGCCCCTCCTTACAAAGGTAAACTCTTACAAACAAAACTGGTATCTGTGTGTATTTTTTTAAAACATCTAGCCTTGGTGAGAAGGCAGCTCATTTTTTTACCATTCTCCCCAACCTGCTCATTATTCCTTCTCTGCTGAAAGAAAGCACTACCACCGCCCGAGGCTTGGTTACATTTTTACTGTTTGCTTCAGCATTCTCTCAGTTTAACTCAGTAGTAGTATGCTCGCCTTAGTATTGATCTTAAACCTATGGTAATATTTTGATGCAATGCAAACAGAGTATTGGCTTGTCAGAGGTGTTGATACTAATCAGAGCTAAAACCAAGATCCACCTATCTGTTCAGATGGATGTAAAAGATTTTGCAATGCTCTTTGAAGGTGAGCAAGGAATTCTAATGGTGTTCTACTCGAGAACTTTAGCAACACAAAAATTCATTTTTGAAAGAAATGAATAACCTATCTATTTAACTGGAATTTGTGGACCTAGCTGAAAATTAGCTGACTTTTGCTTGAGACCAGAATTTCTTTCATATTGATTTAATAATTTGGGACATTTAAGGATGTGAAAAAACATGACATTTTATTGTTCTTATGTGGAGTGTGGGAGTCGTTAACGATACTGACATTTTGTTGTCCATCCATAATTGAACTGATTGGCTCTCTAGGCCATTTTAGAGGAGATTTTTCTGTGGGTCTGAAGTCACATGTGGGCCAGAGCAGGTAGGAAAGCAGACTTTCTTTCCAAAATTGGATGATAACTGGTGATGGTACACTGTCATCATTAGACTAGTTTATTTAATTCCAAATTTTATTGAATTAACATATTGCACTGTACAAAGGTGAGATTCAAGCCCATGTCCTTGCAATATCAGGCTATGTCTCTGCATTATTAGTCCAATTACAATAATGCTATGCCATTGCCTCCCAGCTTTTTCTCTCCATCTCCTACTGACTTGTGGTCTCTGTGTCTGTGTCTGTGTGTGTGTGTGTGTGTGTGTGTGTGTGTTTCTCTCTCTCTCCTGCCACCCACCCCCTCCCTGTTTGACAGCAATAGGGGAGAATTTGCACTGTAACTGACTACCAAACACCTTGCTGAAACTGTCTTTCACATCCAAATTGCAAGTGCATTTTAACCTTACACCAACATTGCATCCAAATCGTGAACAATACCAGACAGTCATCAACAATGAATGGAGACCATTCTTGCTCAGTCAAAAATGTTGCACTTACCATTTTAAGAAATCTTATAAATTACCAAATCCTTTTCAAGTAGATTGTTGGCCAAGACTGATGCCTCCCAAAACAGATTATAATCTGCAGCAACATTCTTCTTGACTCACTTAAATGTAATCTAAGCTTTATGCAAAATGATCAACTCTGAAATTAATATAATTCATACTCAGTAAATTAATGAAATTCAAAGGATAGGTTTTAACTTGAATATAGCAATAATATCCTAACCTTGGTTTTTCCCAAACTTTTTTGTTTTGCTCTTTTTGATTTATTCAAGGTGACTTTCTCGAATAAATTTAGTTGTAAGCTTTTGGATCTGCATACCAATCAAGTATTTTTAAAAAAAAACCTTTTACAATATCTTTCATTGATGATACATTTGCCCTTGAGAACAGGTAGTAGACACTTTTAACCTGATTTCCAGATTTCTCCATTAGTGTGAATACGATTTGTGGGACTTTCCAATGAACATTGTTTCCTCATTTTCATAGTATATCTGTGGGCCAACTTATTCATTAATGTTTGTTTGTAAGGCTTTGGATATTGCTCTCAGCTGAATGTGGGTTGGTATGATGTTGAAATCTAACTGCTATTGTCTGAAATATTAGAATGCGACTGCTGTTTTGTGATTTCTTTTGATAATTTGATATAAGAAGTTAATTCATGTACATCCAAAGCTGACAATTCCTTAAGAATTAGGAATTTATTAGTTGTAGGAAGTATAATAGTGATTTCAAGATTATGTATCCATTGTTGGGGATTTAAGGAAAGTACATTTGGAGCAATTGGTACAAAATATTCACATTTATAGTGCAACGTGAAATAATAAAGGTAAAATACTCCTATTAGGTCTAATTCGCATTCTTTAAAACTCCCTTCTTTTAAGGCAGTAAATCGCAACTAGCTGCAAATAAACGTTCATCAGTGAGGAAAAAGCAATACAATTATGTTTTTCTAAATCTATAGAAACCACCTCCAAAACGCACGCGTAAATCAAGTGAAGAAGAAGAGGAAAGTGGCTCCAACTCACTGGAAGAGAATTCTGAACCAAGTTCTTCAGAATCTGAAAAGAATAGTGACCAAGTAAGTAAAAACACTAAATGTTTACTCACTGTAGAGAAATTTAATAGATAGGTTTTTTTTATTGTTTCCCACTCCCATGAAAATTTAGTAGAAAGAAAATTGACAAGTCTCCTCTCCCTTGCATTTCCATCATTACAATCTGATTTAGAAATGGAAGACTCTCCTGATGCCTCACTGAGTTCATTTGGTGAATAATGAAGCTATACATTTGTCTCCCATTTCTCCCAAGTTTGTGCTGAATTGACTGACTGCTGCTATGATGATACTTGCTGATTCTGAGTTAGCGGAAAAAAATCTGCATGTTTTGAATCCGCAGCTACCAAAGACAATCCCCAGGGTAGTCAGCATTTATGATTTGTTTTTGATTTCACCCTTTAGGAATTCACACTAGAAAAAAAAGTAATTTCCAGAACACCTCGACGAGGGCCTGCAGCTGGAAGGAAGAAAAAGGTAATTAGTATCTCCAACTTTCTGACCTGAGTTGAACTGTAATAGTGTCCAGTTGTGACAAGATAACTAACCACTGTTGATAGCAGGATGGAAAATGACTTGGTCTTTAGTCAAAGGTGTGATTTTTTGTGGTATAAGCATCGATTCCAAGTCCCAATCTTTATTTAGAAATTTTTCCACAAAATATTTAGTTTATTAATTTGCTATTTAACTGCCAACATATTTATCAGTTTACTCCAAGGGTTTTTGCTATTGTGAAGGAGCTTGAGAAACCAGCATGAATTTTTCTTCTGAGAAAAGGTAAGTGTTTTTCTCAGTGTGAAATGGTTTAGGATGTTATTAGTTAAATGCTATAAATAAATGTCATGTACCGGTGAGTGATTTATTGTATAAGCAATCATTTAGCTTTTAAATAATTTGTCAATCCCTCATTGTTGGAAAGTTTGACCTTTTCTCCCATGGATTAATAGCCTAAATATTATTCTTTGCATAAATCTTTTCTAGAAGTATGACTCTGAAGACGAGGAGGAAGATGAAAAGCAGATTAGTGGCGATGAGGAGGAGAAATCAGTCCAGGCTAAGGAGGAAGATGATGATGATGATGAAGATTATAAGAGAGAATCCGACTCTGAAGACTCTGTAAAGAAACCTGCCAGAGGCAGGAAGCCAGGTATCATGATATAGGTTGACAATTTATGCATTTATTATTGACTTTAAGAGCCACTGATGATGATCAATATTGCCTAGTTGACTAGTTTATTGTTAGCTTATTTGAATATTTTAAATTTTTAAAAAATTATTGTCACAATATAATAAACATATGTAATGTTTTCTGTAATGCATCAACAAATTATGCAGCTTGTTATTTTGGCCTGAACAGTCAATAATCTAGTTGGTTTATTAAGTTAAAAATATAGGGCTTAGTACAACCAATAACTAAATAATACTAGAGTACCAACTTAGTACAACAGCCACTAAATTGGGGAAGCATAATGACTCCGTATTTAGTACTGCTGCCTCTCAGAATCAGGGACCTGGCTTCAATTCTGCCTTGATGACTGGCTTTATGGAGTTTATACGTTCACCCCGTATTTGTGTGGGTTTCCTCCCTAAGTCCTAAAATGTGCAGGTTTGGTAGTTAGTCATACTAAAACAAAATGTCCAGTAATATCGAGGAATGTGCAGGTTAGGTGGATTGACCCAGGTTGAAAAACCCCATGCGGGGTTATGAAGATGTGTTGGGATAATCTTAGAGTTGGTGCAGACTTGATGGACCGAATGGCCTCTTTCTGCACTGTAGTGATTGTTCTGCTCTGTTCTATTCTATAGTGAATTTCAGATTAATCACAAGCTTATTTTCAAGATAACCTTCTCCACCTTTCTCTCTATTTAGCAACTCAAAAAAAGACCCCAAAACCCCGAGGAAGGAAGCCAAAGGTTGAGAGATTACCTTCAGTCTCCAGCAGCCTCAGGTTAGTACATAGCTATGAGCGTTTGGCTTTACAAATAAATCAAAGTTGCTGGGAATGGAATGATATATGTTTTAGTATGTTAGTCACGTTTTAGAAATTATAAAGGATGCCTACATAATTTGGTTTTATTTGGTTGTTATTTTAGTGCAGGCTACTTTGATATAAGTGGCATCTGTCGAAGAACATTAGCCATTGATCTTTAAATAAAGGTCCTTAGCTCCTTACTTTCCACCTTCACACAATTTTGTGCTTTCAACAATTCCAGTATGTTCTAGAGATGAAATCATCCAATCAGTTCCTCAAAACATCTTTTGAATTTCTTTACTTTGATTCCAGAGTTAAAAGTTCAGTCATGATCACTGCCATTTGTCATCTCATCAGTGCTACCCCCAGGCTTTGGCCTTTTTAAATGGGTTTCTAAATCTAAAGAAACCTCCCTGTTTTGTCAGAAAAAATCTTGACCTTTGGAAGTAATTAACAGCACTTCAGTTCATAATGCTGTCTGATCCCTACCCCTCAGCAGCATCACCATCACATCACTAGCACAGTGTTATTATTTGGCATTGAGTAGTTGATTAAAAATAATTTATACTAAGAAAATTAAAAGTGTTGTTTTCATGCAGCACTTTTGCAAAGTACTGTGCTAATTATTACACTTACTTTCTTGAACTTGTACACAGTTTGTAATGATGATTCTTGTGATTAGAAATAAGTAGTGTTGAGTATAATGTCTTATTAAATGGTATGTTTTACAGCAACGTCAATTGTAGTTTTCTACCTTCCATCCCCACTGAGATCACCTCAGTTTTGAAGGGGCGAATTAAATCTGAAGCATTTTAGTTAATATAGGTCAGTGCTACACAGAGTAAGACCTTTTGTCCATTGAGCTATTTTGAGTAGAACCCTGACATAGAGCAGAAATCTTCAAGCTGGTTAGTAATCCTAAGAATTGGCAAAGCTCCGATTTGTAATTTCATCCAGCAATTATCCGAATACAGCACCAGACTCTGTAGCCAATTGCACCTGTGCTAGCTGTTTAGAAATCCCTGACAAAAATACACACACATCTTACATTTAGTATTCAATCTTAGCAGTGACAGTGATAGCGATGCTGAAGGCAAGATCAGTGATTGGAAAAAACGAGATGAGGAGCGAAAGAGAGAGATAGAAGAAAGGAGGAGGAAACAGCAAGAGGAAGAGCTGAGGAGGTTGAGAGAAAAAGAACGGGAGGAAGAAGAGGAAGAAAAGAGGAAACGGAAAGAAGAGAAAGAAAAAGAGGACGAACAGGACAAAATACTTGATGATGTAGATGAAATAAAGAAGAAAGAACCATCAAAAAAAACAAAAAGGAATCGGACTAAATTGAAATATGCCTCTGATTCTGACTCGGAGGTGGAAAAGGAGGTAACTCTCTTCTTGTTTTTATTCATTATTTATTGGATTTAAAATGGTACAGTTTTATTTACATTTCATGCCAGTATTGCTCAGTTTTTCATTGAGTTTTAAGGCTAATATCTGGCACCCAATAGTCACCTGCATTGCTATTCTCACCATATGAATCAAAATCCACACTGAATGTTGGCAAGCTATTTAACTGTTGGCTGAAATAATGATGGCAACTGTCCTCGTGGACTATGTTTAAAAATATTTAATAATAATCCCATTAGAAGTATAGACTGAGAGTAGGCTGTGAAGTATCTCTAACCTCTTCAGTCATTTGACAAGACTATGGATGATCTGTGACTTGTCCACCTATAACCAATTTAGATTGATGTGGCACAGTGGTTAGCACTGCTACCTGACAGTGCCGGGGACCTGGGTTCAATTCCAGCCTTGGGTGCTATGTGGAGTTTGCATGTTCTCCCAGTGTCAGCATGGGTTTCCTCTGGGTGCTGTGGTTTCCTCCCTGGTTAGGTGGATTGGCCATGTTTAAAAATTGCACCTTGACGTCCAGGGATGTGCAGGTTAGATGGGCTAGCCATGGTTTAAAAACCCTATCCAGGATTATAGAGATGGGTTGGGTCTGGGTGGGATGCTCTTCAGAGGGTCGGTGCAGACTTGATGGAGCAAATGGCCTCTGTCTGCACTATAGGGATCTTAAAGGTATCCTTTAATACCTTGGGTTAACAAAACTCAGAAGTCAGAGTTTACATTTAACAGTTGATGTGGCATAAATTGTTATCTGCAGAAGAGTGTTCCAAATGTATTCATAATTTTTAGACCATGCTCCCATGTCCTCGGTTCCACAATCAACAGAAATAGTTTCTCTGTTTTCACTGTTTGTTTCTTATAATGTCTTGAAATTTCAACTAAATTATCTCTTGAGCTTTTAAATTCCAGGGAATTTAGCCTTTGACATACAGTTTCTTTCTGATTAAACCTGGGGCTCCAGTTTCCTCCCACAGTCCAAAGATGTGCTGGTTAGGTAGAATGCCATGCTAAAAATGGCCCAGTAGTGTCCAGGGATTAGCGAGTCCAGGGATGTGCAGGTTGGGTGGGTGAGCCATGTTTAAAAACCCTATGTTGTGTTAGAAGGATAGAATGGGATGCTTTTTGGAGAGTCGGTGCAGACTCCATCAGTCAAATGGCCTCTTTCTGCGTTGTGGGATTCTGTGATTTGTATGAGATATGTTTGATGTACTCACTCCAAGGCAGTTTCTTCTTCTCCCTAAAATATGACGTCCAGCCAGGCTCACAGTACTTCTGGTATGAAATTTAAAGGGCTTTATATAAAACTAAAATATGTCTCCTGCCCTCTTGTATTCTCGTCTGTGGAGATAAAGTGCAGAATTCCACTTTTCTACTTTTTTGTGTACCTTTTCATGATGTTTTAATATGGACACCTGGAGCCTAACTGTTTTTGGGCCTCACCCTTTCTAACCTTTCATCGTTTGAAAAGTACCCTTCTCAATTCTACTTTTAAGTCTAAAGGATGACTTCACAATTGCCTACAATAAAATCCATCATCAGTACTCCCTTTGTCTCCTGCCGCTCAGCCCATTTCCTAGCTAGGTATCATCCATAAGCTTCAACTTTAGCTAGCATTCTCTTTCATGGAACCTTTTTCAAATGGTTCTGAGCATCCACATGATTAACATCCTTAGACAATTCAATAACAAAATTGAGTGTATATGAACAATTGTGACCCTGTAAATGATGTTTCAGATCAAACTGATAGTAACAAAGCACCTAAAGCTACAAAGTAAGTTAGCTATCTGAGTGAACTATCAAAGACAGTGATGTCCAGAGGTGCTGAAACAAGTAATCTGTGATTACTGTTTACCAAAAGTTTATAATTGAGAAGTGTAATAGACAGGTGCTCCCACATTTAAGGGAAAATATAATAGATACATTCAATGAAAAGCTAGATAATTGAATGAGTGAGAAAATAATTGAAATGTATTGTTATTTAAACAGTCTTCAGGATTGGGCTGTCCATTGAAAAGAACCAGCCCAGCTCTAACTAAGAGGACACTTTCATTCTATAACACTGTGAGACTCATAGTTCTAGCTTTTATTTCAGTTGTACTCTGTTTACAGTTGGTTGAAACTTGGGTCGAGATGTTCCAGCCTCCAACTAAATTGAATAGTGGGATTTGCCTGAGAAGTTGAAATTTCTAATGTTCAATTTCATGACATCTGTAACTCTCCCCCAAAAAAAATCCCTAACTTGAATTGGATGAGTTAGAAGGTTCAGGTTGACTTATCTGAATAGTTAGCCAGGTATGTTTAGAGGAATTTAAAGCCTGCACTAAATCATGGCTAACTATAAAAATGACACCCCAAATCTGTTTTGACTGCTCCTCCTCCCAAACCTGACCCTACCAAACCTCGCGCTCTCTCTCCCTCCAGACGTGCCGCCTTCAACCTATTAATTACCCAAACCAACTACACTCACAACTCCTCAGCTTGCACCCATACCCACTTACCTGAATTTTTTCTTTCACGAACAACTAAAAGGCTGTTAAATGTCCCAGTAGCTGTTCAGTAAATGAACAAACTGAGTTGGATATGGAAGTAGGGGCATGGTTTGGTTTCCGCAGAGAATTCAACTTCTGAGCATTGAGACTTCGGACTTGGGCTCAAAAATGCAAGACAGGCATAGGATGAAAAAGTGAGAGCAAGTACAGAAATTCCACAGTGATTAATGCTTAAATGCTGCTGCTGATGCATAGGCTGTATGCATGTGTGCTTGCAAATATATGCAGTTAAATTTTGAATATTTAGATGGTGTACAAGTCAGTGTCTGTCTGTATTCAAACAATTTTAATTGCATGCATGTTGACCCACAAAAGGAAACATCCTTTCTTTGTTCACCTTGTCAATACTATTCAGAATCTTAAGCACTTCAATCAAACTATGCACCACACTTCTAAATTCCAGTCGACTCAAACCTAACCTGTCCAACCAATTTTCATCAAACGGCTGTCATCTAGTGAATCTCTTGTTAATTATCTCCAATGCATTTGCATTCTCCTTTTAAATAAGGAGACCAAAACTGCATGCGTTTTCAAGATGTGCTACCACCAATGCCCTCTATAAATGAAGCATGACAATCTTACTTTTATGTTTGGTTCCTCTCATAATCCAGGATAGCATAGATTCTTGATCAGTAAAGGAATCAAGAGTGAGGGGAAAAGTCAGGAAAGTTGATATGAGGAATGTTGATCATCCGTGGTCCTGTTGAAAGGCAGAGCAGGCTGGAGTGGCCGAATGGCCTGGTCCTATTTGTTATTTCTTATGGTCTTATGAAAACATTCCGTTAGCCTCTTCGATACTTGTTGAACCCCCATACTAACATTTTGTGACTTATGTAGTAGAATGCCTAGATTGTTAGAAGTTGGAAACTTGGAAGAATTGTAAACTGTGAGGAGGGCAGTGTGAGGAGGGCATTGTCAAGTTGATGGGCAGATAGATAGTAGATGAGACTTGGTACTGAGAAGTGTGAGGTAACGCACTTTGGTAGCAAGAACATTGAAAGGCTATATAAAGTGGGTGCTACAATTCTAAGAGGGACCTGGTTGTATATGTGCACAGATCATTGAAGGTGGGAGGTCAGCTGGAGAGTCCAGTTAAAAAGCATGCAGTGTTCTCAACTTTATTAAGAGGAGCATATAGTACCAGAAAAGGGAGGTAATGTTGAACATGTACAAGACATTTGTTAGCCCTCAGCTGGAATATTATCCACATTTGTGGACACCCACATTATAGGAAATATCTGAATCCTTTGGAGAATGTGCAGAGCACTTTACAAGAATGGTTCCAGGATTGAGGAGAATCATTTATAAGGATAAATTGAAGAAGTTGGGATTGTTCTCCTCCAGAAAGAAGAAGGCTGAGAGGAGATTCGATAGAGGTTTTCAAAATTGAGTGAGCTGGATAAAGTAAATAGGGAGAAGCTGTTCCTGCTTGTTACAGGACCAAGAGCGAGAGTGATGTGCAGAAGGAGCAAGGGTGATGTGAGAAAAATTTCTCACGGCAGGTAGTTCGAGTATTGCATGGAAATGCATTGGAGACGCCATTCAATTGAAGCATTCAAGAGTGCATCGAAGGATTACATGAATAGGAATAATGTGCTAAAATAGGGGGAAAGTGAGATTGACAGTAGGTAGTGAAGCTCTTTAAAGAGCTGGTAGCAGGCACAAGGGCTGAATGGCCTCTTTCTGCACAATGATTCTGAGATCTCTTTGCTCCTTGGAATTATGCAGCAGTTTGCTGTTTTAACAAATACTCTTGACAGGAAGAATGAAAAAGTGAACCACTTCAGATTTTTTCCATGCTATACTTCATCTGCTTTTCCTTCAACATGCTTACCTAGCTATCTCAGTGATATCTCCAGATTTAGCTTCACTCCCCTCATCTAAGTATTGATGTGATTAAGAAAAAAGCTGAGTTCCCTTCTCAGATGCCTGTGGGATCCACTCATCGCATCCTGCCAAGCAGGGTTTATGCATACACCTTTATCTATCCTTTATCTATGGTATTATGTTACCTGCTGTGCATGAGCTTTTACTTCCCCCAGTGTCTGAGGAACCTCAAAATGTGTTCTGGAAATCCAAATATGATGATTATTCAGGCTTCACTTTGTCCACAGTGCATGCTACCCCTCCAACAGCAAACCCCAGTAAATTGGTTAAAAGTGGAGGTGCTAACTATTGGTTAGCAAATGGAATTTTGATCTTTATTGGTAGAAGAATAGAGTATGAAAGTTGGGATTTCCCTGCAACTGTACTCTGCACTTGGATATTGCATACAGTTTTGGTCCCCTTACTTGAAGACTGATACAGTTCATTGGAGACCGTTCAAAGGAAGTTCACTAAATTGATTTTCAGAAATGAGACGTTTGTCTTGCAAAGAGAGATTGAGAAGTTTAGCTTATACTCTGGAGTTTAAAAGAATGAGGGGAGATCTAATTGAAGTATATAGGATGTTAAAGGGGATTGACAAAATAGACAAAGAGGATGTTTCCTCATTGGCAATGGCAGGTCATAGTTTCAGGATAAGGAGTAAGCATTTAAAAGAGATAAGGAGAAACTACTTATCTCCAAGTGTTGTGACTGTGTGGAATTCACTATCCCAGAATGTGATGGATGCTGGGACATTAAGTAAGTTCAAGGAGGAGGTTGACAGATTTTTAATTAATAATGGCTTAAAGGATTGGGTGGAGCAGACAGGAAAGTGAAGTTGAGGCAGAGATTAAATCAGCCATCATCGTAGGGTCTAAATTGCCTATTCCTACTTCCTAGTTATGTTCTTCACCGTTATTCCCCTTTGTTGTAACCATGCTGACTCTTTCCAATTACTTTTCGCTTTTCTAAGTGCACAGCTAGAATATTTTTAGTGATTGATTCAAACATCACCTCCCCCAAAAGGTGCCAAGCTATCTGGTCAACGTTCTTTTTTTTCTTTTTCTCTCGTTTTCTTGAAGAGTGATTATTTGCTACTTCACAGCATGATGAAACCTTCCAAATCAGGAGAATTCTGGAAAATTAATACTAATGGATAAATATCTATTAAATGTTGTAATTGTATCCACCTCTTCCTCTGACAACTCATTCCATGCATGCAACCTTTGAAAATGTTGCCCTCAGGATCTTTTTTAAATATTTCCCCTCTCACCTTAAATCTATGCCCTCTAGTTTTGGACTCCCAAAAGGCCTTTACTATTCATCTTATCCATTCCCCTTGTCATTTGTAAACTTCCAGACTCTCCAGGGAAAAATGGCCTAGCCTATTCAGCTTATAACTCAATCCGTTCTGTCCCATCGACATTCTTATCAATTTTTTCTGTACCCTTTGTCGTTTTAATTAAATCCATTCCATTAGCAGGGCACCCAAAATTGTAAGCCGTATTCTAAAAGCCCTCATTAATGTCATGTACGGCGTAACATCATGTCTCATTTCCTATACTGAATGGTCCTGTTGAGTTTATATTTTCACTAAGATCGTTTCACTTCCATCTGCTGAGTTTCTTCTGCAGTTGGAACATGTATGCTCTATTGCAAAGAAAGAAGCAAAATACTTCATTTTTATCTACTATTAACTCTGCAGTCTCATTCTCTGGAGGACCCACAATCACTTTACTTATTTTAAAAATACCTGTAGAAACTCTTGCTTATCTGTTCTTGCTTTGCAAGTGAGCTTTCCCTTGCATATCAGTGAAATTCTGTCTCTGTCTGTCTGTGTGAGGGTCCCTTCCTCTCCTGCTTTTCTTGGTGATGCTGAGTGTCTGTCTTGTGTTTCTTTTCTTGTCTGCTCATCCAGACGATGCTGACTATCCTGGGGTCCTCTCCCGCCTTGCCCATTCCTTGAGATGAAAAGTTAAAATATTTGGAGATAAGGAAACAACATATTTTTTAGAAAATGGGCAGTTTTGTAACATGCTTGTTGCATAACTGGTTTTTAAACACTTTTCAAAGAGTTTTTACTAAAATAGCTAAACAAAGGTGAACAAACATCATTTTATTATTTGTAGGTTAAAAAGAAGCCTAAGAAACCACATGCTGAGCCTACAAATAAACAGAATCAACTGAAGAAAGAGAAAGAACCGAAAGAAAGAAAACGTAAGCAGGAAGACCGACACAAAGAAAGGTGAGTTGTGTTTTGTACTCCTGTAATTGCAACATGTCAGCCTTCAGTGCTGTTTTCTTGATCAATTTTGTTATACCAATAGACAAAGTCTGTTTCACATCTAGTTTTTCAGTAAAATGTCATCCTATTCTTTTTGGAGGATTTTCCAGGTCATCCATGATTAATCTGAAAACAAAGCTAATTTCCTGGGTTCAGGAGGGCAAAATCAGCCAGAGATCTTCCAGCGCAGCACTCACTAAAAAGGCGAATAATGTTCAAGTTGGTTGTGATAGTATTGCCTAAAAGTCAGCTCATCTCACATGAAAAATAGCAGCTGGAGACCACTGCTGTAATGCAATCACAGCCTTTAAGAAATTGCTGAAACTTTGAATCAAGACCCTTCCTTGTTTAGATTTAAAAACATGGCACAACAGAACTGTCAAAAATTGCTGGGGAATTTGCCTGGTCAATATTCATTCCTCAACCAATGCATTAAAAATGGAATTTGGTTATTGTTGCATTTCTGTTTGTGGATTCTTGCTTTGTGCATACTGCCTGCCACGTTTCCTGTAATTACAGTTCAAAAATTGCTGAATTGGTTGCATTAAGAAGTACTTTAATTGGCTTGCAGAAATAATGTTTTGCAATTCTGAGAGTTCATGAAAGGTGCTTTATAAATACTTGCCCCCTCTTTTTATTGTTTGGGATATGAAATTACTGATTTGGAAACTGAAGTCTGGAGGTATTTCAGAGGTATATTCATTTTTCTCTGCAGGTCAGCCAAAGCAGAAAAGGAAAAGAAGAAAGAAGAAAAGTTACAAGCTAGGAAACTAGAAAAGAAAAAAGGTATATACCTGATTGGGTTTAATTCAGTTTAAACACACATCGTAGCCTGGATTATTGCCTTCAGTTCTGGCCACGGCATTATAAGAAAGATGTGTTTGCACTGAAGATTAGCTAGAAGAGATTTGCCAGGATGCTGTCTGTGCTGAATGATCTAAGCTATGAGAGAAGATTGGATAGATTGGGTTTGTTTTCCTTGGAGCAGTGAAGGTTGAAAGGCGTAAACTTGAAGGGAATAAGTGGAATGGATAGAAAGGCACTCTTTCCATTTGTAGATGGGCCAATAACCAGGAGGCATAAAGTTAAGGTTGGACGGAGAAGGCTAAAGCAGTTTGAAGAGAAATATTTTCACCCAGAGGGTAATGGAAGTCTGAAACTCATTGCCTGAAGGGGTGGCTCAGTTCGAAAATTTCAATGTTTAAGCAGTGTTTAGATATTTGCTTGCATTGCCATAGTCTCAAGGACGATATGCCACGAGCTGGAAAATAGGATTAGTATAGTCAGATTTTTGTTGACTGGCATGAGCACACTGGGTTGTAAATATCTGAGTCTATGAACTTAGAGAATTTTATAGGCTTGATTTTACCATTAGCTTGAAATGACAATTCTCCCGTGTAGTTCAAAACAAAAATACTGGCGATTTAGCAATCTTTCAGACATGAATTTAACTTAGGCTAATGTTAGTTTAATCGTCCCAGCAGCAAATGAGGATCTTTGACATCCTTGAATGGTAATGTTTTAAGTAGGCTAAGTGACTAATAACATTAAAGCATTCTCACAGTTAGCAGCCAGGAAGTAACCAGCAGATTTTCTATAATTCTGTAATTTTACAGCGCGAGAGGTGCACACAAGATATTAATGCAAGCTGAAGTATCGTTAATTTTTTAAAAATTTAATGTGTTTTTATAGACTCTGATAATTTTAACATGGACTGGTCATTATTTTTTGATGGAGTGTCTTTTCCAGAAAATCTGTGAATCTGAGATTTTTGCGATTCCATAAGATCCTATTTTGTAGCTGGCAGTGGTTTGATCTTAATACACCAATCTCCTCTTACTCTCTTAAAGTGACCAGAGCATGAACTGATAGAGTAAGTCTCGTGACTCTAATGAAGAACTTAGAAATGTGCCACTCTTAAGCACTTACACAGTTGGTAGAGACTGAGTTGATTATTTTTTGCCCTGCATAAAAGCTTATTGTGGAAGATGCAACATATTTCTGATGACATTTCTTTAACAGAGATAACAGCAGAGCAGAAGCTTCAGAAGATACACACTGATATTAAACATGCTTTGAAAGTTGACAGCCCTGTGAGTATCAGTAAAACTTTGCATTGAAATTCAAGCTTTCTATTTCTATTGAGCTGATATGAAATTTGTGTAGGTTTAGATAATTTTTATTTCAATTGCAAACGCTGAAATGGTTCTGACTAGTTCAAATTTGCAGTCAGTTCGTCTAAAACTTTTCCTTATTTCACATAACAATTTTAAAACTAAAATTGTACTAATTTTTTTAATAGCTTGGACATATGATATTTGCATTTGTATTTATTTATATAAACTCAGATTAGGAAAAATAAATCCTATTTTAATACCAAAGCCAAGGATACCCAGCTGATCGGAGATCCAGACCAAATACATGTCAGTCTGTATAAGTGAGACCCCTAATAAGACTAAAGAAAGCTCCACCATCCCTTACACAGAGGGAGTAGTACCCAATTACCAAACATCTTATTTGGATAATTTTAAATATATATTCTTGGAAGGATCTTAGATGACCTGTATTAACATCATCTGTGAAAACTAAATACAATTAAACTGGAGTTAAATCCACAACATATGACTTTCAGAAATGTGAATTCTAATTCAGGATATACCAATCCAAGATGTTATTTCTCAAGTGCCAAATCAGTTGGAAAAAATTAATTTGGGTGTAATGCTCAGTGGTTTTATTCTTGTGGTCCAAGCATGGGATAGGTGGGAATCTTGCAGGAAAGTATGCCTTCAATCCTGGCAGTAAGAGTTAGAGGATCTTGCGCCATGCCACATTAAGTAAAGCATGATGTGAGACAGTATATGGCAGTATGAGTCAAAGGAAGTAGATAAGAAAGACAGCGCTCTCATTTTGAATCTAGACTCTGAAAATATTTATCCCACTATATCAGGATAGTGTGAAGAGTAATATCGACAAAATAATTTCAAATAATTGTAGTTTAAAAAAAATGAAGTTATTGTTTCATAATTGACCTTTACTGCTTTGTATAGTTGGCTTTGGGGGACATTTTGATGCTGTGATAATGTCTGAGCCAAGCCTTCATTTTGAGACATGAAGTTCACATCCCACCATGGTGAAATTTAAACTCTAAAAATCTGAAATTAAAAGATAATCTAATAACAACCATATAACCACTGTCAATTGTCATAAGTGCACATCTGGTTCACCAGTGTCCTTTTAAGAAAAGAAATCTGCAATCTTTACTTGGTCTGGCCTACTTGTGACTCTAGATCCACAGCTATGGGCAGCATGGTGGCTCAGTGATCAGCACTGCTGCCTCTCGGTGCCAGGGAACCGGGTTCAATTCCAGCCTCGGGCGACTGTCTGTGTGGAGTTTGCACATTCTCCCCGTGTCAATGTGGGTTTCCTCCGGGTGCTCCGGTTTCCTTCCACAATCCAAAGATGTGCCGATTAGGTGAATTAGCCATGCTCCGTTGCCCTTAATGTTCAGGGATGTGTGAGTTAAGTGCATTAGTCAGGGGTAAATGTAGAGTAATAGAGTGCAGGGAAAGGGTCTGGGTGGGTTACTCTTTTGGAGGGTCATTGTGGACTTGTGGGACTGAAGGGCCTGTTTCCACACTGTAGGGATTCTATAGAAAGAAAAACTCTTAATTGACAAGGCAAACGATTCAGTTCGAGAATAATTGGGATGGACAATAAATGCTGGCTCAGCCAGCAGCACCCATGTCCCAGAGTTTTTATTAAAGTTGTCTTCCAGAAGATTGAGTGCCATACACAAGATTGTAGTATCTGATTCACATAATTTACAATCAGGATCTTTTTGCATGTTTGTTGATCCTTACAGAAAAGCAACCCCAAATTTGTAAAACTGAAACACCACAAGTCAGTTCCTGATGGCAATACAAAAAATATGGCTTAGTGTTGCCACCCTTCTACTATTTTTATTCTTTTTTTACAAGTAATGTCATCTCTTTATTAAACACAAAAATCAAAATTAGCTGGGCAATTGCTTTGAGGCTGCAGAAGTGAAACGCACAATCAGTTGTTACTATTGTGTTATCCATTGTTGCATGAAGAGAAAGCAACAATTTTCTCTGGAGAACAAGAAAGCACAACAAGGGACTTCTCTGTGCGGTGAAATATTTGGATATTCAAACGATTCCGATACACTGTTCATAGAAAGTCAGTGGATGGCACCATTGCTCTGGTTTTGTGTTTAAAAGTTACTCGTCTGGTCTTGTACAGAAAACAGTTGTTTATATCATACAGTTACTATTGCCAGCTACAACAATGTGTGAAAAAAAACTGAAATGAGAAATATCAAGGAAGCTAGACAATCCTTTAAAGTTAGGAATGCATAGCCGCTGATGATGTTTGGCATAAGAACAAAAGCTAATTATAAACGTGGTCTTGAAACAAAGGTTCTGAAATAATCATCTGAGATTTTAAACTTAAGTTGATTGGACAGATCAAACTCCGGGGGTGATCTGGAGGATTGATTCATGGATGATATATATAGGATAGATTTTTAGAACAATATGTCTGGAGACAAACAGCAAATGGGCTGTTTTGGAAATCGTACAGTGCAATAATATAGGAACAATTCATTACCTCATGGTAAAAGATCTTGGAGGTAAAGTGTGATTGTAACCTGATCGAATTTCATGTTCAGTTTGAACGTGAAAAATTTGCACCTAAAATAAGTGTCTTCAGTAAGTTGGTTACAAGGGTATGAAAATAGAATTGGCTAAAATAAAACAGGAAAATGGGTTAAAAGTTAAGTTCGTATAAAAATCATAGATATTTAAGGAATTATTTCATAATTCTCAAAGACATGACAAAGAGGATATTTCTTCTTGTGAAGAATCTAGAACTAGAGGGCACCGCTTGAAAATAAAGGGTTTCAAAATTAAGACGAGATGAGTAATTTCTTCTGAGGGCCATTAGTCTTTACATTTGTCTTCCACAGAGAGCTGTGGATGCCAGATCGTAGAATATATTCAAGGTTGAGTTGAACAGATTTTTGACAGACAAATATGTTCAGGGTTCTGAGAAACAGATGAAAAAGTAGTGTAATGACTGCAATCAGATGGCCTTTTAGAGAGGGAGAGCAGTCTCAATGAGCCAAATGGTCTACTCCAACTTCTGTTTTTTTTTCATGTTCTTGGAGAGGAAGATGATGAAAAGTAATTGATAAACAATATACAGAAGCCAGAGTGATGTCAAGTACTTGAACTCTTTAATGCCTTTTAATTTAAGGATGTAAAGAAGTGTGTGGAGGCACTGGAAGAACTGCGAACGTTGCAAGTCACTACACAGCTGTTGCAGAAACATTGTGATCTGGTTGCAACATTGAAAAAGGTATGTTTGTTGTCCTGAATTTCTGTTGATGGCTATAGCATTTCATTTTTCTAATGCAGGTCTGTCTTTGTCATTGTTTTATTGCATGAGAGTTTATTCACTTGTGGGTTAAATTATTTGAAAACATTGTCTAAGTTATTTTCAAATAACTTTATTTTGGTTCTTCTTTCCAAGTCATGTGCATTTAATTTAAAAATATTTTCATTCTGCATAACCTTAAAATTCCAACGGTAATAGGCTACATTCATAGACTCACAGCATGGACACAGGCCCTTAGGTCCAACTCATCCATGCTGACCAGATATCCTAAATTAATTTAGCCCATTTGCCAGCATTTGGCCCATATCCCTTTAAATCCTTCGTATTCGTGCACCCATCCAGATACCTTTCAAATGTTGTAATTGTACAAGCCTCCACCACTTTCTCTGACAGCTCATTCCATACACACACCACCCTCTGCGTGGAAAAAGTTGCTCCTTAGGTCCGTTTTAAATCTTTCCCCTCTCACCTTAAACGAATGCCCTCTAGTTTTGGACCCCACTACCATGGGGAAAAGACTGTAGCTATTCCCCCTATCTATGACCCTCATGATTTATAAACTTCTGGTCGCTTGAATTTTTCCTGTCTCTATGCTGCCCTCTAAGATACGGTGAGTTCAGATCCTATGAGTGGCTGTGAAGCCACACAGCTTAGCAGGAATGTTGCTCGTGAGCTCTTCAGTTCTGAAGTAGAGTCATATTACAATCACTGTTAGCTGTCTTTCTCTTTCCAGAGATGCTGCCAGATCACCTGAGTTTTGCCAGCATTCTGTGTTTGTTTCATATTCCCAGCATCCATAGTATTTTGTGTTTAGTGGTAGTGGGTGAACTTCTGACACAACAATGTCTGCAACACTTACTGATGTTTAAGACAGCTTGATTTTGGACGTTTACCTCAAATACAGAATAATGTACTGATGGAGGTGGTGCTGAAGATTGTACTATGACTGTTTTGTTCTAAATCCAAATGCAAGTAAAACAGTGGTCCTTTCTGGTAGGAAGAATGGAAAATAGTCTACAGAGTCCAAGTGAAAAAAAATTAAGAGCATGTCCCTCATGATTTTAGTTTTAAGTTTTTTTAAATAAAAGGGTGTTATAATATTTATCAACAACTAGAGAGGCAAAGTACAAGGTGAAGAGAAATCTTGTGTAGAATGGCGCCAGCATATGTTGAACCACACTGTGGACTGTTCCTACTTTAGACTTAATTAAGGTTTACAAAAAGATTTGTAGCTCAGTTCCGGTTGTTATAGTTGTGGGTATGTTTGCCAAGCTGGGAGGCTCCAAAGCACCGAAGATGTCAGCTAGACAGGGGACGAAACAACTGAAAATTAACTTCCCAGCTCGGCAAACATACCCAGAACGGCAAACATACCCAGAACTTAGATTTAATTAATTCAACTACACAGAATAACATTTCAATGAAAGCACATGCTGCACAGTGTTGGTGGTGAAGGGTGTGAATGTTAAAGATGGTGCATGGGGTGCCAGTCAAACAGAGTGATTTGATCTGAATAGTACTATGCTTTTTTTTAATAAGATTTTTATTAGAATTTTAACATTTTTACAAATTTACAAAAATAAACAAAACTCTCAAGTACAAACATTGATTTACAATTAAATCTTAAATATATAATAACCAAAATTTAACAAAAGAAAAATACCGAGGGGAAAAACAAACAAAACTCAACTAACTACTAAACTAACCAGAGTGTATATTTAAGTCTCTTACATTATTCAAATAAGAGAGAGAGAGAAAAAAAACAGTGGATAACACAGAAATTGGGTAGTGAGATACATGCTCGGAATGTGTTAACATCAAATGTAACAAAACCCGTATTCGTGCGGGATTCCTCTCCCAAGGGGCCCGGACCAGCCAGGTTCACAATCTCAATTAAATAAAAGCCCTTGTTAGGATAGCCAAAATGGCCATGTAAAATATTAACAAGGAACCATGATTAACTTTAAGTTCCCCTCCTTGTAATTAATAGTTTAAATGCTAATATCTGTGAAGGCCTCAGGAGATAATCACTGAGATCTGCTTTTCCTGATGATTATATTCATGATCGTTTTGGCAAATGACTCAGCAAAAAAAAAGCACAAAACAAAGATATTTTCTAATCAGTATGTTCAGAGATTTCATTACACATGGAGTCATAGAGTTGTATAGCGCAGAAACCCATCGGCCCAACTTGTCCATGCCAACCAGATATACTAAATTAATCTCGTCCCATTTGCCAGCATTTGTCCCATATCCCTCTAAACCCTTCCTATTCATGTACCCATCCAGATGCCTTTGAAATGTTGTCATTGTAACAGCCTCCACCACTTCCTCTGGCGGCACATTCCATACACACACCACCCTTTGCATGAAAAAGTTGCCACTTAGCTCCCTTTTAAATCTTTCCCCTCTCACCTTAAATCTATACCCTCTAGTTTTGGACACCCCTACCACTGGAAAAAGACTTTGGCTCTTTACCATATCCATGCCTCTCACAATTGTATAAACCTATATAAGATCTCTGGAGCAGGTGGTATTTGAAGCCAGGGCTCCTGATTTAGAGACAGGAACCTCTCATTGTTCCACCAGAGCCTCGTTACAAAATTATAGATTGGACGGCGGGAAGTTCTACAATGATAAAAAGAAAACTTAAATTTCTCTTCCACATATCAGATAGAGTTTCTTAATCGTAGCAATCGTTGTAATTTTCGTTTGCCTGAGTTTGTAAAAGACATAACATGAAATGTAGATGTCAGACTTTGAAGTTGTAAATTATATGTGTTTCTGTCGATTAAAACAGGCATTCATCCCAACATCATTTTCAGGACACATACTGCATATCACTCCCGTGAGCCCTGGTAGATATGGCTAAAATCTATCTTTCTGTCAGTATGGAATGTTTTGTGGTTGTGTGGAGCAAGACCATCTGAAATGTTTTGGACAGATTCATCGCCTCAATTCTCCTTTTTTTCTACATTACTAATATCAGTTGGGGAAAGATTCTCACACTATGTCTTTGGTAGACTCAATCTTAATAAAAAGTGTTGGTTCATTACATAAATGTTGGTTGCTAGTTATATATCAACTGACTGTATAATTGTTTCTGGTGAGGCATAAGACTCAACTGAAAAATATGTATTAGTGCTATCTTTGTGAATTTAACACTAGAACAGCAACTTAGAAAGATCCTGCTAAAGATGTATTAATACCCTTTTAGATACTAATGGGCAGAGTCTATCTCGTTCAGTTAACCCTTTCAGGAACTAACTATCCGATACAACAGGAACATCCACATCGCTGCTGAATCAGGAATTCACTCAGTTGCTGAGTAATCCTTCATTGAATAAAGAACAATACAGGCCCTTCGACCCTCCAAGCCTGCGCCGACATATTTTACTAAAATTGCCTTCACTTACAGGATCCGTATCCCTCTATTCCCTTCCTATTCATGATTTGGAGATGCCGGTGTTGGACTGGGGTGTACAAAGTTAAAAATCACACAACACCAGGTTAAAGTCCGACAGGTTTAATTGGAAGCACACTAGCTTTCGAAGCAACGCTCCTTCATCAGGTAATATCAGCTGATGAAGGAGCGTCGCTCCGAAAGCTAGTGTGCTTCCAATTAAACCTGT
>NC_057740.1:11378227-11425914 GCF_004010195.1 Chiloscyllium plagiosum
AAAATGTGGGGGATATAAACCGGAGTGGGGTAAAGGCAAACCAACATCCATTATCTCTTACAATTTATCTAAGAGAATCCAAAAATTCCTTAGCCTTTTCCGGCGATCCGAAGTTATACACTGATCCTTCATGGTTAAAGCATAGCGTCGCTGGGTAACATAAGGAGTACTGAATATTTAAGTCCCTTAAGCACTTCTTCGCCTCATCGAATGCCTTCCTCTTTCAGACCAGAGCTGGGGAAAAGTCCTGGAATAACATGATCTTGGATCCTTTATAGATGATGGCTTGGGAATCTTTTCCAAGATTTCTATAGGCTTCTAGGAGTATCTGCCTCTCCTTATAGCTCTGCAGCCGGAACAGGACCGGGCGTGGGCGCTGGTTCGAGCCGGGCCCACGTATTGCGACCCGGTCAGCTCATTCCATCCTTACCCGGCCTGATCCAGCCTCCAGATTTAAAAGCTGTGGAAGCCACTGCTCGAGAAATGCTGTAACCTGGCCTTCCTCTTCCCGTTCGGGAAGGCCCAGCAAACGGATATTTTTTCGGCGACCTCAATTATCGAGGTCATCAATATGATTCTGTAAGGTCTGGACTTGCTGTTCGAGAGTCCGGACCCGATCCACGGCCAATTGCGCTGTGGTTTCGGAGGTCGCGGCCTTTAGCTCCGCCCCTCCGACTCTGCGCTCGATTTCTTTAATGTCTCGGTCGTGCTTTTGCAGCGCGGCCGAGAGTGAGTCCCATCGGCTTCGGGATTCTTCAATGAAAGCGTCGATCTTCGCACCCAGTTTGGAAATGATTTCCACAAGGCTTGCCACTGTAGGTAAGTCCCCCGGGGCGGCTGCGGACACCTCTGCTGCAGCTGGAGAGGGTGGGGGAGGGGTTCCTGCTTGCTGAGAGCTGTGGGCTCCCTTCCCTTTAGTCATTTTTACTAAAGACTAGATTGTTTAAATTTAATACTAAGCAACTAATTAAATTAAACAGCTATTTTAAATGATTTGGTGAGTGTGGTGGGGGTGGGTGGCCCACTTTGCCCAAGTCTTGGGAGGAGCACTATAGACTCAGACTTGCTGGGTCGCCGCCATCTTGGATCCCCAGTACTATGCTTTTTGAACAGTGTTCGTGCTTCACTCCTACAGACAAATGGAGCATATTCCATCACATTCCTGATATTTGTCTTCTAGATCATGGACAAGCATTAAAAAATGGGAGGTAAACTATTCACTGCACAACTTGTGGCCTCGTGTATATTACTAGTCCAGGTTAGTTACTGGCCAGTGGCAACTCTCTTATTGCCTCCCTCCAATGACTGCAGAACTCCTCCTGGACTCAAAGCAGATTTTCTCCATCAAGTGGTACAGTGGGCATGATCTTCACATCAAGACTAGTCCAAGAAAAGTTAAAGAGCCACAACAACCTCTACACATGATCTTCCTTGACCCTACAAAAGCCTTCACCTCTGTATACAGAAGGTACAATGATGCATTCTCCTCAAATTGTTTGCTTACAAAAAATTGTCATTATCCTTTGCCTCCTTCCAGATAGCCTGTAAGCCATAATCTTCACCAGTGGAACCACCACAGACCCAATATATGTTCAGCTTGAGTCATACAAAGCCACGTCATCATATTACTGTCACTTCTCTCTTCACAGATACTGCACTCCATCCCATATTTATAAAACTTCCCACTGATATGGAGCTTTGGTATAGGACTGACAGGAAACTGTTAAATCTGTGTTGCATCCACTCAGAAGTTAAGACCATCCAAAATTCTGTTATGACTGCAGTCTGCAGACAATACTTGCATGTTCATATTCTGACGCTGAGCTCTAAACCATTGATGCACTAGCTGAAGCATATGAGAGAAAGGAGCTTGGGCAAAACATCTGGAAGACAAATACCATCTTCTAGCCTTATCCCACCATGCAACACTGCTTCCAATTCCCTGACTATCAAGATCTATGTCACTGATCAACATGGATCAATTTCCATACCTTCAGAGCCTCCTGTCAGGCAAGGACATAAAATAAAGATGAAATTTAACCTCCTGCACTGTACCACCATTGCCTTTGGTCCTCTGAGGAAAAGAAAATTTGAGGAATACCTTCAACCCAACACCAAGGTCATGATTCAGGACAGCAGTGCAATGAGCCCTCCTGTGTGTGTCAGAAATTTGGACAGGCTGTAGCAGGTGCCTCCTGTCCTTTTGAGAAAAATCAACAGCAATGTCCTTGCATACCCATTGGCGCAACAGGCAGCTTGTTATCGTGTCCTCCTTCAGGCCAATATTCCCAGTATTGAGTCACTGATTATAGTCAGTCAGTGGAGTTCGTGGTCATGTTTTCTTCAACTATATTACAGACTCCTAAGATGAACTGAGTTTGTCACAGCAAGAGGTTAATAGGAGAGCAATGAAAGCACTTCAAGAACTCCCTCAAAGCCTTCTGAAAACCTGCAAAAACCACTCTGAATCATGAGAATCTCTAACTCAAGACTATCCAAACTAAAGAAGAAACATCTGCAAGGGAGCCAACTACTTTGAGTGTCTCCAGTAAGCCAAGTAGGCAGAGGCCAAGCATAAATAGCTAAAAGAGTTTGCTGAAAAACTCACCTGATGTATACAGCACCTGCCTCACCTGCAGCAGTGTTTGCAAATCCAGCATTGGATTGTTCACTCTCCTATGGGCTCTCAACACTGGAATGGAAGGAAGTCACTCTTAATTGAGAGAGACTGCCTCAGAAGAGGGAAGAGTGGGGAGGATTCATTAATGGTAATACCATTGAATGTCAAGAGGTGATGGCTAGATTCTGCCTTGTTGGATATAGCTGTTGTTTGGCTCTTGTGTAGCGTGTCCTATTCCAGAACTTGAATGCTAATCTTTGCCAGCATTCCAATCCAATGCCAAGTGTGCTATATGGTTAGAGATGTCAGAGTATAGTTAAGAAACTATAATGAGATTCTTGTGTATCTGGTAGACATGCTCATGGATGGTGAAAATTCCCATATCATTTTCTGAATAAATGGAAGGAGGTTTCCCAATGTCCTGTCCTATGACACGGGTTTGTTTACAAAAAGCAAACTGGACTATGCTTCAAGTAGTATACAAAGTGCCACAACATGAGGAATGTGATAATGTCATATAAATTTTATTTTTCTATAACATTTCTAGAAGATATTTGTACATTACATTAAAATGTTGTTGATGTAGAATACGCATTTGCTATCTGAATATTTTAATTAAAGATTTTCATTTGAGCTATGTAACTAAATGTCTTTCTGGTTGAGTATGAGTGATTCTACCTAAGTAAAATTTTATATCCGAGGTGAGAAGTCAATCGATCTATTCAGCTCTTGATCAAAGATCTGAAACAAACCTAAGAAATATATGAAATGTTGTCCTCTGTGTGGAAGACCACTCTAACTCATTATGTTGATCATGGTTTCTAGATACGCCGCTATAAAGCTAGTCAGGAAGTTATGGCAAAAGCAAGTGAGATCTACAGTCATTTAAAGTCCATGTTTATGGGAGGAGAGGATTCTGGCAACAGTACACTGAAGAAGACTCATTCTGATCAGGAGCAGCAGAAAAATAACCAAGCCAAAGAGGAGAAAGAAGCTGAGAACAATATGAAGGAGAACCAGGATTCAGGTGAGCACCATGTACGTGGGATACTGTGCTGGGTTCGATGCTGTCCGTTACCCATCAAAAAAATTTCCTTTCTGTCACGGCATACATATCCCTGCCTCTTTTAGTATGGCATCTATCATGAGATTTTTTTTGTTAAAAGCTTTATATAAATACATACAACAGTATTGGAATTGCTCAATCCCTTAACTTGAGATTCATAATGTTCTTTAGCATGGATTGCAGCTCATTTTGAATGCCATTTTGAAAAGGTCATGTTTTTCCCTGATGGTTTAATTTAAACTTCTATTCTTTGTTGCGGACTGGGCCTCACAGAAGTCCCTTGCTTGAGTGTTAAATGGTTGCGCACAGGGGAATGTAGTTGACATGAGAGCACTTGGGCTGGACAGGGAGGAAATGATCATTATCCAACGCCCGTGCAGGATGGTGATTCTGTTTGTGCTTATTATGAGAACAAATCAGGGTCAACTTTGTTAGCCACAGTCAGCTATTCTGCCAGCTGTTCATTCTTGATGAAAATTCCTCAAAATATATAGAGACTCTAATTATTGTACTAGCTTCTCCCTGAGCTGGGTTAGATTTTAGAAACATGGTCTGGAGTTGATTTGTTCTGTTTTCCCTAATAAACTATCTGCAGATTCTTATACTGCAGTAAATGGAGAGACTACATCTCAGAAGAATGAAATACTTCCAGAGAACGAAGAACATGATCAGTCACAAGTAGAAAAAGAGAAGAATGATGAGGAAACATTGGTTGGCAAACAGAATAGGTGAGTATAATGTGCACACTTCAAGTAATTCATCTATGCCCTTAATGTTGCATTGTACCTGATCCATTAGAGTTCTGGATCATGCTCTGTTTAGTTGGTAGGCTTGAATGTTGGTCGATTCAAGTCTCAATTGTGTGTTTGAGCCTGAAATCTAGTAATTATAATCATTCTATTGCAGGGAAATGTAGCAGCCAGTTTGCCCAAAACA
This sequence comes from Chiloscyllium plagiosum, assembly GCF_004010195.1. Taxonomy (NCBI): domain Eukaryota; kingdom Metazoa; phylum Chordata; class Chondrichthyes; order Orectolobiformes; family Hemiscylliidae; genus Chiloscyllium; species Chiloscyllium plagiosum. The sequence continues at coordinate 11,382,850 of NC_057740.1, forward strand.
TTGTCCATCAGCTAAGAACAAGATAGTTTGTGATTAGTTGAGAAATCAATATTGGCCAGGACATTGCTGTTAAGAATGCTACTGGATCTTTGGCACTTAAGCGCACTGATTTCTGCTTAAGTTCTCGCCCCAAAGACAGAATGTCCAACAGTGTTAACACCTAAAAGATGAACTATAGAAATTCACCAAAGATGTTGACGACACATTCTGAACCCACGGAAGGACATCTGGAAGGACAAAGGCAATAGATAAATGGGAAGCTACCACTTGCAATTTCTCCTCTCAGGCATGCACCATTCCGATTTGGAAATATTGCAATTCTTTCGCTGTTTCTGGATCACATCCTGAGTTCCACACACAGATGCGATCCTTGGCCAAAATATTTGACCACACCTGTATTTTGAGGCATCTTCCAAGCGAATGAAATTATCTGATCTCCAAAGCAGAAGAGGTTTTCTGAGAATTAGTTTTACTGTTAAATATATTTATTATTTTTGTTCTTGTGTTGTTTGAAAAAAATTGTCGTCACCAAATCAATTTGCAAGAAACACCAAGTAAAGGGAAAACGAAATTTGTACTGTATGAAAGCAGAGTAGTGATTGGCTAGCAAATGGGCTCTGACAAAGGCATTGCTATGGAGAAAGCACCAGTTGCTGATGACTGTCAGTTAAATGTCAAACTTTGTTTACATTTTAAATAAGATATGTTCAGTGATTTGATAAAGTTTTGTTCTGTGAAAATAATAAGACTGGCTATCACCTATTTTGTTGCATTGAAACTTTAGTGTCTGTACATGTTCTTTTTTGTCTCCAAAGAATAAAACATTGTGTATACGAATTTATTAAGTTGTAATGTATTAATGTATACAAATGTGCCAAATTAAAAGTCTGATTTGACAATCTTAAATCAACTGTCAGGGTATTCTTGACATACTCTGGCTTGGCAGTTAACTGTTAGTCATCAATAACTAGTTGAACTTTAGTAGAAGTGTTTCCATGGAGCTAATCAGATTCACTTGCTAACCAGTCAATTGTCTCCTCTCAGACAGTATAAATAATGTGTTTTCTTTTTAGTTTGGTATTGTTTATCAATTGCCCTGATGAGTGCAAGACAAAAGGACTTGACAGTGTGTCATTTGTTCAGTAGTACTCAAGTTTTGCACTGCCAAATAGGTATTTTATTTAACTTGAAGCTCACGACTGGTGCTGAACAGCAATTATTCTGCTAACAACACTTAAACCTAACAATATAGGGTGACCGCGGTATCCGCAAGAGCAGCTTCCGTAGTTTCAGTTATCCACTGTTTGCTGCAGCCTGACTTCGGCCATTCCAAGTAACCTGGTAAAAGCTTCTCACCACTTAGAGTTCACTACATAGAGTCATAACAGTGTACAGCATGGAAACATGTTTTTGTACTTTAGCTTAGAAATGGACCCAAAGTGTAAAGGTAGTGGTGCTGGCAGTTCTTCAAAGCCGAAGAGAAACCGTGAAGTGCTTCCCATCAGTGAAAAAGTGACAATTCACAACTTGATAGAACAACAGCAAAAATCGTAAGCTGGGGTTGCTAAGATGTTTGGTAAGAATGAATCTTCCATTCGTGAGGTGGTGAGGAACGAAATAATTCTACTTTTGCTGTGGCACCTCAAACTGTGAAAGTAACATGTACAGTGCGTGATAAGGCATTAGTTAAGATGGAAAAGTATTAAATTTGTGGGTTGAAGATATGAATATATGACAGTAAGGGATTACGGCAAAAGGCTTTAAGTCTATACATAGACTTTAAGAAAGAATCCACTGAAGAGAAGGATGCCAAGCCATTTACAGCAAGTAAAGGATGGTTGCGTAGATTCAGGAATAGGCATAACTTGAAAGATATAAGAATTACTGGAGAGATTGCGTCTGCCAATGAAGAAGCTGGTGCCATGTTTCCTGCAGAATTTAAGAAGTTGATAGAGGAGGAAGGTTGCTATCTAAAACAAGTCTTCAATTGCGATAAAACTGGCTTGTTTTGGAAAAAGATGCCCAATAGAACATACATTCACAAAAGCGCAAAGCAGGCACTAGGGTTCAAAACCTGGAAGGACAGATTAACTCTGGTAATATGTGGCAACACTGCAAGGCATGTGATCAATCCAGGCATGGTGTACTGATTGAAGAATCCTCATACCCTCAAGAATAAAAACAAAAACTATCTACCCATCTTCTGACCCCACAATAAAAATGTGTGGGCTGACAGCTGTGCTTTGTACCAAATGATTTCACCAATGCTTCACCAATGTATTTAAACTCTGTGTGTGTGTGCACAAGATGTTTCATTGCTCCATAGTCCCTGAAGGGTTAAACTCAACCATCAGAAACCCACTTATTCAGGAGAGAGAGCACAAGTATAATGTACAGTGTATTTTATTATAATTTCATGTTGATAATGCCTTATTGTGCATAATTTCTCAATTAGGCATTCCCATAGGGATGCATGTAAACAGAAAATGAGTTGTATATAGGGTTCACTGTTATCCGCTGCTTCAGCCATCCACGGTAAGTTTCGGAACATATCCCCACGAATAGCGGGGGCTATTGTACATGATTTCCCTACTTTAATCAAAGAACATTTCAAAATCTTCAGTTACACAAATGCTGACACCATGTGAAAAGTGTCTGTAAGAAGCTATGTCAGATGATTGAATGATTGGTACCATTGCTTCCTGCTGCTGCAGTTAATTAGTTATGTGACCAGACTGCATTTGGTCCAGCCAAAAGCATATCTATTTTAAATTTGGTTGAGACATTTTTAAAGTCCTTCTGTGTGAATTATCCACAGAATGCAGTGACCAAATAGTTGGGCAAACTCACTCAGATGTACTTATTTCTTTTGCTAGTAAAGAGTTAATTTATCGATACAGGTCATTGTACTTTTCTGTACATTCTGAATCTTGTTTTATCATTTCTGTTGTAGTGCTCCATACAAATCTGCCATGCTTCAATCAGATGATCAACACACCACTGACACAGAACCTGTTCCAATGGAGATGGAGTCAGCTAATGAGAACTGAGGCTTTGAGCCATAATGGACCATGGGACACGTTTTAAAATCTGGGTTGCTTTCAAAGAAGAACATTTGTCACTTGAATCGTCCTAGAAACTAGTAAAGACTGGTTTTGTTGTCTGCCCACGTGAAGAAGCTGAAAGAGGTCACTTACTTTGCAGAACTGTATTTCTTCATTTTGTTACAAGGAGAAAACAAAAATATTGGTCAGCACGTTTAAAGCATCTGTTTTTCTTACCTTTGAGCGAAGGAAGTGAATGTGGCACAAAGTGCAGAAATAACTGCCTTTTGGTGGATTAAATCTATCACCAAAAGTTTCGTCCGGTTTCTCGCAACTAGCGGAAATTCTGGATAGATACAAGAAGGGGGTTTTTTTTGGCCGCTATAATGTCAGCAATCAGGAGAACACCCAAGGATATTAATAACAGATACTTTACTTCATTTTAGAGTGAAATTATTCATTTAAAGTTTTTGTCAATCTGAATTGTATTCTCCACAAAGGTTTTGCTCTCAGAATTAGACAAAGGAAGTGTGTTTTTCTTTTTAAACTTCTTCCAGCTGCAGTGGTCCATCACATTACTTCCCTAAACTGCGAATTTCTCGGCTCCTACCTACCTTTTTTTTAAAAAGGAAGAACTGATTGTGTAGAGATTTCAGTTTTGTGACTAAGTACAACTTTGTTACCAGTACCAATTATTAAAGTGGGAGTTTTTATATGATGCTGATACTGATGTTGTGAGCTCTCTTAGGGTCCTTTGTTCAAAATAGGATGCAGGAGAGTTGCATTGCAGGGGAGACCTATAATGACTTGTGGATGTTAATACTCTGAATTCCTCTCTCATTCCTTCTAAACTCGATATATGGCATTCTACAAACTCTTCACACACACTATATTGGAAGTCAAGCTTTACCACCTAATTTCCTATACTAATTCTTTTACATGACCTCAAAACTGTGGAACTCCTTATTGTCCATTGTCTTCCCATCCTGCTATAACCTTAAGACTGAGAACTCCATTGTTGTTTGCCTAATCTCTGTCCTGATAGGCCTCATCTTCACTTTTTGTCTTAATCTGTGGTGGTCTGCACTGTGAGACTTGACCTCTGGCTTTTGTTTGTTAATAATTTAAAGAAAAGAAAATCAAATCTGTTGTAAAAGACCACCAAGGAAGAATGGCCTTTAGAAGGTTAATCTAGAAAGTTTTAAAATGCAAGCTTTTATATATTAAAAACATTTTGTGTGGAGTCTTTTTTTTAGAATGTTTCATGCTTGGTATGAAAGAATAATGAATATTATGTCAATCTGCTCACTGAAAAATATGAAGATACCGTTAACTTTATTCTGTCTTGATGAAGGCATTTTAGTTGAGGTACTGAATTGTGTATTTTTGACCATTTCAGTTTACTAACTAGGTTTACACACAAATAACACTGAAATATGGGTGGCATGGTGGCTCAGTGGTTAACACTGCTGTTTCACAGCACCAGGGTCCCAGGTTTGATTCCAGCCTCAGGCGACCGTCTGTGTGGAGTTTGCACATTCTCCCCGTGTCTGTGTGGGTTTCCTCAGGGTGATTAGATTAGATTAGATTACAGTGTGGAAACAGGCCCTTCAGCCCAATGAATCCACACCGACCCGCCGAAGCGAAACCCACCCATACCCCTACATTTACCCCTTACCTAACACTACGGGCAATTTAGCATGGCCAATTCACCTGGCCCTGCACATCTTTGGACTGTGGGAGGAAACCGGAGCACCCGGAGGAAACCCACGCAGACACGTGGAGGACGTGCAAACTCCACACAGTCAGTCGCCTGAGGTGGGAATTGAACCCGGGTCTCTGGCGCTGTGAGGCAGCAGTGCTAACCACTGTGCCACCGTGCCGCCCACGGCTTCAGTTTCCTCCCACGGTCCAAAGATGTGTAGGTCAGGTGAATTGGCCATGCTAAATTGCATTAGTTAAAGGGAAATGGGTCTGGGTGGGTTACTCTTCGGAGGGTCGGTATGGACTAGATGGGCCAAAGGGCCTGTTTCCACACTAGGGAATCTAATCTAAACTTAATGTACTTTACTGCAGCTGAGAAAAAGGCTAGAAAACAAATCACACTTTGTTTTTAACATCTTTTTAACAAGTTCCTGTCCATAATGAAATCTCTTCACAACATAAATCACATGTAAACACTGAAGTACTAGGCAAAAATGATTAATTGTCCAGGGCCAACAACTCATGATTTGTACCTTGCGCATTATTTTCAGCTGAAAGGCTACTGTAAGACAGTAGTGGCTTTCAACAGGTATGGAAATTGTTAGAAACCTTCAATCATTTTTGAGGTAATAGAAGTACAAGTTTTTGAAGATACAAACGATGGCTAAGCTCCTCTGTGGGCTCTGCAGTTAAAGGTGTCTACAGTTTTGGACATCTGCCACTGCTGTGTACCATTAACTGATGTGAGCTGGGTTTTCTTTGAGAGTACAAGGATTGGTTTTGCAGCCTTAGCTTTAGAAGGGGAGGAGCATTTCAGCCAATTGCAGGGGGGGGGGGGGGGAGAGGAAGGTGCTGGTGCTAGCTTTTATGCCTTCTGTGTACTTTCTTCCTGTGAGCCATATCCAGCCTTGAGTAGGACTATTATGAGGCGCAAAACTATATAGCTGCAGGATTCTGCTTAGATGAAGAAAACAAGAATTAGCTTTTATGACCTGGTTTTGTTACATTTAGAGTTAAAATATCACTTTTAAAATATTTAGCCATTTTGGTCATCCCTTTAATATTAGAATACAAGTCCCCATATCTCAAACAGATGATAGGAGACCTTTTTAAAAGTCACACTTTTGGAATGGGGTTGGAAGGGTGAAGAAAGAAGAGTGGACCAGCAGGAGGTATGACCTGAAATGTCTACTTCTCCACCTCCTGATGCTGCATGGCTTGCTGTGTTCTTCCAGCCTCCTGATGCTGCCTGGCTTGCTGTGTTCTTCCAGCCTCCTGATGCTGCCTGGCTTACTGTGTTGCCCCCAGCCTCCTGATGCTGCCTGGCTTGCTGTGTAGCCCCCAGCCTCCTGATGCTGCCTGGCTTGCTGTGTTCCCCCAGCCTCCTGATGCTGCCTGCCTTGCTGTGTTCCCCCAGCCTCCTGATGCTGCCTGGCTTGCTGTGTTCCCCCAGCCGCTTGCTTATCTACTTTGGATTCCAGCATAGGCAATTTTTTTGATTCTGAGAAAAGAGGTCGTCTACAAAGTTTTTTGTAGGTTTCATTACATATGTTTTAAAAACAGACAATACTAATTACATGACAGCATATCAAACTATTATTTAGGTAATGGATCAAGAGACAAACATAAATTGGAGCAGGGTAAGTCATTTGAGCCTGATCCACTCTTCAATAAGATTGTGGTGCTCTGATATTGGGCCTCAATATTTTTCTGACCATTTCCATAAACCCTGACTCCTCTCAAGTTCACAAGTCTGTCCAACTTGGCCATGAATATATTCAGTGATTCATGCTCCATAATTCTGTGGTAGGAAATTCCAAACTTGTGTGTTGAAGTTTTCTGTTCATCCCTACCCCCAAAGAGGCAATATTTATCATTTAAACTGTTACTGTCTCAGAATCTTGAATTTCAATAAAATCACTTCTCATTCTTCCAAGATCCAGTGACCAGAACCCAACTTGCTGAGCTCTTCATCATTAAAAAATCACTAGGAGTCACAACTAGTTGACCTTTTCTGAACTGCTTCAAATATAAGTATGTTCCTCCTTGAGTAGACAAGACAAAACAAAACTGAGTAGTTCTCTTAGATGCGGTTTCATTAATTCCATCTATAGTTGGAGCAGGATTTTCCTACTTTTGAGCTTCAATCCCTCTGAAAAGCCAGAATTCCATCTGCCTTCCAAATTATTCTTCATTACACAGACATTAATTTCATTTCGTTTGCAAAGATATCTATATTTCTCTGTACTGTAGAATATTGTAGTCTTTGAATTTCAATATTTGCTTTTATATTCTCCTTGCAAAAGTGCATAATCTCATACTTAAGAGTTGTCATTTCATTTTTGCCAAGACGCTTTACCTGTCTCTTACCAGGTTTAGACTATTTGTGAACGTTCAGACGTTGCTTTCAACCTTTATACTGTCTGCAAATTTGACTACATTTGCTTTATTATTCTCCTTCATAATGTATACTTGTAGATGATTGTACTGCTTTACCTTTTGTGCTAGTTTACTCTGATTTTAGTTTAATTTTATGTTCTCCCTTTTTTTGTTCTCAAATTTTCCCTTCTCCCTTCCACTTGTTTGTTTCTAAAGTTTCCTGAAGCTTTTGGCCTATCGCAATGCGTTATATTTTTTCTTTTAATTTGATACCATTCTTAACTACCAAGAGTCTTGGTGAAATATGTCTTCATTGAAAATAATGTATTAACTCTTTAAATGGGTGCTGATACTTGTCATCTTTTAACCTGCTCTCTGGGCACTGTAACCCCCTCTGTCTTCATGCCATTATAATTGCCTTTATGTAACTTAAAGATTGCCCCCACTCTGAATGTGAAATTCATATTTTTATGATCTCCATACAGTGGTAACTTTTAAAGACCTAAATTTCTCTGTGGCCAATTAATCTTAAAAACTTTTACTGTTATAAGGTGAAAGCAATGGCCTCTTGAATCACAGATAGGAGTACACCAAACTGAACACTCTCAGTATACACTATCTTGATTTCAAAGCCCCAATTTCCTACCACTTTGAACAGAATCCCTTTTCATAAGGCCATGAGAAAAAGGAAAAGGCTGTGCTTACTCTACCCTTCAACAGAATTTTGTCTGATTTGACGTTTGTCACATTTACTTCCCTTTTTCCCCATAGTCCCTGATTTCCCCTAATGATCAAGAGTCTATCTATCTCAGCCCTAAATATGCATAGGGCCACAGCTCTCCATGACAAGGATTTCCAAGCTCTCAATCCACTGAGAGAATAAATTTCTTCTCGTAAATCTTAGGTTGTGCTCCTCAATTCTGAGACTGTGCTCTCTCATGAGGTAAAACATCCTCTCGGAATTTACCCAATCAGACCCCCTGAGGAGTCATATATATTTAAATGCGTTCACCTCATTCTTCTTAATTTCAATTGGTAGAAGCACAACCTGTTTAACTTTTTTACTCATATGACAATCCCTCCAACCTAGTGAACCTTCTCTGAACTGCCTCTGATTAAAATAATATCTTCAATAAGGGAATTAAAACTGCTTACAGTACTGTAGATGTGATCTCTCCAACAACTTGTACAGTTCCAGTAAGACTTCCCTATTCTCATACTTTAACCCCCTTGAAATAAGGGCCCATGTTCAATTAGTCTGCACCTGTATGCTAACCTTCTGTGCATCATGTACAAGTATCCCCACCCCGACCCTTTATGTTGCAGTTTATGCAGTTTTTCTCATTTATATAATACTGTTCTTTTGTTCTCTTCCAAAAAGAACAACTTCACATTTTTCCACATATCTTCCATTTGCCAACTTTTTGCCCACCTCATCTATCAATATCTATTCGAAATAACAGAAATATATTGTTGTAACTGCATCCCTCACAGCATTCCTTTCCATCTATTTTTGTGCATCTGTAAATTTGGCTACAGTATATTAGCTTCCTTCCTTGCAGTCAGTACATATATTGTAATCAGTTTGGTCCAAGTTCACCAATCTGAAAAGACAACCCCTTATGTGTCAGTGGAAAAGAATCACAACAGACCTTGCTATGAGGCAGAAGGAAGGGTTGAAGAGGAAAGAACCAGTTTTTGAGGAGATTTCAATGTCCTTTTAGGACAAATCCTCTTCATTCAGCTGTTTGCAAAGGGAAATCAATTTGGTTATGCTCAAAGTAATCTAGTGGTCTGGGCTTCCCCCCCCCAAAATCTTGCTCAAACATGAGTTCTCCCCTCCTTAACACTGTGCTTGGTAGTTAACGTATAAGCAGGCCTTATGCCTAGTAGAGCAATATCTGTCGTGGTTTGCTTCCACCACAATCTTTGAATCTGAATATCCCTGGGAGTATTTCTCGTTGCATTAAAATCAATTGCTTCCTCCTTTGTGTCTAGGTGTTAAAACGGAGTCACTTTCCCCATGCCATCCAAGTCCCATGGGCTTGGCTGGGCAGATCCTACAGAATTCCCCCTCTGCTTTACCACCCCATACCATTTACTTTCAATTAAAGGAGATAGTTGATATGTTTTAAACTTGTAAGGTACAGCAGTCACAACAATATTGTATTCCTTAAAGGATCTTTTACTATCAATGTAGTTTTACTGACCTCCAATGCAAACAGCACTGACATATTAATGAATGGTAACAGCTGATTACATTCTTTGAGGGACCAGATGAGGAGGGGAAAATTGACTTGCCTGTTTTTGAACTCCCTGGTGACTACAAGAAACAATTCTTTTTAACTTGGAGTTCAATGACACTTCAATTAACTGCAGTTTGCTAGTTCAAAAATGATTAAACAAGTTAAAAAAATTTAAAGTAAAAGAAAAATTAGATTTGTTATTTTCCTGAGAGAATAATAACATTGACATCAAATATCAATATACCTTATGGAGGTTTATAAAATGAGGTATTTGGTTAGAGTAAATAGACCAGGTCTTTTCCCAGGAATAGGCTAAGTCTAGAACTAGCGGGCATAGCTTTAGGGCGAGGGGAAAAATTTAAAAGGGACCTATGGGGCAAATTTTTCACACAGATGTTGATGTGTTTATGGAATGAGCTGCCAGAGGAAGTGGTGGAGGTGAGTATTATTACAACATTTAAAAGGCATCTCGATGGCTATATGAAGAGGAAGGGTTTAGAGGGATGTAGGCCAAGTGTTAGCAAATGGAATTAGATTAGGTTAGGATATCTGGTTTGCATAGACATGTTGGACTGAGGGTCTGTTTCTATACTGTATATCTCTAATTTAAAAATACAGTTTAAAAAGGGGAGGGAAACTTGGACAGCAATGAAGATCAAGAATATGTCGTTTAAAAAATAAAGGTATCAAAATTTGTAGATTTATTTGAGCTTCTGACAAATGGATTTTCTCCAATTTATTTTTACCAGATGAGGGAATGGGAGACAACCTTACAATTTTATTTTTAAAGTCCACCATTTTTCTGTCTGTGCTCTGCCCAATCACAGTTCCTGGAAATACAATTCCCATATGTATTCTCATGCTGGGTTTCATTGTCTTTTCCCAGGTGTAAAACCTGCAGGTGACTTTCATCCCAACATGCGAGCTTCCAGAATGGTGTAAGTCAAAACAGGAGATAGAGAGTTAAATATGTATTTAGTCAACTTGATAATATGTTGGTTTCAGTTCAAAGTGTGTTTTATCAGGTGGTCACTGTGACTAAAATTATGTCAATGTTTTGTTTTTAAACAATAGGATCTTTCATAGTCTAAAATAAGAGGTATTAAAAATCAGATAATGGAAGTCATAAATTGATATTCCATCTTCCATTACAATAATACATGAGACTAAATACAGGGTTTAGAGATATCTAAATAACACATGTAAGTTGAGTTACAGAATCCCTCCAGTGTGGGAACAGGCCCAACAAGTCCACACCGACCCTCCAAAAGGTAACCCACCCAGACCCATTCCCCTACATTTACCCCTGACTATTGTACCTAACCTACACATCACTGAACACTATGGGCAGTTTAGCAAGGCCAATTCACCTAACCTGCACATGTTTGGATTGTGGGAGGAAACCAAAGTACCCAGAGGAAATCCACGTACTCACTAGGAGAATGAGTACTCCACAAAGACAGTCACCTGAGGCTGGAATCAAACCTTGGTCCCTAGTGCTGTGAGACAGCAGTGCTAACCACAGCACCACGCATTATCAGGGGATTAACGTGGTTGTAACTGCAGTGTAATGTGTGCTTTATTTCTTGTGGATAATATTTAACTAAATACATAATCAAGTACATGCTAATTGAAGAATCACCATATGCATTAATTTAATGTTAAACGTCCCCATTTTCCTTAAATCTATTCTGTTTGTGCAATGTTTCTGTGAAGTCAGGATGACTAAAAGAGACTATGAAATGTCCTTGACCAGTAGATTAAAGAGAATCCCAAGGAATTTTATGTATATATTAGGAGCAAGAGGGAAGCTGGAGATTGTAAAGCCCACTGAAGGATAAGGGAGGGAAATTGTGTTTGGAACCAGAGGAAATGGATGAGATCCTTAATGACTACTTTACATTGGTATTCACCAAAGAGAGAGGCATGATGGATGTTGGGTGAGGAAAAGGTGTGTGAATGCTCTTTGGGCAGGTTAATGTAATGAAAGTGGAAGTGTTGGTTGTCTTGAAATGTATTAAGTGACACAAGTCCCCAAAGTCAGATGGGATCTATCCCAGGATACTGCGGGAGGAAAGGGAGGAAATAGCTGGGGCCTTATCTTTGCATCCTCTTTGGCCTCAGGTGATGTTCCAGAGGACTGAAGAATGGCCAATGTTGTTCCTTTGTTTAAGAAGGGAAACAGAGATAATCCAGGTATATACAGGCTGGTGAGCCTGGTGTCAGTGGTGGGGAAGTTATTGGACAAGATGCTGAGAGACAGGATTTATTCACAGTTGAAAGTTAATTGATTTGTTAGTGATAGGCAGCATGGGTTTGTGTGGGGGAAGGTCATGTCTCAGCAACTTGATTGAGTTTTTTGAGGAGATGGCAAGAATGATTGATGAGGGACTGGCAATGGATGTTGTCTATATGGCCATTAGTAACGCATTTGATAAGATACCCCATGGCAGGCTAGTACAAAAGATAATGTCTCATGGGATCTGAGGTGAGCTGGCTAGATGGATACAAAACTGATTTTGTCATAGAAGTCACACAACACCAGGTTGGAGACCAACAGGTTTATTTGGAAGCATGAGCTTTCAAGGCGCTGTCTCTTCAACTGGTTGCGGAACATGACCATACGACACAGACTTTATAGCAAAAGGGTTACACTGTCATGGAGTTGTAGTGATATATTAAACAACTTTAGTTAGAATTCATACAACACCAGGTTATAGTTCTTAAACAAATTAAGTCTTTCATCTTTTAGATTGGAATATGGTGGCTTAGGTTCTTTAAATCTAAATCCCAGAATTACATTCTCAAGGTGGCGTCAGTTTATTTAATAATAGGTGTCGTCTCAGCACAGACAATGCACTAAATGTGTGAAGGTAAAGTCTGTACAAGCATTGAGTCAATTCTATTTCTAAAGTGGGGTCCACAGAATCTTACATGGATTCGTGCAGTTTTTGAGCAAAACAAAATGTAATTCTGCAAATACGAATTCACCCCATAAACTTAGATGTGTGCACGTGCAGGAGAGTGTGTGTGTGTATGTGTTAGAGAGTGATGGGGTATAAGCCTGTGAGAGGATGAGTGCAGGGGGCTAGCATGTGTATGGAAGAGAGTCTGCGTGAGTGTGTGTGAGAGAGAGAGAGCAGTGGGGTCACCTGTAGTGTGACGTGAACCCAGGGTCCTGGTTGAAGCCTTCCCTATGTGATCCAACTTGGCTATCACCTGCTTGGCCACTTTGCATTGTTGCTTGTCCCGAGATCCACCTCAGAGGATGGTCATCCAGAGGTCTGAGGCTGAAGTGTTTTCTGACTGGGAGGGAACAGTCGTGTACGGTGACCGTTGCACGGTGCCCATTCAGCCACTGTCGTGGCGGCTGTTCAGTCTCACCAATGTACCAAGCCGCAGGGCATCCCTGCCTGCAGCATATGAGATCGATAACGTTGACCAAGTCGCATGAATCCCTGCCACCTATATGGGGCAGAAGACCCCACATGTAATGGTCGTCTCCGTGTCAACACTCTGACACACATCTTGCAGCGGCTGCTGTGACAGTATTGTGGTTGGTGTTCTGAAGGCTGGGCAGTTTGCTGCAAACAACGATCTGTTTGAGATTTGGTGGTTGTTTAAAACTGTAAACTGGAGCCGTAGGGAAGGTCTTGGTGAGGTGCTCATCCTCATCAATAATGTGTTCTGAGCCACGAAGAACATGTCATAGTCTTTCGGCTCCTGGGAAGTACTGGACAATGAAGGGTACCCTATCAGTTGCAGCTTGTGTCTGTCTCCCGAGGAGGTCATTGCAGTTTCTCACTGCAGCACGTCGGAACTGGCAGTCGACAAGTTGAGCATCGTATCTTGCTCTGCTTAGGGCATTCTTGAGCACTTCGAGGTATCCATCACGTTCCTCTTCATCAGAACAGATCCTCTGTATACTGTTCCCTCCCAGTCGGAGAACACCTCAGCGGTCCGGGACATTCGGTGACCATCCTCCAAAGCGGATTTCTGGACAAGCAACAATGCACGGTGGCCGAGCACAGGCTGACAACCAATTTGGATACCCAGGGAGAAGGCATCAACCAGGACCTTGGCTTCATGTCACAATACAGGTGACCACACTGCACTATACACTCTCTCACACACACGCGCGCGCGCACACACACACACACACACAATCCTACATACACGCACATGTTCATGTAGACCCTCTCTCGTACGCACACACCCTCTCACTGGCTTATATCATATCACGCTCGTACACATACTTTCACATGCATTCACACCTATACACACACTGACATACACACACCCATATTGTCTATCCTGCACGCACACAGTAATTTTATGGGGTGAATTCGTATTTGCAGAATTACATTTTGTTTTGCTCAAAAACCGCATGAATCCATGTAAAATACTGTGGGCCCCCCCTTAGAAATAGAATTGACTCAACATTGGTCCAGACTTCACCTTCACACGTTTAATACATTGTCTGCACTAAGATTACACCTATTATTAGATAAGCTGATGCCGCCTTGCGAATGTAATTCTGGTATTTACATATTAAAGAACCCAAGTCACCATAATCCATTCTAAAAGATGAAAGACTTAAACAAATTTAGATTAAGAACTATAACCTGGTGCTGTGTGATTTTTAACTTGTTTAATATATCTTTGCAACTCCATGACACTGTAACCCTTTTGCTATAAATTCTGTGTTGTGTGGTCATGTTACACAACTACCTGATAAAGAGGCAGTGCTTCGAAAGCTAGTGCTTCCAGATAAACCTGTTGGATGATAACCTGGTGTTGTGTCATTTTTAACTTTGTCCACCCTAGTCTAACACCGGCACCTCCAAATCTTGCTCATAGAAGGCAGAGTAGCAGTGGAAGGGTGCTTTTCAGAATGGAGATCAGTAGCTAGTGATGTTCTGCAGGGATTGGTACTGGGACCTTTGTTGTTTTTGTGTGTATGTAAATATATATATGATCTGGAGGAAAATGTTGGTGGTCTGATTAATAAATTTATGGATGGCACCAAAATTGGTGAAGTTGCAGATAGTGAGGAGGGTTGTCAAAGGATACAATGGGATATGGATAGATTGCAGATTTAGGCAACAAAGTGGCAAATGGAGTTTAATCTGCACAAATGCAATGTGATGCATTTTGGAAGGTCAAATTCAGGTGTGAATTATACAATAAATGGTAGAATCCACAGGAGCATTGACATACAGAGGGATCTAGGTGTACTGGTCCACAGATCGCAGAAAGTGGCAACACAGGTGGATAAGGTGGTCAAGAAGGTACACAGCATACCTGTCTTCATGGGCTGAGGCATCGAATATAAAAATTGGCACGTTATGTTACAGATGGATAAAACTTTAGACCACATTTGGACTATTGCATGCAGTTCTGGTCACCCCACTACCAGAAGGTTATGGATGCTTTGGAGAGTGTACAGAGAATGTTTACCAGGGTGTTGCCTGGTCTGGAAAGTTTGGTTATGGGGAAAGGTCAGATAAACTTGAATTATTTCCACTGGAAAGACAGAGACTAAGGGGTGATCTGCTTGAAGTTTACAAAGATTATGAGGCATGGATAGGGTGGCATGGTGGCTCAGTGGTTAGCACTGCAGCCTCACAGCACCAGGGTCCCAGGTTCAATTCTAGCCTTGAGCGACTGTCTGTGTGAAGTTTGCACATTCTCTCTGTGTCTGCGTAGGTTTCCTCCGGGTGCTTCAGTTTCTTCCCGCAGACCAAAGATGTGCAAGTCAGGTGAATTGGTCATGCTAAATTTCCCCATAGCGTTAGGTGCATTAGTCCGAGGGAAATGGGTCTGGGTGGGTTACTCTTCAGAAGGTCGGTGTGGACTTATTGGGCCGAAGGGCCTATTTCCACACTGTACAGAATCTAATCTAATCATAGAGGCTTATTCACAGGGTGGACAGGTCATCCACAAGAGGGCACAGGTTCAAGTTGAGCGGGGGGATGTTTAGGGGAGAAGTGCAGGCAAATGTTTTCACACAGAGGGCGGTGGATACTTGGAATGCACTTTCAGTGGAGGTGAGGGAAGCAACATAGAGTCATAGAGAGGTACAGAATGGAAACAGACCTTTCGGTCCAACTGGTCCATGCCGACCAGATATCCTAACCTAATCTAGTCCCATTTGCCAGCACTTGGCACACATCCCTCTAACCCCTTCCTATTCATATACCCATCAGATGTCTTTTAAATGCTGCAATTAAAACCACCTCCTCCACTTCCACTGGCAGCTCATTCCATACACGCACCACCCTCTGCGTGAAAAATTTGCACCTTCGGTCCCTTTTATATCTTTCCCCTCTCACCTTAAACCCATGCTGTCTAGTTCTGGACTCCCCCACCCCAGAGAAAAGACTTTATATATTTATTCTATCCATGCCCTAATGATTTCATAAACCTCTATAATGTCACCCCTCAGCCTCTGACATTCCAGGGAAAACAGCCCCAGCCTATTCAACCTCTCCCTATAGCTCAAATCCTCCAACCCTGGCAACATCTTTGTAAATCTTTTCTGAACCCTCTCAAGTTTCACAACATCTTTCCGATAGGAAGGAGATCAGAATTGCACATAATATTCCAAAAGTGGTCTAACCAATGTCCTGTACAGCTGCAACATGACCTCCCAACTCCTATACTCAATGCTTTGACCAGTAAAGGAAAGCATACCAAGCGCCGCATTCACTATCCTATCTACCTGCAACTCTACTTTCAAGGAACTATAAACCTGCACTCCAAGGTCTCTGTTCATCAACACTCCCCATGACCTTACCATTAAGTGTACATGTCCTGGTAAGATTTGCTTTCCCGAAATGTAACACCTCACAATTATCTACATTAAACTTCATCTGCCATTCCTTAGCCCTTCTGATCAAGATCCCATTGTAATCTGAGGTAACCTCCTTCACTGTCCACTACACCTCCAATTTTGGTGTCATTTGCAAATTTACCAACTATACCTCCTATGTTCACATCCAAATCATTTATATAAATGACAAAAAGTAGTGGACCCAGCACCAATCCTTGTGGCACTCCACTGGTCACAGGCCTCCAACCTGAAAAGCAACCCTCCACCATCACCTTCTGTCTTCTATCCTGGAGCTAGTTCTATATACAAATGGCTAGTTTTTTCTGTATTCCATGAGATCTAACCTTGCTAACCAGTCTCATGTTAACAATGTTTAAAGTGTATCTTGATAGCCACATGACCAGGAAGTGAACAGAGGAATAGAAACCATGTATGGGCAATAAGTAGTGGGTCACAATAAGGAATAGGAATTGACACAGGCTTGGTGGACCAAAGGACCTGTTCCTGTGCTGTGCTGTGTTGTGTTGTAATTGTCATCATGACCTCATACCAGGCAGCTTCTTTAAGTGGTCTGTGATCTCAGAATTGTATAAGCTCGTATATAAACTCTTTTTAGTTTGTGTTTCAATTTAAAAATAACCAACAGTAAAGGCTTCTTTTAAGCAAGATAAAATGGTTACTTTATTATACAACTGCTGGAAGTCACATAAATTAAAAAGTGATAAAGTTATTAGCTAGAGACTGTAGGATTTAAAGGCAGGAGAAAAGTTACATTGACAATCTGACTGTAATATTGTTGAAGGCCAGGCTTGCTTGAAGATTCGATAAAGGGATTGAAACTTGAATTCTGTTTCGGTAGCTGTGGTTTCTCCTGTATTCAAATAGACGAAGTTTTCTCCACGGATAGACTGAGGAGAGCAGATCATGGAAGTGAGTAAAAGGTTCCTTTGTTTCATTTCTTTGGCGCTGTAGCTTGTGGCTCAATGTAGCCTGATTGATGACAGAATTCCTTTAGCTTTGTCCTTAAAGCCTTATTCTGGCTCTGTGTTGAAAAGTAGTTTCTTTCCAGATCTCTCTTTCATGCTGTTCTTTCAGATAATTCCCCTCTTCAGTCAGCTTTTATCACAATGGCTGCAAATTCCAGTCATTATTCCACAAGGCAAAGGCAATTATGCTGAAATTCCTTATGATTTCCTTCTTGTCTCCTGTCTAACAAGACAAAAGTTTTGAATTTTCACACCTTTTGAGGATTAAATGGATGGTCCTATAATTCCTGATTTATGTAACCAACCATAGACATTGAGTCTTAAGATAATAGAATTATTCCTGCTCCGAATTTGTATGTTGGTGATTTGATTGTTGAACCCTACTCTCAGTGAGTCTATTAGTCCTCTGGTAACATGGAGATGCTGTCACATGGTGTCAACCTACTTGGTGCAATAGATTGGAACGTTTTTCCAGCAAGTTGTGAACCATTATCTGAGTTGATCTCATCCAAGGAACAAACAGACTAAGATTACAAGTATTGTGCTTGCTACAAATGTTTTGGGTGAATCCCTTAACTGTTAAACAAATAAGTATTTTGAGCAGTCAGTGATTTAGACTATTCTCTCCTCATTGGTAAATAAACTGGTCACATTCCTGACCATAAATGGAGCAGTTCTGTTTGCCTGCCTTGGTTGGTTCTCCTGACACACTGGAAATTCCCTCTCTGGAATTTACTCAATGACTGACCTTCCATAACCCATTGGGGTAGAGAATTCTATAGATTCAGCACCCTTTGAATGAAGACGTTCCACCTCATCTCCGTCCTAAGTGAGTTGCCTTTTTGTTCTAAGGCTGTGTTCCCTGGTTGGAAACTCCAAAACCAAGGGAAGCATCTTTTCTACGTACCCTTCAGAAATTTGTAAGTTTCTCTCATTTTTCTAAACTCCAGAGAATAAAGGCAAGTGTTCTTAATCTCTGCTCACAGGACAATCCCATCATCCCAGGAAATCAGAGTGGCGAACCTACACAGTATTCCCTCTGCAAGTATAACCCTTCTTAAGAGGGGGGACCAAAACTGCATGTGTACACTAGGTCCAATCTCACCAGTGTTCTATACAAGTGGAGTAAAGCTTCTTTACTCAGATCATCTTATGATAAAAGCTAACATCATTTGGCTTCCAAATTGTTTGCTGCACCTGCATGCTAGCTTTCGATAAATTATGAACAAGAATATCCAAGTCCTTTTTCACATCAGTTTCCAATCTCTTACTATTTAAGAGATACTGCACATCTCCATTCCTCCGTCCAGAGAAAATAACCTCATACTTAACCACATTAGTTCCATCTGCAATGCTCTTTTCCCCACCCAGTCCGTCTAAATACCCTTGAAGTTTCTTTGCATCCTCCTCACAAGTTTGATATCTTCAGCAAATTTGGAATTATTACAATTAGAATCCCTAGAGTGTGGTAACAGGCCCTTCGGCCCAATAAGTCCACACTGACACAGAGAGAATGTGCAAACTCCACACAGTCGCCTGAGGCTGGGATCGAAACTGGGTCCCTGGTGTTGTGAGGCAGCAGTGCGAGCCACTGTGCCTCCCAAATTGGTCCTCGCATCCATGTCATTGACATAGATCGTGCACAACTAGGACCCAAGCACTGCTACTCTTTCTACTTGTTTATCAGTCCTCAATCCATGCTGCAATGTTACCTCCGATCGCTTGGGTTTTAATTTATTTTTTACTAACCTGTGTGGAAATTTTTCAAAGGCCTTCTGAAAAGCCAAATAGGCCAATCCACTGGTTCTTCCCTATTGAATCTGTGAGCACATCTAATCAAAAACCATCAGGTTTGTCAGGCTCTCCTCGTCTCTTTTTCAGAAATCTGTGTCGGCTTTGCCCAATCAGACAATTGTTTTTCAAATATCCAGTAATCCCATCCTTTGCATTGAATTCTGATACCTTTCATATTACTGACAGGTGTGTAGTCCCATATTCTCTTGCCCTCCTTTCTCAGACAATTGAGTAATATTTGCAACCATCCAATCTGCAGGCATCATTGCAGGCTTAAGAAATGCATCTACTAACTGTGTGGCCATCTCCTTAAACATTTTAGGGCAGGCTTGTCAAACAGATGTCCTATGGGCCGCAACATGGCCTGCTGGGGAGGGTGGCAGTCATGTGAGGCCATTGTTCAAAGCCAGAAAGAAACAGAGAGATTGTTGGGTCAGGAAGAGAGAGGAGGGGGAAGAGGAGGTGTGAATCCTACTGTTTAAATTTTCCTTCCCAAAGATCATGAGCAATTAGCACTTTTTTGCTACATGAGTGTGTGAATGAGTGACTGGGGAGGTGGATGGGTGTGTGTGTTTAGTGACTGGAGGGTAAGTAACTGAATGGTTGGGAGGGAGTGTTGGATTGAGCTGGGTACACCTCTCCTTCCCCTGTTCCTTCTATCAGTTCAGAGTATGCCCCACCAGAGGCAAATCAAAGTTAGTTAGTTAACTCAACTCCTTAGCTCTCTCCTC
Organism: Chiloscyllium plagiosum; assembly: GCF_004010195.1. NCBI lineage: Eukaryota > Metazoa > Chordata > Chondrichthyes > Orectolobiformes > Hemiscylliidae > Chiloscyllium > Chiloscyllium plagiosum. Next base: position 11,402,569 of record NC_057740.1, read on the forward strand.
ATATTTCAGCCCTTTCCCTAGTGATCAGGACTCAGGGCCTAGTCACTTTCTCTCTCCAACTGTAATCAAAGAGGGATTTTATTAGTTAGTTGTGCCACTTTGCTCTTTTGAATGGTCATTTTTATTAATTACTTATTTAAATGATCATTTATTTTGGAATTGCTGCCTCCCCTCCCCAATCCCCATTGATACATATAAGACTGAATTTAAAAAGGATAATATTAGCAAATCTTGCCATCACCATTGGAAGGCTGGGATTAGGAAACTGTTCTCCTCTTAAACCATGGCTGTGACTCTTTTTAAACAGAAAAGCAAATTTGGAATCTTTAGCTTTAATATGAAAAGAAAACACAGCAAGATGTGCTGAACCTTTCTTAAAACACTGGTTAGATCTCAGATGCTTCAAATCTTGGCACCCCATTTTAGGTTGAATGTTGAGGCCTTGAAGTGAGTTCAGAAAATATTTACTGAAATAGTGACAGGACTACAAGAGCACAGTTATTTGGAAAAATCAGGCCTTAGAACAGAAAGGTTATAATTTGGTTGCGGTTTCAGAAACAATGGATTTTGGGTAGTAAAGAAGGAAAACCAGTTTCCAGTTGTTAAGACTGGTCAGTAACCAAAGGGAACAGACTTAAAGTGAACAAAACCAAAAGCAATATTAAGAAAGTTCTTTTTTTAATAAACCACATGCTGTCCTATGGGATGCACTGCAGGAAAAATTCAATAGTAACCTCTAAAGAGAATTAGATTCATTTCATAAGAAAATTCTTTTCGAAAACAACCATGGCTACAGGGAAATTGGTGTAAATTGGATAGTTCTACAAAATTACTCAACAGCACCTCCTCCTGTGCTGCATCATTTTGTGAAACATCTGGTGGTCTTGATGTGTTGAATGGACAACTGAGTTCAAGAGACATGTTTAAATTTAGTTTGTCCTTGTTTTATAATTCTTTGGTCTGAAGCCAGAGCCAGGCCAAAGGTTTTGGACTTGAACAAAAATTCCTATGTAAGAGGCCAATTATTGGCTCTTGCCAATAATCCAATAGCAGCTGTTCAAGCACTTAATTATACTGGGCGCATCTTTCCCGAGACATTATGCCAAGTGGTACTCAGTGTGCCTATTAATTGTGAAACTGTTGTGCACCAAACTCATTAGATCCCAGCAAGCAAAGAAGAAAGTTCTAGTGAAGACAATGTCATTCTAACTTATGCTCCCTGGTCTCAATTATGCTAGAAGTGTGTTTAACATAACCAGCAGTCTTTCAATAGGTTAAATGCAATAAGTTTACTTCAATTTTGAACATAAATTCAAACCCTCTTATGTACATCATTATTCCTCAAAATAATTAAAATTCAGAATTAGTGGACATTGGTACAAGATTCATCAGTCTAACTCTAAAATGAGAATGTTCTGTACTGCTAATTTGATCCTTTCAAAGCCATTTTGCAATTTAACTTTTGCTATATGACTGATCATGTCACAAACATTTCAAAGTAATTTATCAAGAAAAACAACTTTGACCACAAGTCCATCAGGAAGTGGTCAGCACGTAGTGTCCTTGAGACCCTTCGGGAAAAGGAGAGGGCAGATCCTGTCGAGCGGTTCCCTGAGCAGACTGTCAAAGCCATTTGGCAGAATGCCTCATCGCCAGAACTTTCCAACAAGCACCAAGACATGGTTTGGCTGGTGGTGAGAAGGGCTCTGCCTGTGAGATCATTTATGCATGCCCGGACTCTCTGCCGCACCGCACGCTGCCCTCGAAGCGGCTGCGGGGGGGATGAGACTGTCACACACCTCCTTCTGGAATGTGCCTATGCAGAGGAAGTCTGGAGAGGAATGCAGTGGTGTCTGTCGAGGTTCGTACCGAGCAGCGCCGTGACCCGGGACTCCGTGCTCTACGGCCTGTTCCCCGGGACGCACACCGAGACGAACATCAACTGTGCCTGGAGGATCATCAACTCGGTGAAGGACGCTCTCTGGGTGGTCCAAAACCTGTTGATCTTCCAGCTGAAGGAGTTGACCCCGACTGAGTGTTGCAGACTGGCACATTCCATGGTCCAGGACTACATGTTGAGGGACGCGCTGAAGCTTGGGGCAGCTGCCGCCAAGGCGCGATGGGGAAAGACCACCGTCTAACATCTGCCTGCCTAATGAAGAACAGGGGGCCCACGCAGTCATTCGGGCTCCGCTGGCGTCTGAGCTCAATGTAATCGCACCAACCTGTGAATATGAATGATTACCCTGTTTCGATACGTAAAGAAATGGAATGTTTACAGAATGATGACATGTCCAATTGTATAGATTAAATATATATGAATAAAGTATATTTTTGAAATAAAAAAACATTTCAAAGTAATTTATAGAATGGCTGATAGTTTTGTTCACTACTCAAGCTCGATTATTTAAGAGCAAATGTCTTACTGTATTCCAATGGAGCAAACTAATGGGTTAAAAACATTTATACACAAGGGCCACCTTTCAGTTTTGAAGCTCAGTTGCACATGTGCTTTTCAAATTCAATTTCATTATTTATGGCTAGAGACTTTAGGCTACAATGCAACTTCTGAACAGAGGGATATTGAGCAAAGGCTGTAATGGACAGAGTGTTAATTTTCAGGGGGGCTGTTCAAAGCATCTGCTTGATAGACAGTAATGAAAGATTTCAATGCTCATGTGTAGGTTAGTCTCCCCATTCGCTGGGAATATGGAGAATCACTGTTACAGCTGATTACAAAAATGCCTAGGTGCTGCTACTATTCAGACGTTTATATTTCAAGAAAGTCAAGACAAATTGCATATGTTATGCAGAAGTACAGTACTAACCATCTCATTTTTAAATGGCAAGTAATATGAAAGTTTCTGTTTACACAGGTCGACTGCACTGAGAATTTGTTCAGCTTGTACATAATAGCCATGCGGTTTATCTCCCTTGGAGTTGCCAAAATTCTTGTTGTTTTCACAAACGATTGAACAGGCAGCTCATCCGTTCTGAACCGACACTTCTAATTGCTTTGTGACTCAGGCAGCAAGACATTATCCCAATACCAGTTGCTAAAGTGGTAGAAGTGTTCCATTTCACTTCAAGCATCTGCTACGCTAAACATACACAGAGGCCTGGATCATACACTGCTCAGTAGGATTTGAACAGCACTGGTGAAAAAACTAGAAACAAACGAATTGAACTCAAAATGCTTTGGTTTAACATCAAATGTCCTCAGTACTATGTTAGATGGCCTTTGGACTAAGGGTCTTTTTCCTCTGAGAAAATGCACCTTCTTACATTGTGATTAGTTCATTCTTGTAAGTGACTCAAAAGTGTTCATTGAGACTGGAATGTAGAAGACCAATTCAATATTGCAGAACAAGTGTAGGAGAGAAGTTTACAAGCTGGGGTTTATTTATTCCATGTGTCCTTTCAACAGTGAAACAGCAACTAAAATCCAAGCAAGTGACAAATAATCTGCATGCACAGCACATTGGTATCTTTTTATCTCACCAGGATAAACTGGAAACTGAGGTTTCTAATCTTTGATGATATAACCACTATCTTCTTGTTTTAGCTGGTCTGCTAAACTCCAGACTGGACTTCTGGCTTGTGCAAGATTTTCTCCATTCAATATAATAGAAGTTTATAAAATAAATATTTCAACTTAGACCTACAGCTGGCAGGGTAACTAATAATTATTTATGGTCATATGCCCACTGGTTATAACTATCAATTTTTAAAAGTTTTATAGCCACTATAGATGTGGCTTCTACTGTAGTGTGAATATTGCAATGATACCATATCACTTGTTCCTATATTGGAAGTGAATTTGTTAGCATAGTGTATGTGACATATCACTTAACAAGATAAAAGGATGGTGGAATTTACATCTGTATAATGTTTAGAGTTTATTGGCACTTTAGGGAGTTCAGCAATAGCCTGAAGAAGGGCCTGTGCCCGAAACGTCGAATCTCCTGTTCCCTGGATGCTGCCTGACCTGCTGTGCTGTTCCAGCAATAAAGTTTCAACAGCAATAGACAAACACATGCAGTATGTTCAATGAGCATGGTCTAGGCTGAGAGAAGTCTACACTGCAGAACCAAAATGCTGTTACTAAATTTCTTGGTCTTCACAATCTGAGGATGCAGCAATGTGGTGTTGGATCAATCCATGGTGTTGACCGAAAGCCATCCTAGATTACAGTAGCATTTATTTCTCTCCCACATTCTCCCCCTTCTAGATAGAGTCATAGAGATGTACAGAATGGAAACTTACCCTTCAGTCCAACTCGTCTATGCCAATCAGATATCCCAAACTAATCTAATCCCATTTGCCAGCACCTGGCCCGTATCCCTCCAAACCTTTCCTCTCCATGTATGCATCCAGATGCCTTTTAAAATGTTGCAATTGTACCAGTCTCCACTTCTTCTGGCAGCTCATTCCATACATGCACCACCCTCTACATGAAAAAGTTGCCCCTTACGTCTCTTTTACATCTTTCCTCTATCACCCTCAACCTATGCCCTCTAGTTCTGGATTCCCCAACCTCAGAAAATATCTTGTCCATTGACCTGATCCAGCCCTCTGATTTTATAAACCTCTAATAAGGTCACCCCTTGGCCTCTGACACTCCAGGGAAAAGCAGCTCCTGCCTTTTCAACCTCTCACCATAGCTCAAATCCTCCAACCCAGGCAACATCCTTGTAAATCTTTTCTGAACCCTTTCAAGTTTCATAACATCCTGCTGATAGGAGGGAGACCAGAATTACATGCAATATTCCAAAAGTGGCCTAACCAATGACCTCCCAATTCCTATACTCAAATGCTCTGACCATTAAAAAAACATACCACTACACCTTAACTATCTTATCTATCTGCAATTCTACTTTCAAGGAGTTATGAACCTGCACTCCAAGGTTTCTTTGTCCAACAACACTCCCTACGACCTCACCACTAAGTGAGTAAGTCCTGGTAAGATTTGCGTTCCCACAATTCAACTTGCATTTATCCAAATTAAACTCCACCTACCACTCAGTCCATTGGCCAGTCTGATCAAGACCCCATTGTAATCTGAAGTGAGCTTCTTAGTTGTCCTCTACACCTCAAATTTTGAGGTCATCTGCAAACATACTAAAATATACCAATGTTCACATCCAACTCATTTACATAATTAGTGAGTAGTAATAGAGCAAGGGCTTGGAAGGATAAAGACCAGGTGCTGGTGAGTGGGATTAGATTGGGATATCTGGTTGGCATGGATGAGGTAGACTGAAAGGTCATTTCCATCCTGTACATCGCTATGATTATTTCTCTCCTTCATTCCCCACCCTCTTAGATAAACACTACTACAATCTAGGTTGGCTTTCAGTTAACACCATGAATTGATCCAACACCACATTTCTTGGTCTTCACAATCTGAGGATGCAGCAATTTAGTAACAGCATTTGGTCCTGCAGTGTAGACTTTAGACTTCCCTCAGCCTAGACTGTGCTCATTGAGCATACTGCATGTGTTTGGCTATTGTTGGACTCCCTAAAGTGCCAATAAACTCTAAACATTATACATAGGTAAGTTCCATCATCCTCCATCTTGTTAAGAGTGATATGTCACATACACTATGTTAAATTCATTTTCATTATAGATACAAGTGATATGGTACCATTGCAATATTCACTTTACAGTAGAAAGCACATCCACAGTAGCTATAAAAAAGTTGATAGTTATAACCAGTGGGCATATGACCATAAATAACTATTGGTTACCTTGCTAGCTATAAAAGTTTAAGTTGAAATTTATTTTACAAACTTCTATTATAATAAATATTAAACAGAGAATCTTGCACAAGCCAGAAGTCCAGTCTGGAGTTTAGCCGACCAGCTAAAACAAGATAGTGGTTATATCAAAGATATGAAACCTCAGTTTCTAGTTTATCCTGGTGAGATAAAAGGATCCCCATGTGCTGTTCACACAGATCACCTGTCATTTGTCTGGACTTTAGTTGCTGTCTCACTGTTGAAAGGACACATGGAATAAATAAACCCCAGCTTGTTAACTTCTCACCTACACTTGTTCTGCAATATTGAACTGGTATCTGACAGTTGGGCATTAAACACTAGTTGTCATTTGGTTAAAAAATTGAATTCTACCTTGGAAAACCTCAAGTCTTAGTTGAGGTTTTTCCAGGTATCAGAACTTGATTACAACCAGTACACACTCATTGAGACCTTCCACACCCTAGCCATAACAAAACTTAACTCTTTCTTGGGGTTGTTGGTGTTGGACTGGAAGAGTGTACAAAGTTAAGAATCACAACACCAGGTTATATTGGAAGCACTAGCTTTCCAAGCACTGCTCCTTTGTCACCTGATGAAGGACCAGTATTCTGAAATCTAGTGCTTCTAATTAAACCTGTTGGACTATAACCTAGTGTTGTGTGATTTGTAACTTCTAACTCCATTTCAATCATATTGAAACTACCCACTGTTAAGTGAACTAGTTTAATTCAAAAACTATCCCCTAAACTCAGTTTTAGTTATGGAGTGGATATTTGCACAGTGTGGATAAGTGCAAGTTACAGCAAAGCCAAGTGGAAGGGACAGGTTTCAATTTTTCAAAGCCAGGACAGATTTATTTTTAATGTACACTTACATTCTGCAATGCCTTAGTGGGAGTGACATTACAAATTCTTCAAATATTTGCATTGTCAAAAGGCTAAAACCTAAAATTTTGATATGTCAAAAGTTAGTAAGTTGTTTTACAGCTGATGTTATAGGTTATTTATACTCTGGCTCTAGATCAAACCACCAGCATAATGTTTGATTTTTTTTTGAGGCAGTTAGGGTGTATGGGAAATATGGCATGGTGGCAAGATCATGCATGCTCATTCTGAACAGTGAAGCATTGTGAAATGCTAATGCCCCACACTCCTGCTCCTAGTTACATTGTAGAAATACATGCTCCATGTCTGTTCATTATAGAGGCAGCTACCAAGTGGCAGTCTGCTTCGGAAGGAATAAAGGTTTAGTTTTGAAAGGAGCATTCTGACAACAAATAACTCATGCTAAACTAGAACCAGCCAACCCTCTAATCAATGATTTGGAGGTCAGTGTATTGACTTTTATATGCCACTTTATTACAATTACCACCATTAATTGATATTGAAAACAAGCAATTGTTACTAGAACAGATGGCTATCATGAACTCAAACTAGACAAATGAAAGTTGCCTCAAGAAATTTCATAGAAGCATTCATTTAAGTTAGCATTAAAATTAACCTGTTCTACAGCTGGATTTCAAGTGGTAGCAAACATGAGAATTCTAGCCCAAAAACCTCATTTATTTGGGTCAGTACCAGGCTGCTTTACTTCATCGATCCCAGAGGCTCCTGATCATTAGTCAGCTGTGGGATAAAGGGTCCCACCAGCCAATTCAAGGGGGTGTTGTGAGCCAGATAATCCATCACCCCATCCATAGCTTCACGAATCTTCAGCATTTGCTCTTTACTCTGGATCAAGAGTGGTGTTGACAATTCTTGGAATGATGTGGCTGATGAAAGAGCATTGTAGAGGTCTTCTGCCAGTTTACAGACATGCTGCACCTGATTTTCAATATTCTGGGGCAAACCATGAACATTTGAAGACAACATCTGGCAGATGGTGTGAAGTTTAGAAGAGAGATTCTGAGTCACAGCCAGTGTTTCAGATTCAACTTGCTGGAATAAGAAAAAAAAGTCAGTCAGTCTTCAATCCACACTTGCTCAAACCTAAATGTTTGATTGGGAAGGCAAAGTAGTGCAGTGGGGATGTGACAGTGAAATAAAGTAGGTAGCTGCAGAAAAAAAAGCAGCTGCTGGAAATCTGAAACAAACTCAATGCTGGAGAAATTTAACAAGTCTGGCAGTATGGAGATAAGAATGTTTCTCTCCAGTTGTCAGACTGGTCAGTGTAGTTTAGAAAACTTGATATCCTAGAATGGTTCAGCTTTAAAGGGCAATTACTGACTGATCATGTATTATTTGGTGAAAGTATGCCAAGTTAGAGACCCCACTGGTTGTTTGCTCTTTGGCAAGCTTTTACTGCATTGATTCAGCTCAAGGGTTTGTGCTGACTGATTCAATTCACTGCACAAAGCATGAAACCATGTACTGGTTCAGAACAAGATCTGAAATAGCAATGCTGATAGTCATTTCTGGAGAGTGGTCTAGGTGGAATACAAGTGTCCTTCATTGAGATGGAGGCAGCATTATGAAAGTGGATATTACTAGCAAGACTGCCTTTACACTACTTACTTCAGTTTTCTCAGACAGGTCTTCAGCTTGAAAATTAGGCTGTTGCTTCTTCCAGTCAAGCAGAAGCTGATTCAAATTTACTCGAACATCTTGTAATTTGAGTTGGGCTGATTCTGCACTTTTGTTGGCTGTTTCAATCTAGAAGGTAGCAGTTCACATTTTACAACTTTTGCAGTGGAGAAGATTAGTCATCCCTCAGAAACCAAGCCCTTTATCCCTGGGTCACCAAGTATGAAGTTCCCAGTTTACTCATCTTTCAGATGAGTTGAAGCAGGGAGAAAGTTTCCATGCTTTATTTACTACAGATTCTAGCAAAACCCGAACAGAGACACTACAGAGAAGTAACTCCCGTTAGGAGCATTGGGAAAATGCTTTATTGCTCCACAATCTAGAGGATTTGCTAACATGGTTTTAAGATGAAGATTGTTCTTTGATCTTCAAAAGACTTACTTGCAAGAGGCAAAAAAAGTAATTGGTTTAAGAGTCATAGCTTTAAAAAAGTTAAATTTCAGCCTGAAAATCAATTACATTGGGAAGACAATTTCTTTTCTTGAAGGTGGAATAGTTTCTGCCCAAGGAGAATGAGATGTCAGCTACTTGCAAGTGAATCTTCATTAAATGGACCCCATTGCCATTTTGTCCAGTTTACTCCTGCCTACTTTGGAAGGTCATTTTCTCATTTCTTATCCATCATAGGATGGAAATATTTCAGACCATGTTTTGGTTATTGACCCTTGGTTGGTAAAGTGAATTCACTTGTTATGCATCAAGGAAGACACCTAGTTAATATTGGCAGAGGTCAAAGACCCTGAACATTTCCAATAGTTTAAAACTCAGCCATGTTGGTACAAGCTATTTTGTTCAGGCACTAAATAGAAGTTATAGCACTGAGACAATCCTCAAAAAGGATTGGATTCCAGCTGAACTATGCAAATTAGTACAGCTAATATGGTATCCATGAACCAGTTGTTTCCTTACCAAATCTACAAGATTGTGGAGATGAGAGAGCGTCTCCTGGCCATTCTGCTTTGCTTGCTGCATCTTGGCAATGGAGTACTGGTATGCACGACTACGAACTTTGGAAGATAAAGATCCCAAGCGCACATAATAACTCTGTTCTTGTGGCAAAGTGTCTGAACATTCGGTTGAAACAGCCACTTCAGCTGAAAGAATTTAAACAGTTTTAGTTACAGGCATATTTGCTCCACCCTAGGAGCATTGGTTTTCCTTTGTCACTGTTCTAAATAAAAAAAAATCTGGTTCCTAGAAGAAAGGAGATAGCACTATACCAACTTAGGATTACTAAAGCCAATAGAAAATTAGGACCATCATGGTTAAGCAACCCAGATAGAGATTTATATAGTTACCTAGTTCTTCCTTGGTCATTGGAAGATAGTGATCAACCAACTGCTCCGATTTGGAGAGAGAAATATCTATGCCAGTGGTTACTAGATGACCCACAGCACTTGTACCTTCAACCACAGCTGCTTTAGTTCTTTCCAGATTGCCTTGCACAGCAGCTGCAGTCATGTCCACAACTCCCACAACTGATTCTTTTACATCAGCCATCTTAGTTGTTAGCAGCTTCTTAGTTTCAGGAAGAACCTGCAATAGAGGCAGGTCAGCAGTTAGGTTTTAAAAAAACGACAGTTATGTCCTTAGACTCCATTTAATTCTCAGTGCATTTTCAGGAGGAGTTTCAGATATGATGATTTGAAAACAAATCTGTAAGAGTACAAATTCCAGCATTTAGTGCAGTGTAGATAATCTACACAAATTTATTGGTGTAGATGGGGGACAACCAGATTATATCCCACTGCAGCAAATTGCTATTGAATTCCAATTCAATCTGGAATTAAATTTTTAATGACAACCATGAATTCATCACCAGTGGTCAGAAAGAGCCACCTGGTTCAGATTTTATTTAGGCTTTCCTTACCTGGAAAAAGGTAAATACAACCCCAGACCTATAACAGTGTTGTTGAATCTTAATTGCCTTGGATCAATTACAGACGGGTAATAAGTACAGCTAGCCAATGCCCTCATCCCATGAGGAAATAAAGTCCTTATTTGTAGGAGTCATTTGGGCTGCTTAGTTAGATAAAATTCACAAGGTAGTTAGTATAGAACTAAGGAACATATCTGTAAGCCTTTAAGTATAAAGAAAAGCTGACAAGCTCCCACAGGCAAGTTAAAGCTGTTCAGATATGGAATGATACTAAAAAAGCAATTGTGACTGATTAAGTGACATCAGCAATTATAGAGTCATAGAGGTGTAAGCACAGAAACAGACCCCTCAGTGACTTGACAATGCCAACTAGGTGTTGTAAATAAATCCAGTCTTTGTTAGCAGTTGGCCCATATCCTAAACCCTTATTCATATACTCCATCCAGATGCCTTTTAAAGTGTTCCAGCTTCCTCCACTTCTGACAGCTCTTTCCATAGACAACCCTCTACCCAAATATATTACCTTTTAGATCCATTTTAAGAATCTTTCCCCTCATTTTGAACCTATGCTCTAGTTCTGGACTCTCCCACCTTGGGAAGGGAGACTACTTATCCTCCATGATTTTATAAGCTTCTAATGTTACCCCTCAGCCTCATTTCTTCCCTCCATGAGGAATCAGGCAGCACCAACCTGGTCTGTAGCTTGATGAAGGATAGGCAACTTCTCCAGCTTGTCCAAACCTTTACAGGCATACTCATTAGCTACTGCAACTGGAGAGGGGTGTCAAGTCCAGGACAAAAAAAGTTGTTACTTCATTGTTAAGTAATAATACTACTACAATGTAATGACATTCAACTGTGTTCAAATTAGCATCAAATTCTGATCAGATCAAAGTTTATATGGAGATGGAAATTTTGCCAGTGATTCTTGTGAACAGTGACCATATTTAATCAAAAATGACAGTCTAATATTCATTAGACAAAGCATCTGTGTGCTTAAGAGCTACAAATACTACCAAAGAGGAGAGTGAACAAATCAGACTAGTGTGCAAAACTGGTAGTCAGATCTTTGGAACGTAGACCCAATGGCTGAGGGTTTGGATCCAATGTTCTAAATGATCCACCATTTTGGATCTTCTTTGGTAATCAGTCCCCAAAGTTGCAGAAGCAGGCCATTGGGTCCACTAGGAGGAAACCTGAGCACCTGGAGAAAACTCTTGTGGGGAACTTGCAAACTCCACATGGACACAGTGAACAAAGGCTGGAATTGAACTCTGTCCCTGGGGCTTGAGACAGTGCTAGGCACTGAGCAACCATGCTACCCCTTATCTAGATTTGTTGGATGACATTCAATTATACCCAATAGAATTCATTGACAATGAGAAATGCCAATTGATTGTGGTTATCACTTGATAGAAAGTGACATTCAAACCAGAAAGCAGTGTGGATCATGTTATGCAATTGAGCAGTAAGTAGTGCTCCTAGAAATAAGACTTTTCTTACTTTGAGGTTCCAGCTTGTCTATAAGAGGTTTAGCACCACTGGCAGCAACAGTGACTATGGTCTTCACTCCCTGCTCAGCAAGGTCACAGATAGTCTTTACTGCAGGATAGCTCTCCTTGGTACTTGTATATGCAGCAGATACTTGGTCACAAGCAGAACTCACAAGTGGTAGATTAGTCACTCTGTCAACAACATTCTAAAAAAAAAGAGACAATGATTTGTTAAAGATAGCTATAACAATTTTGTTCCCTCAGAAGTGGGAATGTAACCTTAGCTTTTATTTGCAGAAAGTGACCTAGCAGACAAATAGGAAAGATTTAATATTTACAAAAAAAAGGGTCTTGATTAGATTAGGGATTTAAAGTGTTTAGGGATAAAATTAACCAACTTCTACTCAAGTCCACAATAGATGTTGTTCTAATATCAGATTGAAGGCACAGACATTGTAATAGTTTAGGACATAAATTTGGGAAAGTGTACTCTAGTACTAACCCAGTTCAAATCACAAGATTTAAAGCAAGAATTAGTAGCAGTCTTGTCATAATGTGACACCACTGTTTAAAAAGGGAGGTGGACAAACGTGGGTAATTATAGACCAGTTAGCTCAACTTCTGTAGTTAGAAAAGTGCTTGAGTCTGTTAAGAAACTAGCAAGGCATCAAGACAGAATTTGTCCCATTGAGTAAATGCAGCATGGGTTCATGAAGTGCAGATCATAAAATAGATTCCCTACAGTATGTGAACAGGCTTTTGGCCCAAAAAGTCCACACCAACCCTCTGAAGAATAATCCACCCAGATCCATTCCCCTACTCTATTTACCCCTGACTAGTGCATCTAACACTATGGATAGCTTAGCCTGGCCATTCACTTGACCTACATATCTTTTGCATGGTGGGAGGAAACCCATGCAGACAAGGGGAAAGTGTGCAAACTCCAGTCACCCAAGTTGGGAGTTGAACCATGAAGACACTACAATGGACAGTGGGGACCTAGATGGGAGGTATCTCTTTCCCAAAAGAGATTGTGGTGTCACAAAAAGCTGCTGCACAAGATAAAGATGTAAAGGTGATACAGGCAGTGTATTAGCTTGGATAGAGATTGGTTAACCAACAGGAAGCAAATAGTGGGAATAATGAGTGCTCTCTGGTTGGTAGAGACATGTGGTGCACCTCAGGGTGAGGTGTTGGACCTATGATTCAAAGTGGAGAACCAGTGTCAGTTTGCAGATGACACTAAAAGGAGAGTGGTAGGCAAGGTGTGCCCAGGACTGAAACTTTGCAAGAGGATGTTTACATGAGTGGGCAAAGGTCTGGCAGATGGAGTGCCATGTTAATAGAGGTGGAGTCATCCATTTCAGTAGACATAACAGTAAAGACGACTTTAGTGGTAAGAGCTTGCAGCACACTGCAGAGACACCTGGGTGTCTTTGTGCATGACTCAGAAGGTTGGTCTGCAGGTACAAAGTGGAATTTTGTCCTTCACTGCTTTTAAACAAATTCCTCTAGCAGAGGTTTTGTTGCAGCTGTAAAGGGAGCGGTAAGACCACACCTGGATCACTGCATGCAGTTTTGGTCTCCTTACTGCAAAGGATGCACTGGCACTAGGGAGGGTACAGAGGTTCACTAGGTGGATTCCAGAGTTGAAGAGGTTGGTTTATGAGGAGAGATTGAGTAGACTGGGATTATGTTCCCTGGAATTAAGGATGAGGGGGAATCTAATAGAAGAGGTTTAAAGAAAACAGGAGTTACAGGTAGAGGGTATTTCCACTGGAAAGTGAAATTAGGACAAGAGGACATGCTTCAAAATTGGGGTGGTGGTAAAAAACAAGAAGAAGAAATGAAGCAGATTTAGAGTTACAGGAATACTTCACCCAGAAGGTTATGAATCTATGGAATTCCCTGCCTAGTGAAGTAGTTAAAGCTTCCTCAGTAAGTGTTTTTAAAACCAAGAGTTTTTTGAACAGTTTAAAAAAGTTATGAAGAGGATGGGTGAGTGGAATGGAGGCCAGAAGACCAGCCATGATCTTATCAAATGAGAGCGAGAGCCAAATCCTGGAGATCAAAGGCAAGTCTAGAGTGGTGCTGGAAAAGCACAGCAGGTCAGACAGCATCCAAGGAGCAGAAAGATGACATTTCAGGCAAAAGGAAGGAGGCTGGGAGTTGGAGGTGGAAGGTAGCTGAGTGCGCAATAGGTGGATGGAGGCAAGGGTGAAGGTGATATATCAGAGAAAAAGGTGAAATGGATTGGTGGGAAGAATTGATAGGAGACAAGTCTTGAGGACAGTGCTGAGCTGGAAGCTTGGAACGGAGCAGGGTGTGCTCAGCAGCATGAAAAATGAGGAAACTGGTGGTGAAGTCCACATTCATGCCTTGGGGGTTGAAGGGTCCCAAGGCAGAAGAGGAGGAGTTTTCCTCCAGGAAACAGGTGGTGAGGGAACAGCAGTGGAGGCAGCCCAGGATCTGCAGGTCCTCAGAGTGGGACGAGTGTTGAAACATTCAGCCACAGGGTAGTGAGGTTGATTCATGCAGGTGCCCCAGAGATATTCTCTGAAGCAATCTGCAAGTAGGTATCCAGTCTCCCCAATGTAGGAGAGACCACAACAGGAGTGACCAGTACAGTAAATGCCATGTGGAAGTGCAGGTGAAACTTTGATGGATGTGGAAGCCTCCTTTGGGACCTTGGTCAGAGGTGAGGGTTGAAGTGTGGGCACAGATTGCCATTCCTGCAGTGGCAAGGAAAGGTGCCAGGAGGGGAGGGTGTTAGGGGACATGGACCTGACCACACAGTCAGAGGGAACATTCCTTACAGAAAGATGGGGTGGGGAGGGAAATATCCCTGGCAGTGGTGTCAGTTTATAACTGGCAGAAATGTCATCAGATGATGCAATTTATGCAGAGATTGGTGGGGTGCAAGGAAAGGACCAGGAGTTCTGTTCCTGTTGCAGTTGGAGGGATAGGGTTTGAGGGCAGAGGTGCAGGACATTGATAAAGATACACTGGAGGGCATCAGCCACCACACAGGAGGGGATATTGTTGTCTTTAAAGGAGGCAGCCATCTGGTGTGTTCTGTAGTGGAACAGGTCCTCCTGAGGAGATACAGAGGTGAAAGACTTGGGAATAAGAGCCAGAAGCATCAGTTTCCCACTCTTCAGATGCTGCCTGACCTGTGCTTTTTCAGCACTACTTTACTCCTGCTCAAAGTTATGTTCTTATTGTACAATTGGCAGAGTATCAGACAGTTACTCAAGTCATTTATACAAATTGTGAAAGGGAATGTGAAGAGCAAGCATCTAAGAAAGATTTTTGAACAATATAGCAAAACATACACAACTAGAGAAAGCTGAGCTTCATCTTCAGATGAAGTTAAAGTTTGGAAAAACAGTTCTCAAAGATTCAAATTACAGGTCATGAACTAGTTTCACACTGAAAGCGAGTGTTTCTTCCATAGAAGCTGTACCTGTTGGTTGCCATTTTCTTGGCCTGCTGTAGTTTCAGTAGCATTTCCAGTTACTGATGCCATCATGAGCTGCAAAAGTCTTAGAAAACATTTCAGGTTTTTTTAAAACAATAGCAACCTTCTAAAACCACTCCACAAGCATCAATAATATAAAAACAGAAAAATGCCTTGGAGGCAACAATACACTGGACAACTTAGAAAGTAGATCTGTCTAAGTAATGTAGACCCAGAAGCATAACTACTACATATTTTTTTAAAAATATTATTCTAGCAAAAGTTTACTATTACCAAAAGTGAGTGTTTATTATTATTTTTTTTTTCTCTCTTACCAATATACAATGAACAAAAACTCCTTACTTCCTATAGATATGGTCTACTCCTCTTTTATATGAATGTGTAGTGCATTTAAACACCTGCTCTCATCAGCTGAGGAGGCACTTGTTCAACTAACCAATAGGAATTCACGATATGGAATAACCTGACAATTGTTAATTGTATTGAGCCTCAGAAGCAGGGATTCTCATGACTATCTGATAGCACACCATTGCAATAAAATTGAAGGAATTCTCAAGTAAGTGATGATGTGAATGAAATTATTTTTAAAAATGATCTTGAAATCTCTTTTTGTAAGAAAGAATATTGCTCACAGCAGGACTGAGCCAACTGTGAGGTGAGGTTCAATGCCTGTTATCTCTAACAATTGGTTATGGATCCAAGACACTATCCCCACCCTCAACCTCACTCTAGTTGTATCCCTCAATTATCATGCTTAGATGATAACAACAAGGTTAAAGAATAAATTGCGCCTTTGGTGTAGAAGAATATTCTGAGTGCTTCACAGAGCCCACACAAAAGAAAACAGCAAACAAAATCAAAATACTGCAGATGCTGGACATCTGAAATAAAAACAGGAAATGCAAAATATACTCAGCAGAGCAGATAGCATCTGCAGAGAGAGAAACAAAGTTGCCCTTTCAAGTCAATGGTCTTTCATCAGGATTGACAGAAGTTAGAAATTTAACAATTGGTAAATGATTTTAAACACAGAGAAGCAAGATGAAATTAAGTAGGATTTTAGGGTAGGAGAGGGAAGTAGTGAGAATGAGCATTTGACTGGAGCCATCCAAAGTTTAGAGTCTTGAAAGCTGATGATCTTAAATAGTTGATTGAATGAGGAATTTACATTATAGGCAAGAGTTGCAGGAACAAAAGGTACTGGAGAGGAAACTTTCAAAGCTTTAGGAAGTTTGAGAGATAATAGAAAAAGCTATGTAAAATATGTAATGCAAGTTTGAGAATTTTAGTTCGTAGCGTTGGAGAATTGGCAGCCAATGTGCATCAGCAGAAACCATGGTGTTTAATTAGATTAGATTAGATTCCCTACAGTGTGGAAACAGGCCCTTCGGCCCAACAAGTCCACATCGCCCCTCCGAAGAGAAACCCACCCAAACCCATTCCCCTACCCTATATTTACCCCTGACTAACGCACCTAACACTGTGGGCAATTTAGCATGGCCAATTCACCTGACCTGCACATCTTTGAATTGTGGGAGGAAACCGGAGCACCCGGAGGAAACCCACATAGCTGAGGAGGCTTGAAGTTTATGAGGTGATGAAGGATGGGAGGCCAGTTCAAGGATAGTCAAATTTGAAGCTGAGAAACACATAGTTACGGATTTCAGTGACACATGTTGAAAACAAAAGCAATGGTCTTTGGGATTGAGAGGATATAGACCCCAACTCAGGATAGAGTTTAGTAGGGGATCTAAACTTGTGAATGACCTCAGTTAATGTTTTGAATGCATGTGACCTTTTCTTCTAACTCTGTTTAAACTCTGGTTAACTCTCCAATGTCCAATTCTTTGTGTTACTTTCATGGAGAGATTATGATGAAAGCAGGGCAGTTAAAGCCAGTCATTATTATTGTGCATGTGGATATTTTGTGAGGAGGGTCTTGTCATAGGAAGGCATCATTCACAAGTTGAACTCTTGCCTTATGCAATAATCTATACATTCACAGGCACAGTCATACACTTTTCACCCAAGGTAGATCAGCGCAAGTTCTAATTAATGAGAATTTAGAAACTGGCGATCAGAGATTTTTTAAAAATTCATTCATCAACAGAGAGTGTCATTGGCAATTTATTGCTCATTACTGTGTGAGAGAAGAAATTCCTCCTCATCTCTGTTTTAACTGAGTCACCCCTTACTCTGGGATTATATCCACTAGTATTTGTAGACTCTGCTACAAGGGGTAACAACCTCTCCACATTTACCCTGTCTAACTCTCTAAGAAAGGTATGTGTTTTATTTAGGTTGACTCTCTTTCTTCTACACTCTAATGATTTCAGGCCCAACCTACACAACCTCTCCCCATAAGAGAAGCCCTCCATAATCAGGATTAATCTAGTGCACCTTCTCTGGACTGCCTCCAAGTTGGAGGTAAGGGCATCAAAACTGTTTACAGTGTTCTAGATGTGGCTTAACTAGTGCCTTGTATGGTTTTAGCAAGATCTCTTTTTGTACTCTATTCCCTTTGAAATAAAGGCCATCGGTCCAATTTCATTTGCATTTCAGTGAGTGACACTACTAAAAGGATAGCACACGTAAGAAAGTGATCACACTGCAGATTAGAATTGTGCAGGCAAGGTGAGAATGGGTGACAGCAGGCAGTCTGGGAGAATGAGGCAGGTAGTGGAGGAGTCCCCTGAGTGTACCCTACTTGCTAATCAGTATTTCATTCTGGAAACCATGAGTGTCATGGTTCCTCAAGGAGTGCAGCCAACACCGAGTCTATGGCACCAAATGTGTCTCAGCTGTACAAGCAGAATGGAAGGGCAACAATGATGGGGGATTTCATAATCAGGGATCAGACAGGCTTCTCTGCAGTATCAAACATGACTCCAGGAATGATATGTTTCCTCCCTGATGACAGGGTCGCTCTGCCTCCCACTTTGCCAAGGACATGCAAGTCCTGGGCCTCCTCCACTGCCAAATTCTAGCCACCTGATGCCTGGAGGAAGAATACCCTTTGGGATCCTCCACCCACACAGGCTCATTAGTTTCCTCATCTCCCCTTCCCCCACCTTATCCTAGATCCAACCTTCCAACTCATCACCAGCCTCTTGAACTGTCCTACCTGTCCATCTTCCTTCCTACCTATCTGCTCAAAACTATCACCATCACCCCCCCACCTTCATCTACTGATCACATTCCCAGCTACTTTCCCCCAGGTCCAACGCCCTCCCATTTATCTCTCAGACTCCTTGGGCCCCCCTCACATTCCTGATGAAAAGCTTATGCTCGAAACGCCAACTCTCTGCTCTTCGGATGCTGCCTGACCGGCTGTGCTTTTCCAGCACCACACTTTTTGACTCTGATCTCCAGCATCTGCAGTTCACTCTTTCTCCCTCAAGAATATGTCGCAACTGCAAGACATCCTTCTTGGGGAAGATGTTTATCCGTAAATCATTAATACCATTGATACAGGTTAGGAGTGGGATGAGGTCCTAAAGATAGGGAGTTAGAAAGGAAATTAAAAAGCAGGATCTCAAGAACAGTAATCTCAGGAATAACCCCAGTACCATGTGCTCGTGAGCACAAGAGGAAGATTGAATTGAATGAATGGCTGGAGAACTGGTGCAGGAGGAATGGAATCAGATTTCTGAGGCATTGTGCCTTGTTAAGGGCAGGTAGGATCTGGACAAGCTGGATGGGTCAAATCTTAACTGGACTGGGACTGATATCGCACACGGTAGTATGTACTAGTGCTGTTTGGGTTGGCTTAAATAACCTGTCAGAAGAACAGGAACCTGAAGGTTAACTCAAATTGGAAGAATGTGGTTAACAGGAAGTGACAAGCTGTTCGGGAGACGAGGACACAGGAGAAATAAAACCAGGCCTTGAGTACGCTTCGAATGCAGAATGATGTACAAAAGACAAAGTTAAGGGAACTCTACCTGAGAGTGTTTGCAACAAGATAAATGATCTAAAGTCAGAATTAGAGATAAATGGATATAATCTACTTGCCTTTACAAACCTTTGGCTGCCTGGTGACCAGTAAATGAATATACCTGAATATTTAATGTTCAGGAAATACAGATAGAAAAGGTGGAGTTGCACTGATAATAAGGGATGGAATTCATAATTAGTAAGGGAAGATCTCACATTGGGAGAATGATGTATGAAATCTATTTGAGTGGAATTCAGAAATAGCAAGGAGCTGCAGACCTAGGTTGGATTTATAACCCACTGAATAGAGGTGGTTGTATTAATTACGTTTCATTTCTTTATTTTTCTAAATTTTTTTCTTAGAATTTATACTCAACAATCTGTACCTTAATACCTTTGTATCTAAGATGGCGCTGTAAGTGGTGACTTGTAAATTTTGTACTCATGTGAGTACATGTGACAATAAAGTTAATTCAATTCAATGCAATTAATGGTATTGAGAAGTTAAGAGATGACTGGAGAATGGAAAGCACAGTTATCATAGGTGACCTCTGTATAGACTGGGGAAACCAATTGACCACAAAAGCTGTGAAAGGTGAGTTTCTGGAGTGTGTCTGAATGGTTTTCTAGAGGAGTACGTTGAGGATCTGACTAGAAGACAGGCTATTTTGGATCTGGTATCATGTAATGTAAAAGAGCTAATTAACAATCTTGTCATAAAAAAAATCTAGCAATGAGTTAAAACCATATGATAGAATTTTAAGTTTGAAAGTGAGCTAGTTCATTTCGAAGCAAGGGGATTAAATTTTAATAAGGGAAATTATGAGGATATGAGGCACAAATTGGCTAAGATGAATTGGGAAAGGCATGTCGGACATTTCTAATGGCTAGTCTTTGATGAGCGATTACTTAGGATGAGACAACACATTCCTTCAAAGTACAGAACCTCAAAAAACGTCAGTCATCCATGACTGACAAAGGAAGTTTGGCTTGTACAACATCTTTTAAGAAAAGCTTATAAAGTTGGCAAAAATAGTAGCAATTTGCATGATTGGGAGGGTTTTAGAATACAGCAAGCAAGGACTAAGAAACTGATAAGGAACGGAATATGAATGCAGTCTAGCAAAATACATAAAAAATGGGTAGTAAATATGTTCTTAAGTGAACATGAATTGAAAATGTTTAGTTAAGATGAACATGAATCCATTACAGAGTCAGGAGAATTTATTATGAAGAGAAATGGCAGATAAGTTAAATAATTGCTTTAGGACTATTTTCATTGAGAAAGGTATAAGTAATCTCCCAGAACTAGAGATCCAAGTGATGAGGGAGGAGGGGGAGTTGAAGATAATTATATTAATTAAGAAAATAATAATGGAGAAATTAATGGGTCTGAAAGTTGGTAAATCTTGAAAACCTGATATTCTTTATCCTAGTGTCTTGAAGGGACAGACT
The DNA here is from genome assembly GCF_004010195.1 of Chiloscyllium plagiosum. NCBI lineage: Eukaryota > Metazoa > Chordata > Chondrichthyes > Orectolobiformes > Hemiscylliidae > Chiloscyllium > Chiloscyllium plagiosum. The sequence continues at coordinate 11,423,160 of NC_057740.1, forward strand.
AAGGGGATAATGATGTATGCGTGATTTATCTTCCAAAGTTCTAAAGATTCTCAAATGATCCCTGCAGATTTGAAGCTAGTGAATGTCATGGCAGTGTTTAACAATAGAATGATAATAAAACAAACAGGAAGCTCCAGATCTGTTCATCTTATGTCAGTAGAAGGGAAAATGCTAGAATCTGTTATAAGGATGAGATAAATGAACACTTGGATTTGTGAATGGAAAACAGAGTTTGACAAAGTTGGTTTTTTTTTAGGATGAGGATGTTACTAACAAAATTGATAAAGGAGTCAACAAATGTAGCATTCTTGGACTTGCAGAAGGCTTTTGATAACATCTCCCCACCCCTACAGGAGGTTGGTTAGCAAAATTACATCACTTGGGATCATGGGTTAACAAAAAGAATAGGAACACAGAACAAACAGGTCATTCTGTGTTGGACAGGCTGTGATTTGTGGGGTACTGTAAGGATCAGAACTTGGCCCACAGCAATTTTCCATCATGTCAAGTGATTTAATGTGGGGACCAAATGTGATATTTCCACATTTGCAGAGAATACAAGGCTAAATGAAAATGTACATTGTGAGGATGATTGGGTTAGTGAACGGGTAAGAACATGGCAGATAGAATATAATGCTGAGAAAGGAGTTTATCCACTTTGGTAGGAGAAACAGACATACAAAAGTATTTCTTGATTGGTAAGAGGTTGGAAAGTGTGCATATGCAAAGGGACCTAGGTGTCCTTGTTGATAAGACACCAATAGCTAACCTACAGGTGCAACAGAAACGTCAGCCTTTATTGTGGAATAGAAGTAGTGAAGTCTTGCATCAACTGGATTGAAGCTCCACAACTGGAACATGTATAATTTTGGTCTTACTTGAAAAAAATCATTGCCACAGATGGAGTGCAACCAGACTTTAGATTAGATTAGATTAGACTATTTACAGTGTGGAAACAGGCCCTTCGGCCCAACAAGTCCACACCGACCCGCTGAAGCGCAACCCACCCATTCCCCTACATTTACCCCCCTACCTAACACTACGGGCAATTTAGCATGGCCAATTCACCTGACCTGCACATCTTTTGACTGTGGGAGGAAACCGGAGCATCCGGCGGAAACCCACGTAGACACGGGGAGAATGTGCAAACTCCACACAGTCAGTCGCCTGAGTCGGGAAGTGATTGGGTAAACTGAGTTGGTATTCTCCAGCATGCTAAAGGGGAGATCTGGTTAAAACAAGCAACCTACTTTTAAAAAAAGGGATAGACAGGGTAGATATAGGTAATAAATTTCCTTAAATTGTGGAGATTAGAACTAAGTGACAACTTAAAAATAAAGAATGTCGTTTAGGATGAATAACCCTGTTTTTTAAACTTTGGAATTCTCTAATGGCTATGGAAATGCCATTATAGCAAGGAGAGATTGATAGGTATCAGATGACCTCCCTAACTCTACACCAATTGGTAATGTATGCAAAAGGAATCAAACAAGTAAACTAGCCATGATTGCATTAAAATGGTGGAACAGTTAGGTTTAAGACCTATTCTTGTTTCTACATTCCTACTTGTACAGCTTTCAGAAAACTAATTTTCCTTCATTTTCATTGAACACCTTCCATGGGTAGATTTTTCTAGTTTTTTCCTTCTCTGGTTAGAATGTAAGGCACTAAAACCATTATATCCAAGAATTACTTCCATGTACCATACAAAAGGTACCTTTTGGTATTTTTGCCCCTAGTCATGGCTAAAACTTCCAAGAATAGAAGGCATTTAGAGCACCTCTTTACTGATTGACCAAGATTTCTGCCTGTCTTCAAACATTACCACATGTAATTCAGTCATTATTTACATATTTTTAATATTAAAGTATAGATTGAAGACATCCAAGCAAAAAGCCAAGTTGACAATATTGGAGCAACAGCACCTTAGTAAAAAGAAGCAGAGTTCAACTCCCCTTTTGGAAATTTCAGTACTATGGCAGTAGCGTTGTTGAACAATAACAATATTTTGAATTCGATCCTAAAGCAATTTAATGTTTTAAAAATCCATTGCACTATTTGGCACAGAACTGATCTTTCAGGATATCATTCACAGTTCATCTGGTCATGATGATATTGCAGGAACTCACTTGATAAATGTGTCTGTAGAGTCACTGTATGAAAACGTGAAGTGTACCAAAATGCTCGGGATCATGAGGCACTAATTAAATAACTGCATTTTGTATTTTACAAATCTTTCAACTGTGGCATCACAGCACATGACTCTAGTTATTAGACTTTCATAAACCAGTTCAAATTACAAGTGAAAAATTGTACTGTGCAAATTTCTTTTTTTATATAGATATTTTTATTAGAAATTTAACATTTTTACAAGTTTACAAAAATAAACAAAACTCTCAAGTACAAACATTGATATACAATTAAATCTTAAATATGTAATAATCAAAATTTAACAAAAGAAAAATACCGAGAAAGAGAAAAAAACAAAACTCAACTAACTACTAATCTAACCTATAACTAACCAGAGTGTATATTTAAGTCTCTTACATTATTCAAATAAGAGAAAGAGAAAAAAAAAAGTGGATAACATAGAAATTGGGTAGTGAGATACATGCTCGGAATATGTTAACATCAAATGTAACAAAACCCCGTATTCGTGCGGGATTCCTCTCCCAAGGGGCCCCGGACCAGCCAGGTTCGTAATCTCAATTAAATAAAAGCCCTTGTTAGGATAGCCGAAATATCTGTATTCATA
>NC_057740.1:11427639-11430749 GCF_004010195.1 Chiloscyllium plagiosum
TCACCGGAAGCATTCTCATAGGGTGAGGAGACCCTCACCCTATGACATTCATTTTAATTAGTGCTATTCTACCCAGCCAGGAAATTGGAAGGTCTCCCCACCGCTGGAGGTCCTGCCTTATCCTCTCCAGTAAATGCGCAAAGTTAGCCTTGTATAACTGACCAAATACTGGGGTAATAAAAATGCCTAAATATAAGAAACCCTCTAGGGATCAATGAAAGGGAAAATGGGATCCGTCCACTAAGTGGGGTATCATAGCAAGGTCACCCATTGACATAGCCTCCGATTTTGAGAAATTAATTTTATAGCCTGAGAATGCACTAAATGTATTAATAACTTGGATTAAGCGAGGTACGGACATCAGAGGATTACTGAGGAATAGAAGAACATCATCTGCATTAAGGGCAATTTTATGTTTACCTGTACCAATCCTCAGGGCCATTGTATTAGAATCAGCCCGTATAGCTTCTGCTAGTGGTTCAATTATTAGCGTAAATAACAATGGCGAGAGAGGACATCCCTGACAGCAGCCCCTACCCACACTGAAGCTATCCGAACCTAATCCATTGGTAACCACAACTGCTTTGGGATCACTATACAATGTTGAGACCCAATTGGTAAACACCTTTCCAACGCCAAACCTTTCCAATGTGTAAAACAAATATGACCATTCAACCCTTTCGCATGCCTTTTCCGCGTCTAATGAAACTACTACTCCTGGTATCTTTCCCTGATGGCAGGCTTGAATCATATTCAAAACTCTTCTTATATTATTGGATGATCTACGGCCCTTAATAAACCCCATCTGATCCTCCTTTATGATATGTGGCAGTACCCTTTCTAGTCTCAATGCTAACATTTTAGAAAGGATTTTAAAATCTACATTTAGCATGGATATTGGTCTGTATGATGCACAATCTTCTGGATCCTTTCCTTTTTTAAGGATGAGAGATATTTGCCTCTTTCAGCGAAGGTGGGAGACAGCTCTGACTATATGCATAGTTATACATGTCCATAAGTGGACCAGCCAATATTTCTGTAAATTCTTTATAGAATTCAGCTTGAAAACCATCTGGGCCAGGTGTCTTACCACTCTGAAGTTGCCTGATTGCGTCAAGTATTTCTTGGACTGTTAGGGGATCATTTAAGGCCGATGCCTGTTCCAGAGTTAGGCCCGGAAAGGTCAAATGTTTAAAAAATGATTGCATCCTCCTAGTCCTGTCTTCACAATCCTGTGATTTATATAAATCAGAATAGAATTTTCTAAAGATTGCAGTAATCCTTTTAGGATCATGAGTCAAAATACCCGTACTTTCCTTGATAGACATGACAGTTTGAGGGGCCTTTTTTTCCTTTGCAAGAAATGCTAAGTATCTACCCGGTTTGTTGCTAAATTCATATAACCTTTGTTTTGCAAATAATATTTCCCTCTTAGCCGTTTGGGTAAGTGTAGTGTTTAGAGCTGTCCTAAGGGCTGTAATCCTTTGCAATTTGATGATAGAAGGTCTATCAGCGTATGCAGTTTCAGCTGCTTTTAAGCGAGCTTCGAGCAGACGCTGTTGTTCTCCCTGTAATTTTTTCTGGGTCGCGGAGTAGGAGATGATCAAACCTCGCGTGTAAACTTTGATGGTCTCCCACATCATTGATGTGTTACTGGTTTTAAAAATTTAAAAAGTTTTAAATTCTTGAGAGAAGTACTTTACAAATTTACTGTCTTTCATTAGGAAGGGGTCCATACGCCAATGCCGAGGGGATGTCCCGTTGTTCCTCGCCTTGGTTTCCATATATACAGCAGCATGGTCGAAAATTGCTATACTACCTATTTTACAGGATGATATGGAATTTATAAAAATCGAGGGGGCAAAAAACATATCAATTCTGGTATGACATGTGGATTGGAGTAAAAAGAGAAATCTCTGCCCTGTGGATGAAGACATCGCCATACATCTACTAATCCTAATTCTTTGTTCAGACCCACCAATTGACTAGATCTGGGAGATACTCCTGCAGTACTCTTGGGAATCCTATCTATTTCCGGATCCATAATACAATTATAGGGGGAGACTTTAAATGTATGACGGGCACCAAGAGCCATCAATTTTGAGAAGTCTTCCGTTATAAATTTAAAGGGGTGTGTCGGGGGGGGCAGTACAAATTTAAAATCCCATATTCCTCTCCATTTATAAAGGCTTTAATCAGAACATATCGTCCAGATTCATCTTTTATCTGATTTAGGATTTTGAAAGGGAAATTCTTCCGAATAAGAATAACAACTCCCCTACCTTTGAGCTAAGAGAAGAAAAAAAGGCCTAATCAAATCCACCCTGTCGTAATTTCAAGTGTTCTTTATCCAACAGATTTGTCTCCTGTAGGAGAGCTATATCAACTCTTTCTTTAAGATTTGATAATATTTTCTTCCTTTTGATTGGCGAATTACTCCCCTTGACATTCCAGGTGCACCACTTAACCAACTGACCAACCATAATCGTCCTGGCAAATCCGAGACCCCTCGGGAGGGGAAACCTTATCCAGAACATCCCGAGCATAGAGCATATAAAATTCACAAAAATGAAGGCTCTCTAATACACTCACAACAGTATAATAAAAAAACTATTTCTAAATAATAAAAAAAAGTATAAAACGTATTTAAATGGAGATTTTCCCCCTTGTTCCCAGGGGGTGTCACTTCCTTTCCAAAGGTCCATATCCTCTCCCAACCAATGCCCCACCCTTGACCCAGGCACTCCTCAATAGGATGAGAATTCAGATATAATACAAAGCTAGAGTTAACAGTGAGCACCCTACCCCCACCCACACCAACACCTGGATATACTTGGTAATGTTAATACCATGTATAAACATATAACTATAATTACAACCTCAACAATGATAATTAAATGTAATAATACAAAATAACAAGGGAAAACAACCCCGCTCCTAGAGACAGAGGTAAAATAGAAAAAGGTAACCACCTCCCCCCACCAACATTAACTAAATCCCCCGGCATATACACACACATACATAGAATAATTTTTTAAAAAGCCCGGGGGGGGGGGGGAGAATCGTTAAAGAGAACAAAAATAATCTCTTCCCCCCCCCCCCCCCCCCCC
>NC_057740.1:11430804-11496283 GCF_004010195.1 Chiloscyllium plagiosum
GGGGGGGAAAGAGAGGCAAACCAACATCCATTATCTATTACAATTTATCTGAGTCCAAAAATTCCTTAGCCTTTTCCAGCGATCCAAAGTTATACACGGATCCTTCATGGTTAAAGTGTAGCGTCGCTGGGTAGCATAAGGAGTACTGAATATTTAAGTCCCTTAAACACTTCTTCACCTCATCAAATGCCTTCTTTCGGACCAGAGCTGGGGAAAAGCCCTGGAATAACATGATCTTGGATCCTTTATAGATCATGGCTTGGGAATCTTTTCCAAGATGTCTATAGGCTTCTAGGAGTATCTGCCTCTCCTTATAGCTCTGCAGCCAGAAGATGACCGGGCGGGGGCGCTGGTTCGAGCCGGGCCCACCTATTGCAACCCGGTAGGCCCATTCTACCCTTACCTGGCCTGATCCAGCCTCTAGATTTAACAGCTTTGGAAGCCACTGCTCGAGAAACGCTATAAGCTGGCCTTCCTCTTCCCGTTCGGGAAGGCACAGGAAACGAATATTTTTTCGACGACCTCCATTATCGAGGTCATCAATATGATTCTCTAAGGTCCGGACTTGCTGTTCGAGAGTCCGGACCCGATCCACGGCCGATTGGGCTGTAGTTTCGGAGGTTGCAGCCTTTAGCTCCGCCCCTCCGACTCGGCGCTCGATTTCTTTAAAGTCGCGGTCGTGCTTTTGCAGCGCGGCCGAGAGTGAGTCCCAGCGGCTTCGGGATTCTTCAATGAAAGCGTCGGTCTTCGCATCCATTTTAGAGATGACTTCCACAAGGCTCGCCACTGTAGGTAAGTCCCCCGGGGCGGTTGCGGACGCCTCTGCTGCAGCTGGAGAGGGTGGGGGAGGGGTTCCTGCTTGCTGAGAGCTGTGGGTCCCTTCCCTTTGGTCATTTTTACTAAAGATTAGATTGTTTAAATTTAATACTAAGCAACTAATTAAATTAAACAGCAATTTTAAGTGATTTGGTGAGTGTGGTGGGGGTGGGTGGCCCACTTTGCCCAAGTCTTGGGAGGAGCACTATAGACTCAGACTTGCTGGGTCGCCACCATCTTGGATCCCCACTGTGCAAATTTCTAATTTACCATACCAAATTACATACTGTTACACAAGCTTGAACATATAAACTTTAAAAAAAAAGCCAGCATAAATCCAAAATGTCTAGTCACAATTAGAAATGAAATGTGCACTTTATTTTAAACAAGTCAATCTGCTACTAATCCACTTGTGTTTATCCTCTGCCAAAGGAACCTCTTATACAGGTCTAGTAGTTAGTCAGATTATAAAGGTGAAAAGCCAATAAGAATTTTACATATTACAGTACAATATGGTTAAATTTTCCATAAAGTGACAGCACTGGTTTTGGTTTATTTATTGGAAACACTGAAAAAACCTTAAAGTGATGCAAACCTCCAGGTATATGGTGCTCTAATTGGCTAAAATTGCACATAAAGTGCTCAAAAATTAATAATGAGGACAAGCAATTTGAAACCAGAAAAAAAGTCAACCAATGTTGCCACTTTTACTTTATCGCGCGTCTTGTACATATTTTGAAGATGCAGATAACCTAGCTCTTTCAAGGTTTCAAAAGATTAACAATAATGAGTTTTTAAAATTCAGGTCCAGAACTCAATCAAAACTACATGATTTTGTCTTGTACATGTTCCAAAAGACAAACACCTGAAGTTGTAGATTTAGAACTTTATACAACAGCAGAAGTGAAAAAAAACCACCACAGGTCACACTCCAATTGGATCAGAATAACCTTTTGGTCAAATAGTCAGGATTGCAATATGATTTTCACATGTCAAAATTCAGATATGAATATCATGGAGAACCAAATCTTTAGACTTTATAGACTTAATACTTCTGCGTCATCCGCTCCAGTGCCATTGTGCATTTTAGTCATCTCCAGTTAAGTAAGCATGGGATTTTTAATTAAGAGACTCCAGATTTTAAAAAAAAGTTACACATTTGCCGATTGTGTAGACAGAAATACAATTTAGTCAAACCAGCCAGGTCAATTCAAATTCTCAGATTACTAAACCTAATAAAAGTTTGTCTCAGGAGATAAACCACCCACTAATATCAATCTAAGCAGGTCATGTCTAATTTTGAACTTGATCCATTTCAACCATCTCTTCTGACTGCGGCCGCTCTGTCAGTTGTGGAGCGAATGGACCCACCATCCAGTTGAGTGGAGTGTTGTGAAGTACATAGTCCATCACCCCATCCATGGACTCCCGGATCTTCAGCATCTGCTCTTTGCTTTGTGCCAGGAGCTGCCCAGAAAGATCACCAAAGGAATTGGCAGATGAGAACGAGGTGTGGATACTCTCTGCTGTTTTGCGGATCTGCTGCACTTTGTCCTGAACGTGTTGAGGGAGGCCATGTACATTTGAAACGAGAGTTAGGCAGGTCGTCTGTAGTTGCTGGGTGAGACCGCGAGTCATGGTTAGGGTTTGGGATTCGAGCTGCTGCAACACAAAGGGAGACACTATCAGAATCTGGTCACCTTTTGGTTTGGTGAATTTGAGGGATCCCAACACAAAGGATCTTACTGAATACAAAAGGACAGTTTACTACATTAATTTAATGTAGAAAGGTTACTTGTTTGCAATTGGGTGGAGGAGTTGGAGTGGGAAAGGGAGAGGGGTAGGTAGAAAGGGAGAAGGAATGTCTCAGTTGCAGTTGAACCTAGGGGCTGGGTGAGGGGGGGCAGGGGGAAGAACTGGGAGCAAAGCTAGTGGTCATGCTCACGCTAACTGTCCAGATATCTTAGCTGAAAATTCCCATTGCAGGCTTTGCCTGACACAAGGCAACTATTACACAGGTCACAAGGAGTCTGTCCCATAGTAGAGAATGTCTCTCTACTACCAGGAAGGTCCAGTTATGAAGCACATAGCTATAAAGAGCACTGGCTTACTTTTACCACTTAAAGGCTGCCAACACCTAAGTGAGACCAATTCTATTAAAACAAAAGTAAACCTCTCCCAGGTTAGAATTAAAAATATATTTTGATATCACTGCATTAAAAATTTCCATGGCGCAGCACATGCAGGACTTCCATTTCCTAATAAGGAAAGAGCAGCAACACCAATATCTACAAGTCATGCTACCCCTACAAAGGACAGTTAGTGGTTCAAGCCCACTATCCCTCAAAAGCAATCTGCAGTGGCTAGACCAGGGTCAGGCATGCACTTTCATGCAGCTAGGAGCCCAGTGACAAGACTGATCATTACAAAGGACCCATTAACTGGTTTGGATAAACAGGTGGCTACTTGGAAGAGGGAGTCAAAGGGTGGGTCAGTAAATTTGCAGATGATACGAAGATTGGTGGAGTTGTGGATAGTGAGGAGGGCTGTTGTCAGCCGCAAAGGAACTTAGATATGATGCAGAGCTGGGCTGAGGAGTGGCAGATGGGAGTTCAACCCTGTCAAGTATGAGGTTGACCATTTTGGAAGGACAAATAAGTATATGGAATACATGGTTAACATTAAGGTTCTTAGTAAGGTGGAGGAGCAGAGGGATCTTGGAGTCTATGTTCATAGATCTTTGAAAGTTGCCACTCAGGTGGATAGAGCTTGTAAGAAGGCCTATGGTGTATTAGCGTTCATTAGCAGAGGGACTGAATTCAAGAGTCGTGAAGTGATGTTGCAGCTGGACAGGACCTTGGTTAGGCCACATTTGGAGTACTGTGTGCAGTTCTGGTCGCCTCACTTTAGGAAAGATGTGGAAGCTTTGGAGAGGGCGCAGAGAAGATTTACCAGGAGGTTGCTTGGAATGGAGAATAGGTCAGACGAGGATAGGTTGAAAGTGCTAGGCCTTTTCTCATTGGAACGGCGAAAGATGAGGGGTGACTTGATAGAGGTTTATAAGATGATCAGAGGAATAGATAGAGTAGACAGTCAGAAACTTCTTCCCCGGGTACAACAGAGTGTTACAAGGGGACATAAATTTAAAGGTGAAGGGTGGAAGGTAGGGGGGGTGGATGGGTGCTTAAGTTAGGACAAATGTTCAGCACAACATCGTGGGCCGAAGGGCCTGTTCTGTGCTGTATTGTTCTATGTTCTATGGTCAAGATGCTAACCGAGACATTTAAAAAAAGGGTAATTCAGGACAGAAAGAATCCGAAATTAAAAGAGCTTTGGATGAATTGTTTCAGATGTCCAGTAACCTACTTGGGACTAAGGATACTAGAGAGTGGCTGTTACACCATTAACAGGAGGAGAAACATGCTATGCTGTCCTTTTGGAGAAAACATCAGGGATTAAATAATCGATTGACAACTGACCTGGGAGACTTGTGAAGCATTGCACTTACCAGCTAGAATACAAGTTTCTCTTTAAACTCACTGCTTTGAAGTAAGGGATTTAACCCTTTGTGTAATGTAGGTGGTGGCTTCAATTAAAATAGCCTGGGCACGTTTCAGACTGGATGACATGGTGGCTCAATAGTTAGCACTGCTGCCTCATAGCTCTACAGACCTAGGTTCAATTCCAGCCTTGCGCGACTGTCTAATTGGAGTTTAGACTTGGCAGTGGAGGCCAAGTCTCTGGATACTTTCAAGAAAGAGATGGATAGAGCTCTTAAAAAGATAGTGGAATCAAAGGTTATGGGGATAAGGCAGGAACAGGATACTGATTGCGGATGATCAGCCACGATCATAATGAATGATAGTGCTGGCTCGAAGGGCCGGATGGTCTACTCCTACACCTATTGTCTGGATGTTCTCCGTGTCTACATGGGTTTCTGCCAGGTGCTCTGATTTCCTCCCACAGTCCAAAGATGTGCAGATTAGGTGGATTCGCCATGCTAAACACTTCATGTGGGGTTACAGGGATGAGGAGTCTGGGTAGGATGCTCTTTGGAGGGTTAGTGCAAATGGCCCCTTTCAGCACAGTAGGGATTCTATGAAGTTTCCTTTATTTGGCAGTATGCCCTTCACAATGACCTTCCCCAGCAACCAGAAAAGATGCAAAACCTACCAGTACACCACCCCACTTCCCACCCACATCCAGGGCCCCAAACAGACCTTCCAGGTGAGAGGGGTTCATCTGCCTCTCTTTGAACCCAGTTTACAGCATCAGAAGATTCCGATGTGGTCTTCTCTACATCAGAGAGAAGAAACGTAAACTTAGGAAACAGTTTGCCAATTATCTGTCAGGACTGCAGGGATGGACTGGACCTCCTAGTCACCGCCCATTTTAAATTCCCCTTCCCAACATGACCATCCTTGGCCTCCTCCATTGCCACAAACCAAACCGCAAATTGGAGGGACACCTTACTTTCCGCCTGGGCAGCCCACAGTGTGGAGGACTCAACATTGAGTTCTCCAAATTCAAATGACCTCCCTTCCCCCACAAACACCCTAACCAGATTAATTCCTCCCATTGACCAGGTCGTACCCTCTGCCTGTCTTTACCCATCCCCACTTCACCATCCTGTCCCTGCCACCCCATTTATCTGTAGCTCCCCTTACACTCACCCCCAGTCCTGAAGGGTTACACCTGAAACATTGACTCCCCCAGCCTCCTGGTGCTGCCTGGCTTGCTGTGCTCCCCCAGCCTCCTGGTGCTGCCTGGCTTGCTGTGCTCCCCCAGCCTCCTGGTGCTGCCTGGCTTGCTGTGCTCCCCCAGCCTCCTGGTGGTCTACTTCAGATTCCAGCATCTGCAGTTTTTTTTTCCCATCTCTTCACAATAACTTGCCAAGTTCCACCTTATGATCCCAGAATAAGATTGAAATCCTTACCTCTGGCTTCTGAACCCCTTCTTCCTCCACTTGACCTTTTGCCTGTTTCTTCTGCCAATCAATCCAGGTCTGATGCAGTTTCTCCTGGACATCATGCAGTTTCTGATTTGCGGAATCTGCTCCTTTCCTGGCCAATTCAATCTGTGAAAGATACATAACCCAAAAATGCTAGTAGACTGAACTGACTGGTAGACTAATAATTTCCAGTGTTGCCCCTCCATACAGCATTTGAAAGCTGAAATACAATAGAAAATCCAAATAGAGTGCAGTGACAGTTTTGAAAACCAAGGTGGTTTTGAGCAAGATTTTCCTCATGCGAGTCACAAACAGAGTCAATTGGCTTTTGTCGTCTCGGTTGAAAACACCCACTTCAATTTATCAGTTAACATCCTCAGTAAACTCTAATAGGGACATTTAAACACAATTACAAATACACCACTTATTCAATTGGAGTCCATTCTTTATGGTAGGAGGCTAGTTAGTCTGTAATAGGCACAAATTACTGCAGATTCTGCAATCTCTACTGAAAACAGTAAAATGCTGGAGATTACAGGTCAGGCAGCATCCATGGAGAGAGAAAGCAAGTTAAGTTTGGAGTCCAAATGCTTCATCTGATGAAGAGTCATCTAAACTCAAAACATTAACTTGCTCCCTCTCCATGGATGCTGCCTGACCCACAGTCGTCTCCAGCATTTGTTGTTTAATTAGTCTGTTGTTCCTAGTTTTCTCTCCCTCTTTCATGAGAGCGAGAGCGAGAGCGAGAGCGAGAGCGAGAGCGAGAGCGAGAGCGAGAGCGAGAGCGAGAGCGAGAGCGAGAGCGACAGCATTTGTTGTTTAATTAGTCTGTTGTTCCTAGTTTTCTCTCCCTCTTGAGCGAGAGCGAGAGCGAGAGCGAGAGCTTCCAAAAACACCAATCCAGGATCTTACTGAATTCTGGAAAACTGTTCATGGTTTCAGTTTAAATGAGTGTAGATGAAGTGAGAAAGAAGTTACATTAGTATTGAAGGGTCATTGACATATGAACTATTGTTTTTTTTTTAAACTACACCCCAGACTTTCCTCTTTGCAATTATTAAAGTTATTGTAACAGAACAAACAAACAAACAAAAAAGCCACACTAGATCTGGAAAGACCTTCTGCTCAACTGGTCATTGATAATTTGAAATCACCTTGGTTCATAGAGTCACAGATGTACAGCAGGGAAACAGACCCTTCAGCCCAACCATCCATACCAACCAGATACCCCAACCCAATCTCGTCCCACCTGCCAGCACCCAGCCCATATCCCTTCAAACCCTTCCTATTACGCCCGAAACGTCGATTCTCCTGCTCCTTGGATGCTGCCTGACCTGCTGCGCTTTTCCAGCAACACATTTTCAGCTTCCTATTCATATACACACCCAAATGCCTCTTAAATGTTGCAATTGTACTAGCCTCCACCACTTCTTCAGGCAGCTCATTGGAATCCTGCCTATTTCATGTGGTGAATTAATGCCACTCAGCAGGTCTGATAATTGTTCATTTTTAATCAAATCCATCACATTGAGACACAGCTGAACTACATTAGTTGTCCTACTGCATCTTGGATGTGGAATGCTGATTTGATCTGTGATTTCAGAACAGAGGACAGTCAGGACCTAGTTTGTAATTTTGAATTACAACTGGGAGACAAAATAATGGCCTTTGTTACTACTTTTAAGAAAGTACCTATTAAAAACAAAAGTCCAGTTCAGACTTGGGACAAGCCTTAGTTGCGAGGAGGTATTATATTGGAGAATAACACCACAACTAAAGTTTAATGTTGAAACAATATTGTTTAACAAAATGCAAGCTTTATTCAGTAACAACCATCTAAAATAAACATTCAAAAAGCTAAGTGTCAATTTGACAGAAGAACGTGTGCTTTCTAGTAGCTGAAGGAACAGCAAGGTTAAAGACCTACAGGACATCATTTGATCTGAGATATCATAGAAGAAAAGGAATAAATTTCAGTCCACTTTTACAAACATAATTCAGCCAATAATTTTGGATCCTTACCAAATCCACAGTGTTGTGAAGCTGAGCCATAATATCTTGGCTGGTTTGTCTTGCCTTCTGCATCTTAGAAACAGAGTGCTGGTAAGCTCTATGACGAATCTTTGAAGATAAAGATCCCAAGCGCACATAGTAACTCTGCGTTTGTGCTGGGGCCACCTCAAAGCCTTCCACAGAAGTAGCTAGTTTTGCTGAAAAGAGAAATCTTCAAATCAAAGCAGTGATATTTAAGGCAGATCTTTTTACATTTTAAGTTTGGTTATAATATTAGCATTGTTTGCTTACACAAAATCTGATTAAGGTTCTCAAGACAAGCTATTTAAGCTATTTGCAAACTAATACATTTAGTCACAACTTTTGAATAGTTCATAATTTCTAATTGAACACTATTTACCACTGTTGGATTTACTTTGTTCTCCTGCTTTTCCAATAAAGAAAGATAGTGTTCCTCCAGGAACACTATATTACTCATTTTTTCCTCCTCCTTCCTTCCTACCACCAATATCCCAATATGCACAACCATATAACGGATTCAAAACAATGGCTTGGTGCTCTGAAGCAATACAAAATTAGTTACGTTACTTACCCAATTCCTCCTCGGTCATAGGAAGATAGTGATCAACTATCTCTTCAGATTTATTGAGTGCACTGTCGACACCAGTGACCACCATCTGCCCTACTTTGGACGTCATGACAGTGTTAACTCCTTCAGCCATCACTGACTTGGTCTTCTCTATGCTGCCATGGACTGCTCCCTTGGCCATATCTACAGCACCAGTTACTGCATTTTTCGCTCCAGTCACTGTGTTGGAGACTGCATCTTTGGCTCCAGTTATTGTGGATGAAACCATCTCTTTGGTATCAGCAACAACCTGTATTTATATTTTTAAAAAAAGACTTCAATATAGAGCCAAGTCAAACTTAAAAATAAAAATACTTTGTACGAGTAAATGTAGGGGTATGGGTGGGTTACACTTCGGTGGGTCGGTGTGGGCTCGTTATGGGTGGCACGGTGGCACAGTGGTTAGCACTGCTGCCTCACAGCGCCAGAGACCCGGGTTCAATTCCCGCCTCAGGCGACTGTGTGGAGTTTGCACGTTCTCCCAGTGTCTGCGTGGGTTTCTTCCGGGTGCTCCGGTTTCCTCCCACAGTCCAAAGATGTGCAGGTCAGGTGAATTGGCCATGCTAAATTGCCCGTAGTGTTAGGTAAGGGGTAAACGCAAAGGTATGGGTGGGTGGCGCTTCGGCGGGGTGGTGTGGACTTGTTGGGCCGAAGGGCCTGTTTCCACACTGTAATGTCATCTAATCTTAAAAAAAAGTTAAAAATTTCATTGTCCACTTAATTCATACAGAAAGCAATTTTAAACAATGCACACCATTTCAATCAACATACAACTGAGGGGAAATTTAAAAAGACATGGTATTTAAATTAATTTGATAACATCATAAGGTATAATCATTGCCCCTCTTACTAGTTTAAAAAATCTAAAGCAGCCATTAAAGGGAGCAAGACGAGCCAGTAGAGTGAAAGAAGGCTTCATTGAGTTGGAAGTGCAATATTCCTAGTGATAGAATGGTAAGGTTAGATACCATCCGCTGGGTCACCTTGCAGAAGTTTCTCTTACCTGGGGTGTAGACTGTTGAAGGATTGGAAGCTTCTCTTCCAGTTTATCCAAGCCTTTACAGGCATATTCATTAGCTACAGCAACTGAACAAGAAAAAAAAAAGTTGACAAATCTATCCACGATCACATTGAACAATTGCCTCATTTCATAGTTGAAGGTAAATATATGCAAAGTTGTTAAAGAGTTGAGAACTGGGGTCCAAATGTTTACAGATTAAAAAAGTTAACATTTAAAAGAAAAAGCTTTAAATGTTTGCATTTGATTTTGAAGCACATTTTCTATACTGCATCACAAATTGAAATGGCCTACAAGCTCAGCAATTACATTTGGTAAATGCTGTTATCACCACTTAAACATGGCTGTAAGGACAACTGCAAGAAGTCACTAAACTTGAAATGAAGCTTGCAATTTAGAGACACAATTTTATTGCAGAGCTTCAACCGAGACTTCCTTTACAGCACAGGCTGTAGTGAGCAACACCTAAATGCTCAGGATTCCTTTGGATGTTTGTCCAGGAACCCATCTTTAATAGTCTGAAAATACAAGACAGGAAAAGAGCGCTTCAGAATAGGATTCAGTTTACGGATATAGCTATAGGTAACTATTAGCATTTAACTACAAAAAAAAAGCGAAACTTCAATTGACTATTAGTGTGTATCTTCTTTCAAAGGCAAAATAACTTTTCACTTTTTATTAAAACAAAAAAAGGGAAAGGACTATTTATTGGAGTAGCAGCAGACATGATACTTCAGTACTGATGAAAAGCAAAAACACACTAATATTGGTGCTGTATAGACCTAATGCAGCTATATTTGTTGCTATCTAGTTATGATATTTCAGACATTTGCATTTTTAACAAACAGAACAGGATTCTCTGAAGCACTCAAAGGGTTTGGTCCTACAATTTAGTCAGCTGAAACTCTGATGCATGACCAGCCTGTGGTTACCATTCAAGGTTTTTAGATCTTTAAAAAGAGTGTTAAAAGAATGAGTACAAGTTAAGTATCATTTATAAAAAACATTAAGGATAGTCTTTAGGCATCTATTTATAGAGGTAAAAAACAATGACTGCAGATGCTGGAAACCAGATTCTGGATTGGTGGTGCTGGAAGAGCACAGCTCCAGCACCACTAATCCAGCATCTACTTATAGCTGAATGCCTCTGTACTTTGATATAGTCACAAAGCAGTTAGATTTCTAGCCTAAACCATATTTGGCAACAAGTGGAATCTAAGAGAGAACATGCACTATTCACATCTACTGCCTTTTGATTATTGTTGGGCACCAAGCTCAACTTTCAAGTGTGCAATAAGCAGACTCAAGCTGACATTTCAGAAAAACTCTTGTGCGTTCACACACTTTTGTATACAAGTCTCATTTAAAAAAAAAAAACGGTGGACACGTGTCTTAATTCCAGTGGGCTGAAATGCTGTATGCTCCAATCTTACTTTGAGGCTCCAGCTTGTCCACGATTGGTTTGGCACCACTGGCAGCCACAGCTGTGATAGTCTTCATTCCCTGCTCAGCAACATCACAAATGGTCTTCACGTACGGGTGATTCTCCTTGGTGCTGTTGTAGGCAGCTGATACCATTTCACAGGCAGAGCTCACAAGAGGCAGGTTAGTCACCCTGTCCACCACATTCTAAAAATACAAGTCACGAAATCATTGCACAGCAATGCACCCCAATGATGCAAGCCTCAAGAAATACTTCGCTCAGGACAGTAGTAGAGACAACATTCATGTACAGTTGAACTTTTGTAGCAACTGTATGGTGCAAGGAAATAGTTATGAAATAAAAAGATTGCACAATCCTAATAAAAAGGAGTACACAAAAAACCTTCTATAAAAAGTCAATTTGTATACGTGAGCCACTGCAGTTACTCTAGTTTGTAATGAAATATGATTTCACATAATAGTCCTAGCTCCAAAATAACCAGTATATATCAACCATAGTAACTGCCAAGTGTTCTGGTAGACCAGACTGCAAGTCATTTTCCTTGTTGCAATTCTATTTAAATCCTCACTAGTTCAGGTCATTTAAAAAAAAAGTTTAAAAATCTGAAATGTGCAGTTTCCACAGATGGCAGATATAGGTATTTCCAGCATTTTTAAAAACTTTGTGCGTAATGTTTACTGACTACAAGCAAATAATCTGATCAAATACCCATCCTGTTTACTGTATCCACTAACTTTTAATCATATACAGCTCCTAAACTTTGACTCTTGGAAACACAATTCTTTTATTTACACAAGACAGAATTCTAGCCCTCTTGTCCAGTTTTAAGGCTGGAGGTTTAATCTTCTATAACCTATCAGTCTTAAGTAAATGCCTTTGGAATCTGCTTTTGGTTGCAATGACACAAACTTTGCAATTGGTTTTGGAATAAAAAAAGGGGAACCTATTCACGCAAGTGATCTTTACTTTTAAAAAAAGATTTTACTGGAGAGTGTCTTTTAGGGAACAAAACCACCCTACTTATCTGGTCTGGCTGACAGGTAATTCTGGACTTCCAGCAACATGATTGAACAAACTGCACTCTTGGTAATTAGCGATGGCAACACCCACATCCCATGAATTCATTAATGTTAGAACTTATTTTACTGTCAACACTTTTACATAGATGCCAGAAGGCACTAGGGTATGCTAGACCAATAAAATGGTCAAGCAAATCTTCAATTATACTCGTGACAAAAAAAATAGATTTTTAAAATATCCATAAAGAAATCAAAGATTGTGGTGAAAAAGGAAGAAGGGGTGTTAAGGATTATCAGCCATGAACTCATCAAGTCTGCTATTCAACAGGCTGAATGGTCTACTTCTGCTCAGAAATCATATGGTCCTATGGACTTCAAAGTAGCAGAACACAAAAGCAAGAAAGTGAACCTTATAACTGATTACGGTCCATCCTCTATTGCAGCACTATGTCCATTTCTGGGTTGCATATTCAAGGTGATGCAGGAAAAGACTACGCAATTCAGTAGATTGGAGAACTTCTCATCTCCTTGAAGAGAGATCAGGAAAAAGATTTGACGAATGTTTTCAAAATCACAAGGGGCCTCACAGTAGATGGGTAGAAACTCCATATTAGAGGCTGAAGAACACAACAAGCCAGGCAGCATCAGGAGGTGGAGAAGTCAATGTTTCAGGTGTAACCCTTCTTCAGGGTTGGGGATGGGTGTAAGGAGAGCTGAAGATAAGGTACACAGAATTATTTGAAATTGGACAACTCAATGTGGAGTCCTCCGACTGTAGGCTGCCCAGGCAGAAGAGGAGGTGTTTGTTCCTCCAATCTGTGGTCTGACTCGCTGTAGCAATAGGGGAGGCGGAGGATCGCCATGTCAGAAAGGGAGTGAGAAGAGGAATTAAATTGGGTGGTGACTGGGAGCTGAAAATGTGTTGCTGGAAAAGCGCAGGAGGTCAGGCAGCATCCAAGGAGCAGGAGAATCGACGTTTCGGGCATGAGCCCTTCTTCAGGAATTAATCTCCTGCTCTTTGGATGCTGCCTGACCTGCTGCACTTTTCCAGCAACACATTTTCAGCTCTGATCTGCAGTCCTCACTTTCTCCTAGTGACTGGGAGGTCAGGTCAGCCCCTGCTGAGATGCTCAGTGAAACATGCCAAGTTTACGTTTGGTCTCCCCAATGTTATAGAGTTGTACAGCACCAAAACAGACCCGTCGGTCAGCATCGGATACAATAAACTAGGTTGGAGGAGAAGCAGGGGAACCTCTGACTCACCTGGAAGAATCTCTATATTGGCAGAAGGTTTGAGAAGAGGACAGTGGCTTTAATCAATAAAGAAGCAAAAGGTGAAAGAAAATCATGTACCTGCAAAGTTATTGCAATTTTTGGCCTGGACTCAACAGAAACAAATCAATGAAGGATCAAACTAAAACTAGGATTTGCAGGAAAAGTTCAGCAAGTCTGGCAGCATCTGTGGAGAGAAATCAAAGTTGATGGGTCCAGTGACCCTTCCTCAACTTTCAACTGAACGTTTGAGACACACCAGTCTAACATTAAATATTGTAGGGTTACAGGGGGAAAAATATTGGAAAGATCTGGATCTGAATAGCTCCTTTTATGACATTAGCATTCTATCAGAATGACAGGGGAGATCAGAGCAGAGAAAAACCCAAGCTCATATCCTCCTCTCCTAATCCCACAAGATTTCTCTCCCCAGTCCATCAGCCTCACTCCTAGTTTTGGTGACCACATCCATTTCAGAACCTGGAGCTCCTGAAAATCCTCTCACTCAATTGTGGCTCAGTGACCCAAGGTACTTCAAGTACTATTCTGCAACTCTTCCCAGCCCCCACCCAGCCTTCAAAACTCTAGACTGCTTTAGTTACTGCCATGCATCCATTTCAAGAGAATTCAAAAAGAAGTTAGTTTCAAAGACTAAGACATCCCTCACAAGCGCTGAACCTTTGCCCTCACTTCAAGTGCAAGAAATTAGCAGGGTAAGGAAAAAAAAAGTAACAACCAAGTTTAAACTGGCGTGGGGTGAAACTGTTTCAAAATGAATGTCAGGCTCTAAATTCACTACCTACACCTTTAGTTTTAAGATTAATTTGTTGAAATAGATCGCAGGGCGGCTGAATCTCCAAACAGCAACATCGCAAGCTCTTAAATCACGCGTTGAATTTCATAGTTTAGAATAAACTTGGACAAAGGTCACAAGGCACTGAGTAATACAGTACTTCCCATTGGAACAGAACGCATTTCCCCTGCACGACCAGACCCAAGCTCGTGACAAACTAGATCACTAAAGTTACACAATGGAAGGATTTCCCAGGTCACTACTTAGGTTGCAGTACTTAGTGAACATTTTAGGGAAAAAAAAACCCTAGAAAATCTGGGGTCATATTTAAAGAAGAGAAAGTACCTGTTGATCTCGGTTCTCCTGGTGCTCGGTGAGGTCGGAGACTTTAACATTCTCGGCCACTTCTGACGCCATAACTAATCAGCAAACAACATTAGAATTAAAATCAGCCAGTTTACCACTCACTCTGCATCTGCTATCCCCAACTACCGAGAGTGAGATCAGAATGACGGAGTAAAGCAAAGGACCGATTTACAGCAGCTCTTACAATAGCGGAGTTAATAAAGTTGGGCGGAAACTCAGTGGGGAAAAAAAAGTCTGCCCATGACAGAACTCACCAGAAACAGAGTTACTTCTAACAATTAAAAAAAAACTTTCGGTCAAAATAGACGCACCCAAGAACTACAAAGTGATTAAATACTTTGTAAACAGGCAAAGCGCTTCACATAAACTTACCTACTGCTCTTCACGCTTTCTGCAACTTGGGCAATGGATTTCAGACTTCCAATATTGGGTGAGGCTCACAAAATGATTGGCAAGAGATCCAGGCAATCAACCCGGAGGTTGTGAAACTGAAGGCGGTGTGGATCCATCAAGAGCCTGAAGGCGGGGTTTGATGCACGTACAGAGTTGAGCCGAGATACTATTGGATAACGATGACAATTTGACTATCCCCGTTCATTCCGTCTCCCATTGCACCACCCAATTAATCCTTACTCGGGTGTTTTGGGGGAAGCTGGTCTGTCGACCAGTGTGTGCAGAATTTTCAGATGTTACTGGTTTTCATTATACCTAGGTGTTCAATACTACAGATGCTGAACATTTGAAACAAGAACACAAAATGCTGAAAATATTTAGCAGATCGTGCAGCATCTACAGAGAGACAAACGAATTGTAAATACACTAATCAGGATTAGCAGGTTTTCCACATTAATATACTCTTAAATGGGGGAATGGGAAAAAATACACGCCTCTTTGGAATGACACAATGGAATGACAGATATAGTACTAAGCTGCAAAGTAGGAGGTGGTTAAATGACAGAATGAAAGACATGCATGAGACAGTAATGTCATCTTCAGGTGGTGGCAAGTGAAAAGCCGACATGGAAACCCTGGCTTGTTTCATTGAGGGAACTGGGGAGGTCCCTCATTGTGAAGCTCTCAGTACCTAATGGAATATCACAGGAATCAGTCCTCAATTAGAGTCATACTGTCCTACAGCATGGAGACAGGCCCTTTGCCCCAAACTAGTCCATGCTGACTAAAATGTCTCCGTCCGCGCTAACCCCATATCCTTCTCAACCTTTCCTACCCATGTATTTGTCCAAATGCCTTTTCAATGTACCCACATCAACGACCTCTGCTGGCAGCTCATTCCAAATGCATTCCACCCTCTGCGTTAAAAAAAGTTCCCCCTCAGATTCCTTTTTATTCTTTACCCTCTAACCTTAAACTGATGCCCTCTGGTCCTTGATTCCCCAACCCAGGGAAAAAAGACACCCAATCCATGCCTCTCATGATCTTATACACTTCTATAGGGAATCCCCCCCCACCACCACCACCACCACCACCACCACCACCTCAGTCTCCTACAGTCTAAAGAACAATGTCCTGGGTTGTCCAACCTCTTCCTATAACTCAGACTCTTGAATCCTGGCAACATCCTTGTAAATTTCTTCTGTACTCTTTCCAGTTTAATAGCATTCTTCCTATAACAAGGTGACCACAGCCGAACACAATACTCCAAGTGCAACCTCATTAATGTCCCGTACAACTGCAACATAACTTCTTCTCTGGCAAGTTCTTCAGGGGTGAGGATGAGGCTTCCAGTGTGGGGTGAGGTGGTTTCTGTGGTGGTTGAACAGTCCAATCCTGGAGCCCCAGGCGGTGTTTGAGGAGGCTGGGTGGATGCGATGCTCTGGATTCTGCACACTCTTTCTGCTGCTTGTATTAGGCCTCCACATGCTGTATTTGGTGATGTTTGAAGTGGCTGGTGCCTTTGCAGACATCTCTTCTCCAGTTTGTGTGTTTCTAGGGCAGGTGATTCCCACCAGTCAGTGGGGATGGCGCACTTGTTTAAGAAGGGTGTGCCTGTCGCACTCTCTCTGCCCTCCTAGTGATCATTTACCATTGCAGAGCAGAGCACTTATTCAGGGAGTCTAGTTTCAGGCATGGGGACAATGTTGTATCACTGCTGGTGGTGCATAATCAGTGCCTTCATACTGGGGATAATGATCTGAGAGAATGCCCTCACCTTCGAATGCCAGTACATTTGTGGGATT
The DNA here is from genome assembly GCF_004010195.1 of Chiloscyllium plagiosum. Classification (NCBI taxonomy): domain Eukaryota; kingdom Metazoa; phylum Chordata; class Chondrichthyes; order Orectolobiformes; family Hemiscylliidae; genus Chiloscyllium; species Chiloscyllium plagiosum. Next base: position 11,447,323 of record NC_057740.1, read on the forward strand.
TGCAAAGGTTGTGCTGGTTATAATTTGCCAGTGATCTGATGTGTCTACATCTTTCTAATGCATACAGGAGGGTGGGGACTATGAATGCTCTGTAGACCATGAGCTTGACACTGGATTTGAGGTCTCAGATTTCGAACACTGATCCTCAGCTGTCCAAAGGTTGCACTGGTGCATTAGAGCTGATGTTGGATTTCATGACTTGGATGAAGGGACCAAAGGTCGTGTCAGTAAATCTGCTGACAATGCAAAGATAGATGGTAAATTGAGGTACCAATGGGAGGAAAAAAGTCCACAAACATAGACAGATTGAGTGAGTGAGCAAGAATTTGGCAGATGGAGTGCAGGAAGTCTCCAGGTTATGAACGAGTGTTGTTTTTTCCACTGTTCGTAAGCCGAGTGTGTAATTTGAAACAGATAGGGGCTAATTACTCTGCCCATCCGTTAGGACGAAACATTGTACGTAACTCAGATTTTGAAAAATAATTTTTAAAAACGGAGGCCGGTTTATAAATTGGGCGTTCGTAACCCAGGGACTTCCTGTGTAATGTGTGAAAATGTGAATTTCATGGAATCACAGAAGTAATACAGTGTAGGGCTATTTGGCCTGTTACGTCTGCACCTACTCTCTGAATGAACATTTCACTTATTGCCATTCTGATGTGCTCTCGTTCTTACCCTGCACATTCTTCATTTTTAGATCACAGTTCAGTCTGTTTTGAATGCTTCAATTGAATCCTTTGCCACAAACGCAGGCAGTAGACTTGCAGACCTTGACTATATACAGTTCAGAGCAGCCTCACTCAGTTCATTCTTGGGATGAAGGATTTCTTAACAAAGGTTGAATACATTGGCTCTACTTATTGATGTTTAGATAAATAAGAGGTGATCTTATTGAAATATGAGTTACTGAGGGAATTGACAGACAGGATACTAAAAGGATATTTCCTCCTTTTTTTATTCATCATGGGATCTATTGCACATCCCTAATTGCCCAAGGGGTGATTAAGAGTCAACTACATTGCTGTGGGTCAGGAGTCACGTGTAGGCCAGACCAGCAGTTTCCTTCCCTAAAGGACATTAGTGAATCAGATGAGTTTTTCCCCAACAATTGTCAATTGCTTCATGGTGTGCATAACCTCACTTTGGTAGGAAGAGTAGAGGCATAGATTATTTTCTAAACAGGTAAAGACTTTGGAAATCTGAAGCATGAGGGGACGTGGGTGTCCTAGTTAGGATTCTTTGAAGGTTAACATTCAGACTCAGCTGGGAATTAAGAAGGCAAATTCAATGTTAGCATTCACTTCAAGAGGTTGAGAATATAAGAGCAGGAATGTACTGCTGAGGCTGTATTAAAGCTCCGGTCAGACAGGTTTTGGAATATTGAGAGTAGTTTTGGATTCCATATAGTGGGACATCCAATTGGACATCCAATCCCTCTACACCTCCATCCATCATGACCAGGGCCTCCAAGCCCTCCATTTCTTCCTCTCCCGACATCCCCAACAGTACCCTTCCACTGACAGTCTCATTTGTTTGGTTGTACTGGTCCTCACCCTTAACAATTTCTCCTTCGAATCCTCCCACTTCCTCCAGACCAAAGGGGTAGCCATGGGCACCCATATAGGCCCCAGCTATGCCTATCTATTTGTCGGCTACATAGAACAGTCCATCTTCAGTAGTTACACCGGCACCACTCCCCACCCCTTCCTTCACTACATTGATGACTGCATCGGTGCACCTCGTGCTCCCGCGAGGAGGTTGAGCAGTTCATCAACTTCACCAACACATTCCACCCTGACCTTAAATTCACCTGGACCATCTCTGACACCTCCCTCCCCTTCCTGGACCTCTCCATCTCCATCAATGATGACTGACTTGACACTGACATTTTTTACAAACCCACCGACTCCCACAGCTACCTGGATTACACCTCTTCCCACCCTACCTCCTGCAAAAATGCCATCCCGTATTCCCAATATCTCCGCCTCCACTGTATCTGCTCCAGGAGGACCAGTTCCACCACAGAACACACCAGATGGCCTCCTTCTTTAGAGACTGCAATTTCCCTTCCCACGTGGTTGAAGATGCCCTCCAGCACATCTCATCCACATCCTGCACCTCCGCCCTCAGACCCCACCCCTCCAACCGTAACAAGGATGGAACCCCCCAGTCCTCTCCTTCCACCCTACCAACCTTCACATAAACTGCGTCAACCTCCGACATTTCTGCCACCTCCAAAAGGACCCCACCACCAGGGATATATTTCCCTCCCCACCCCTTCCCGCTTTCAACAAGGACCGTTCCTCTGTGACTACCTGGTCAGGTCCACGCGCCCCAACAACCCACCATCCCATCCTGGCACCTTCCCTTGCCACCACAGGAATTGCAAAACCTGCGCCCACACCTCCTCCCTCACCTCCATCCAAGGCCCCAAAGGAGTCTTCCACATCCATCAAAGTTTCACCTGCACATTCACCAATGTCATTTATTGTATCCGTTGCTCTCGATGCAGTCTCCTCTGCACTGGGGAGACTGTACACCTTCTTGCAGAGCACTTTAGGGAACATCTCTGGGACAGCTGCACCAATCAACCACACCGTCCTGTGGCCCATCATTACAACTCCCCCTTATGGAAAATAAGGAGCATGAAAGTCAATTATAAAGGACGAAATTACAACATATCTGGATAGCAGTAACAGAGTCAGCATGGATTTATGAAGGGGAAATGAAGGGGAAATCATGCTTGGCTAATCTTCTGGAATTTTTTGAGGATGTAATTGTAGATGTAAATGTAGATGTAATCTGAAGATGGACAAGGGAGATCCAGTGGATGTAGTATACCTGGACTTTCAGAAAGCCTTTGATAAAGTCCCACATAGGAGGTTAGTGAGTAAAATTAGGGCACATGGTATTAGGGGCAAAATACTGACATGGATTGAAAATTGGTTGGCTGACAGGAAACAAAGAGTAGTGATAAACAGCTCCCTTTCGGAATGGCAGGCGGTGACCAGTGGTGTGCCGCAGGGATCAGTGCTGGGACTGCAGCGTTTTACAATGTACATTAATGATATAGATGAAGGTATTAAAAGTAATATTAGCAAATTTGCTGATGACACAAAGCTGGGTGGCAGGGTGAAATGTGAGGAGGATGTTAGGAGAATACAGGATGACCTGGACAGGGTAAGTGAGTGGACGGATGCATGGCAGATGCAGTTTAATGTGGATAAATGTGTGGTTATCCACTTTGGTGGCAAGAACAGGAAGGCAGATTATGATCTAAATGGAGTCAAGTTAGGTAAAGGGACAGTACAACGAGATCTAGGTGTTCTTGTACATCAGTCAATGAAAGCAAGCATGCAGGTACAGCAGGCAGTGAAGAAGGCTAATAGCATGCTGGCCTTCATAACAAGAGGGATTGAGTATAGAAGTAAAGAGGTTCTTCTGCAGCTGAACAGGGCCCTAGTGAGACTGCATCTGGAATATTGTGCGCAGTTTTGGTCTCCAAATTTGAGGAAAGACATTCTGGCTATTGAGGGAGTGCAGCGTAGGTACACGAGGTCAATTCCCAGAATGGCAGGACTATCTTACGTGAAAGATTGGAGCGACTGGGCTTGTATACCCTTGAGTTTAGAAGGCTGAGAGGGGATCTGATTGAGGTGTATAAGATTATTAAAGCATTGAACACTCTGGAAGCAGGACGCATGTTTCTGCTAATGGGTGAGTCCCAAACCAGAGGACACAGTTTAAAAATAAAGGGTAGGCCATTTAGAACAGAGTTGAGGAGAAACTATGCCCCAGAATGGTGGGTGTATGGAATGCTCTGCCCCAGAAGGCTGTGGAGGCCAAGTCTCTGGATAATTTCAAGAGCTCTATCCAACTCTTTCTTAAGAATAGTGGAATCAAGGGTTATGGGGATAAGGCAGGAACAGGATACTGATCATAATGAATAGTGGTTCTGGCTCGAAGGGCAGAATGGCCTACTCCTGTACCTATTGTCTATTGAAAGCATGGGAAGGATTAAAGCATGAAGACAACTGGCAATCTGTGATTTGTGGAAGGCAGGATGGGATAACAATAGTGAAATGCTCTTACACCAATTAGTAGAGTAAGGTTAAGACTGAAAGGTCACAATGGCGAGATGAAATAACAGTAGTAGAGGTAGTTTTCCTGTTAAGAGTTATTATGACAGGATTGGGACCATAAATATTTGGACATGATATTAAAATATATAATTAATGGTTAGTAGAGTCAGCTTGAGACAGTAGACTATTTTAATAGATGGAATAATTAAATATCTATCATGACAGGTTAGTCTGGAATGGAAGATCACTGTAGCAGAGGTAATAATAAATATCTAATCATGACATTAGGAAAATATTAAGTAGAGTCTGGAATGAAAGACCATTGTTGCAAGGAGTTAGCAATAAATATCTAACCGTGATATTAGAATAACATTAAGTAGAATGTACAACTAAAGAGATAATGGGAACTAACATCACTGGTTTATTGTGTAGCTAGAGTGAGGTACTTTGATTAATATAGTTGGACATGCTGATAAGCTAACAGAAACATAATAAAAAAAATAAAAAAACCATGGACTCTGAAGGTTCGGGGCATTCGAGAATCTGTTTTCTCAGTGTCACGGATTTTTGTTTGCAAATAAAAGACCTACTTCTTGAAGAACTCTCTGCGTCTCCTGGTGATTCTCTACATTTTCTCTATGACAACCTCCCACTCTGCCAAGGACATACAGGCCCTGGGCCTCCTCCACTACCACTCCGTTGCCGTCCAACGCCTGCAGAAAGAATGCCTCATCTTCCACCTTGGAACACTTCAACCCCAAGCCATCAATGTGGACTTCACCAGTTTCCTCATTTCCCCTCCCCCCACCTTACCTCAGTTCCAACCTTTCAGCTCAGCACCATCCTCATGACCCGTTCTACCTGCCAATCTTCCTTCCCACCTTGCCACTCCACCTTCCCTTCTGACCTATCACCTTCATCCCCACCCCCATCCACCTATTGTACTTGTTGCCACCTCCTCCCCAGCCCCAGCCCCTCCCATTTATCTCTCCACCCTGGAGGTTCCCTGCCTTCAGTCCTGATGAAGGGCTTTTGCCTGAAACGTCGATTTTCCTGCTCTTCAGATGCTGCCTGACCTGCTGTGTTTTTCCAGCACCACTCTAATGTAGACTCGGAGTGAAGGGACAACCCTTTAGACCAGGAATGAGAAAGAATTTCCTACAGCCACAGGGTGATTACTGTGTGAAACTCATTGCCACAGAAGGCTATGGGAGGCTTAGTGACAGAGTGCATTTAAGACAGGTAGATAGGTTTTTAACTATCAAAGCGATCAAGGGTTATTGGCAGAAGGTAGGAGAATAGGGTTGAGAAACAGATCAAACATGATTGAATGGCAGATTCAGTGGATCAAATGACCCAATTTAACTCCTATATCATATAATCTAATGCAAGACATGAAGCAACTAGGTCACTAAATATGATAGTTTAAGGGAATGTCTGCAGCTGCTATACATAAGACTGCCATAAGGCATTAAAAAAAAAATCCATGTTAAGTTAGTGGATGCACACAAGTATAATAATTGTTTAGGTAGAGAATTGACTTGGAAGTAGGATAAAAGGCATCCACGCTAAATGTAGAAAATGGATCATCTAAAGTTCTAAGGCAACAATCATATGATCTTTCCCAGATGAAAGAATTCCAATTCCTCCAAAAGTAGAAGAATGATTGGTCATGCCTTTCCAGAGATCTATAACAGACATCTGCCTTCCTCAGAAGAAAAGATTTTTATCAAGTTTTCAGATGACACTAAGACAACACACAAACAAAGCTCCATATGCACCATATCTGCCACTGGTCCAGGAAATTTTAAGCTGGAAACTTTTGGATCATTAGAAAGGGGAAAAAAACCACACTGGAACAATATGGTTTGTACATATGGGTAAGTCAGTTTAACCTGAAACGTTGACTTTCTTGTTCCTCAGAAGCTGCCTGACCTGCTGTGGTCTTTCCAGTGCCACACTTCATTAACTCAGTTCTTTTCACAACAAACTAAGAAAAAAAAAGCTCATGAATGACATCTATTAAATTAATAGAAATCTACCCCCAGCCACTCCACTTTAGAGGCTTCAGTCTGAAGAAGGCAGTAGATAAAGATAATGATAATACACTCTACCTTGACTTTTTCATAAATACTAATAAGCTACTGAAAATAGTGTTAATGCGAACCCATCTTTAATGGGGTGCTACTTGTAGTCTGTAACTGGGGAGAATACAAATACAGAATGGTCATTTTGAAAAGGCATTAATGCAATGCATAACCTTTTCTAGCTTTGATCTTTAAAAGGCACAAAGCTAAATAACTGCTGTGTGGAACATTTCAGATGTACTACCAGGCTGTGCTTAAAAGTTCAATAGTGAGCAAATTTGAGAGAAGAAAAAAGTAAATAGACACTAAAAATTCAGTCAATGCCAGTTTTATCAGGCTTCATTAGAAAACATTTCTCCAATGGGAACTTGGGAACCACCTTATTCTAGAAAGGATCAAGACAAAAGATGGAAAATTATAGGCTGATTAGCCTAACCTCAGTTGTTGGTAAAATTCTAGAATCCATCGTTGAGGAGATTTCTAAATTCTTGGAAGTGCAGGTTTGGATTAGAACAAGACAGCATTGATTTAGTAAGGGAAGGTCATGCCTGACAAACCTGTCAGAATTCTTTGAAGAGGAAACAAGTAGGTTAGACGAAGGAAACCCACAGGATGTTATCTATTTAGACTTCCAAAAAGCCTTTGCCAGGAAGCTGCTGAATAAGGCGAGGGCCCATGGTGTTTGAGGTGAGCTACTGGCATGGATTGAGGATTGGTTGTCTGACAGAAGGCAGAGAGTTGAGATAAAAGGTTATTTTTCAGAATGGCAGCTGGTGTCCCGCAGGGTTCAGTGTTGGTGCTGCAGCTGTTCACTTTATATATTAATGATCTGGGTGAAGGAACTGGTTGGGGGGGGGGGGCATTCTGGCAAAGCTTGCCGGTGATACGAAGGTTGCTGGACAGGCAGGTAGTACTGAGATGATGGGTTGGCTGCAGAAGGATTTAAGATAGTGGTCCAGGAAATGGCTAATGAAATTCAATGTGAGCAAATGAGAGGTCTTGCACTGTGGGGAAAAAAAAACAATACAGGCATGGACTATTTTCTAAATGGTGAGAAATTCATAAGGCCAAAGTACAAAGGGATCTGGGAGTGTGAGTCCAGGATTCTTGAAAGGTTAACTTGCCAATTGAGTCTGATTAAGAAAGCGAATGTAATGTTGTTATTTATCTCAAGAGGGTTGGAATATAAAAGCAGCCATGTGTTGAGACTTTATAAAGCTCTAGTTAGGCCCCATTTGGAGTACTGTGTCCAATTTTGAGCCCACACCTCAGGAAGGGCATACTGGCACTGGAGCATGTACAGTGGAGATTCACATGGATGATCCTTGGAATGGTAGGCCTAACATACAAGGATTCTGGGATTGTATTCATAAGAGTTTAGATGGTTGAGGGGAGATCTAATTGAAACTTAAGATAATGCGTGGCTTAGAAAGGGTGGACTCCGAGAAGTGGTTTTTGTTGTTAAGCGGGAACTAGGACCCCTGGACACAGCCTTAGATTTAGAGGGGGTCTATTTAGAACAGAAACGAGGAGACATTTCTTCAGCCAGAGAGTAGTGGGCCTGTGGAATTCATTGCCATGGAGCACAGTGGAGGCCGGAATGTTAAAAGTCTTCAAGGCATAGATTGGTAAATTCTGGATCTCACAAGGGATTAAGGGATATGGGGAGAGTGTGGGTAAGCGGAGTTGAAATACCAATCAGCCACGATTAAATGGCCAAGTGGACTCTATGGGCTGAATGGCCTTCCTTCCACTCCTATGTCTTATGGTTTTAAGAGAACCCAACTTGTACAGCAAATGTTTACCAATAATACTTGAACTGTCAGGCATCCAGAGTTCCAGTGCAGAAGCATTCTAAAAATATTTCTGCTAAACAGAGAAGGGATGATATCCATTAATGTGCAATGTCAAAGACCAGCTGAAAAACACTCAGATTAGACCTTTATTAAATTGAAAATTCAATACTAGCACAGACATCAAGAGTCTCTTGATGGCATTATCCAAATAAGCAACAAAAACATTTAGGGAATATTGAAGAATTCAGTCTTTCATTTATTACCCAAGTGAAGGTTTATGCTGTTCATTCAAAGCTTTCAGAAATAAGGCTATACTTGACAGAAATTTAATTCTGTTGTCTAACTGTTTAGACAATTGATTATATCTATTCTTTAGAGCTCTCCACTGTAATCTCTTCTGATTCAGGGCACTTGTTTGGTTGTGGGGCAAATGGACCCACCAACCAGTTGAGAGGAGTGTTGTGAAGTACATAGTCCATCACCCCATCCATGGACTCCCGGATCTTCAGCATCTGCTCTTTGCTTTGTGCCAGGAGCTGCCCGGAAAGATCACCAAAGGAATTGGCAGATGAGAACGAGGTGTGGATACTCTCTGCTGTTTTGCGGATCTGCTGCACTTTGTCCTGAACATGTTGAGGGAGGCCGTGTACATTTGAAACGAGAGTTAGGCAGGTCGTCTGTAGTTGCTGGGTGAGACCGCGAGTCATGGTTAGGGTTTGGGATTCGAGCTGCTGCAATACAAAAGGGAGACACTATCAGAATCTGGTCACCTTGTGTATCCAAGGAGTCTCAAAACTTCAGCCCAAAAGATTTTTTTACTAGAATAAAAGGAACAGTGTATTGGAAGCTTGTCACCTAGCCCAATTTGAACTGGCATCTCAGGTATCCCCTCAAAAAAAAAAACAAAACGCCAATCTACTGTTTGAGGATAAGATATGTACAGTATGGTACAAAACTACTAATCCTTAGTAACTCACTGATTCTGCTGACGAGGCAAATCATTGTTTACCAACTCCTGCTTTACCATTGTCTGGGTATCCTTGTGGAACATCTTGGCCTAAGCTGATGAGCTGTAAGCAGCAATCACAGCATGGAATGGTTACAGAAATGATCACCTTCCACATTCACCAGCACCAAACGCTGGATAGTAGTTCAAGATGCCCAATAAACCAATTTCAAAAGTGGTATATGGTTGTTGGTCAAACCAATTGCACCACCGCGGAATTGAAGCTCAGTCCAAAATTTCACAAACACACTGTTTTATTCTAACTTTTGACTGGACCGGTTACATAGTTATATAAAGTTGTCACTTCAGGTTGTGGCAGAACTTGTGGAAGCTCAGAGTGACAATGTACAGATCGCAGAAGAGGAAATGAAGTGAACTCCACTAAAAAAAGTGACATGGCATTGTTAATGTAGATCAGTTTATTTAGATGTTAAATGCTGTATTTGACTTTTTGGTGTCCTGGCATTCAGACCAGAATTACCTTCATCACCATTTGGACTTGCTTGCTTTGTTATGAAGGATCAATTTTCCAGTAGCATTTTGATCCTGGAGTACACTGTAAGCACCTTCAGTTTTGATAGCAATTGGAAATATTCCCTGCTTTCTCCTTTCTCAAAGTTCTGTTCAATAACAGAAACAACTGAACAGAAGGTAGAGATCTCTTGTCCTTGTTAGACTGTTCCATGCTAACCCTTTTCACTAGTGTCCTACCCAGGAATTCCACAGTAGAAAAAAGTACTTACGTCTGGTTTTGGAGCCACTTCCTCTACTGGGCTTGTTGTCTGTTTCTTCTGCCAATCAACCCAGGTCTGATGCAGTTTCTGCTGAACGTCATGCAGTTTCTGATTAGCTGAATCTGCTCCTTTCCTTGCCAATTCAATCTGAAGAAGAAAAAAAAAGTTGGTTAAAAATTGAACTAGTGACAGGCCACAGCTCCTAATGCAGTGATTCCATAACCAGCATTTACATTTTATATCCAGATTTCAACCCAGCAAATATTGTTTAGGTCGAGAGCAGCTTTGATGAACAATTTAATATTGTGACATTAAAGGTCGGGTCAGTTCAATATCTCAATAGAGTTTGAGCATCTTAAACAGGCACAGTTGTAGACTGACTAATCAGGCCCTTGAGCCTGCTGCCATTCAATAAAATCTACTCAAGTTAATATTCTTGTTCAAAATTAAAACATGGAGAAATAAAACTCCATCATAACCATGGAAAGATTTGAACCTCATTATTAACTGTTGGTGGAGAAAGTTGTGTTTCAAAGGCTTCATGTCAATTGTACTTAACCATTATGGATTTATTGGGCTGGCAGTGGTTGAGAATCAGCTATATTACTAAATGAGCTCATTTTATTCCTCAGCTACATTAGCTAGTGGTAAAAGAACACGCATTTCTTTGTTAACACAAAGATTGTGATGTGGCCAACAGCAACCAGTTTACACCAAATATTTGACCAAAATTTGAAAGTGATTCAGTCTGTTTGCTTATGACTAAAGAAAATTAACAGAAATGTTTGCTGGGACAGCAGGAGAACTCTACTGCAAAAGAGAAAAACATGATTTTTTTACATTTACTGCACTGAATGCTCAAATATCAGTGGGATCTGCACCTACCCACAATGCAACTGACACAGGGAACCAATGATTATAAACAGATATGCATAACCAGAGACAATATATTTGGACACTGAGGAAATTTAGTTTTTTTGCATGAATTAACTTATTTTCTGTAACATCATCCAGAGTCAAAAGATTCTTCCCTTCTCAAAACAAACAGCTCTAGGAAACAAAATTGAATGATTAAGAAAAAATAATCAGTTGTTAAAATTGCCAGTGTTAATCATTGTTAAATAAACAAGGAAAACAGTCATTTCATGAGTATATTGTGAATTGCTGTTGGTGGTTTTGCCTGTAGATTAGCTGTGAGGTTCATCACCACAGACCAAAAGGATAGGCCTTACTCGGAGGGATGTTTTTAAACTGACTGCTTCAGAAGGATGGTCGCAATGGTACCTTTCAGAGTAGTTTTTGATCAACACTCCAGTTGACAGTTCCTCTTAATGAAGGCCAGGTTCAATGTATAACTGTCTAGCTAGAATACACAAATGCAAATAAACTGCGATTGAAAGGTGTTTGTTCAGAGAGGTAGATTAGTTTATGGAATAACAGCATCTTAAGGGGCTGCTTGTGCTTAGGCCTTTGGTAAGGTTATGCAATCGGTCCCCCCTCTTTACTCTTTTCCCGTGGTACTGTAAAATTTTCCACCAATGTTCATTCAATTCCTGTTGGAAGTCACTAAACCTATTTAAAACCAATTTCAGATCAAAATTCAATTAAAAGTAAGTTCTGCTTTTAATGTTCTACTAAATCACCTAAATCTGTATCTTCTGCATGCAGGCTTCGCTACCACTGGAAACAAGTTTTTCCTTTACCTTGGCATACTTCGTCACAATGCTTTTCTAAGGGAAAACAATCCCACCCTCAAGGTTCCTCATTTCACTCTTCAGTACCATTTCCAAGATGGAAAATGTTTTCAGAAAAGTCACACCCATAACTGGGTACTCCAGTTGAATAATTAGTATTTTTAGTCTTTAATTATAACCTTCCTGAATTTAAATTCCTAAATAATAGCGCAAAAACAAGTTACCTGTCATTTTTAAGATTGCATGCATACACCTCCAGGTCTGCTCCTATGTCCCTTTGAAATCATACCATTTGTTATCTCATTCTTCCTATCAAAAAACACTATCACACATCAGTTGAATTTTTATTAGTCAAAGATGTGCATCTGCCCATTTACCAGTCTAGTCTGTTTTCTCTTGAATTCTATTCCTGTCCTCCTCACTTTACTACATTAGAATTTTAAGTCACCCACAAGATTTGATATTATGCAAAGAAAGAGACTACATTAGATTACTTACAGTGTGGAAACAGGCCCTTCAGCCCAACAAGTCCACACCGACCCGCCGAAGCGCAACCCACCCATTCCCCTACATGTACCCCTTTTTACCTAACACTGCGGGCAATTTAGCATGGCCAATTCACCTGACCTGCACATCTTTGGACTGTGGGAGGAAACCGGAGCACCCGGAGGAAACCCACACAGACACTGGGAGAATGTGCAAACTCCCCACAGACAGTCACCCGAGTTGGGAATTGAACCCGGGTCTCTGGCGCTGTGAGGCAGCAGTGCTAACCACTGTGCCACCCAAAGTTTAAAAAGCACTGGTCTCACCTACCCTTGGGGAAACAACATTATATAATCCTCCCTACTACTGTTCTTTTCACAATTTTGTACATTTTGAAATAGATTTTAAGTCTGGCCTGCTGCTTTAAAAAGTTAATGTTTCCTTCTCCTCTGCACTGCATTCCCATTGATACTGTTTGGGGTACTGTTTTGCAAAGATTTCTAATCTCTGCAGTGCAGACCTTGAATTAATGCAGTAATTAAATTTATAACTTGAGGAAAGGAAGATCAACACATTCCTAACCAGTGGCTGGTGTAGACAAAGGTCCTTCCATGATATGTTGACGAAGAAGGAACGAAAGGAACGAAAGGAACGAAAGGAACGAAAGGAACGAAAGGAACGAAAGGAACGAAAGGAACGAAAGGAACGAAAGGAACGAAAGGAACGAAAGGAACGACAATGTTTTCTAACAGAAGTGGCTCATCATAACAAAACATTCCCCCCCCCCAATCTGTAACTTCCTATCAATACTTAAAGTTGTCACAACTGATCAAAACAGGATGAGGCAGGGGAATTGAGAGAAGCTGGAGTAAGTGCAGCTGTTATAGTTTTTTTTAAAGATTGGATTCCCTCCAGTGTGGAAACAGGCCCTTCAGCCCAACCAGTCCACACTGACCCTCCAAAACAGCAACCCACCCAGGCCCATTCCCCCTAACTAATGCACCTAACACTATGGCCAATTCACCTAACTTGCACATCTTTGGACTGTGGGAGGAAGCCGGAGCACCCAGAGGAAACTCACGCAGACAGACTGTCTGCGGAGTTTGCACAGTCGCCTGAAGCTGGAATGGAATTATGGCCAATTTCCTCAGAACTAAACCCCAAAATCTCAAGCCAGGACCCGACTTGGAGACCTGACTGTCACTTTGGGGAGCCTTAACAACTCACGTGTACAATAATAAACTGATTGTAGATGTACTCCGATTGGAGAGCTGATTGCAGAGAAAAAACAAAACAGCTTGTTGTCTGTATCAAAACTACTTGGTATCATCTGCAGGTGTATATTCTTACCAGGTCCATTGTGTTATGGAGCTGAACCATTATGTCTTGGCTGCTTTGCTTGGCTTCCTGCATTTTAGATGTTGAGTGCTGGTATGCTCTATCACGCACTTTTGAAGACAAGGATCCCAAGCGCACATAGTAACTCTGCTTCTGTGCTGGAGCCACCTCAACACCTTCAACAGGAGTGGCTAACTTTGCTGAAGAAGAAAAAAAAAAAGTGTTTATGGTCAAGTCTGCTGTTTGAGGCAAGTATTTATTCTAGCATACAGAATTATTCTCAAAGGGGAAGCACCCCAGGTATGTCATGTGCACAAACACCATGACAGATTCAACCTTTTCAATCTCAACTGTGCAGGGAGAGTAATCCTGTCAGAGGTTGCAAGCAGCAAGTACTAAAACGCAGTCCAAGGACCAAATTCAAGGTGAGTAACTTGCTTTGGTTAGCATCAATACAAATTGAAAGTTGAGGGAGCTTTCCACTGACTGGAGTCAGTCAGGATGGTGGTTCAGAAGCAAATTCTCTCACTCCCAGAACATTGCTGTACGAGTCCCTGAGGACCATGTCCTAGCCCTATGAATCTGCAGCTATTTCCACAGCTTCCATGTCTTTCCCTCAAAGAAGGTCTGAACTAGGGATGTTCATTAACGTGAAGTGAAGTGAAGCGAAGGGAAGTGATCTAATTGACACCTCCTTAGATAAACACAGCACAGCAATCTGTCCCTGCACACAGCAGTGCCCGAACAACTTCTCAGCTTCTAATGATAAGCAACATTTTTGTGTTGAGTGCCAGATAGCAATCATCTCAAATTTGCAATCAACTGCTGCCCCTTGAACTCCTGCTGCCTTCAAATCACAACTCAGACTTCAAGGTCAGAGTCCAGATATATAGTTTGGCAAGTGACTCATCTCTTGACTTCAAAGCCTATTGACTGATAGGCAGAGCACCCAGAAAGGTGCAGCTCTGACACTATCCAAGACAACCCAGTTCACTGACTGATCTCATCCCCCACTGGTGATGAATAGATGAGGCTTGGAGCCATCTATAGCCTGTACTGTAGTAGTTCGCCAAATGTTCCTTTGATAGCATTGCCAATCTGTGCCTATACTGCCTAAAAGAACCAGGCCAGAAGCACAAAAGGATGGCTAAATTAGTTCCCTCAAACATAGAATAAGGCCTTATTTGGAAAGTTTGCTGTCCTGTTGTTGCTGGATTTAAAAGCTCTGAAATTCCTATTTGTAGCAATGTCTACTTCATGGATTATACTTGTTTAATTTGCTCCCTCAAGCACAATAAAATACTGACTTTGCCAGCAATGTTCAAATCTCAGTTAACAACAAAATCCATTTCAGTATGATTTGGCCTGTGCTCATGTGCCACCAGAAGTCAGAAGAATTTTTAACCATAGCTATTTTATGACTTAACGTCTAAAGATGGATAGATGTTTTGGTTGTAGTTTGAAGTGTATAGTACTGCTATAACACCTGCACTTCTGAAATATAATACTTCCAAGAGTCCAAATTGAAGAACCCTGAAATTCAATAGTGTACACCCACAAGGTTGACACAATAAAGTCATGATTCATTTGTACTTGACAACCTCATTACTTTAGGTAAAAAATGTGCACATTATGTTTACAGTAATTGAAGTATATACAAAAGCATCTTAATGAGGTAGTAAAAATTGATCTTTTCTTACTTACCCAATTCCTCTTCAGTCATAGGAAGATAATGATCAACTATCTCTTCAGATTTATTGAGAGCACTGTCGACACCAGTGACCACCATCTGCCCTACTTTGGACGTCATGACAGTGTTAACTCCTTCAGCCATCACTGACTTGGTCTTCTCTATGCTGTCATGGACTGCTCCCTTGGCCATATCTACAGCACCAGTTACTGCATTTTTCGCTCCAGTCACTGTGTTGGAGACTGCATCTTTGGCTCCAGTTATTGTGGATGAAACCATCTCTTTGGTATCAGCAACAACCTGTGCAGAGGATAATTCAGTATATTAAAAAGACAAATTAACTTGTGTAACATCACGCTCAGTACAAGCATGTCATTATGAATACCCAGTCAACAAATCTTTTCACTCATGGGATGTGGACATCACTGGATAGGCCAGTATTTATTGCCCACCTCCAAATGCCTGGGGGCAGTTAAGAGTCAGTCACATTGCTAGGTGTAGGAAGCATTTCAGAAGGCAAATGACATCGCCTCCATTGCAAGACAGAATGTGAGTGCAAGAGCCAAGAAAGTCTTCTTGTAGCTATTTAAGGCATTGACATGACCACACTTGACTCTATGGTCTCCTTACCCAAGGAAAAGATACACTTCCCATACAACAAGTGTAGCAAAGGTTCATCCTGCAGCTGGCCCATATTCACTAGAGTTTAGAAGGATGAGGGAATGAAATTGAAGTGCATAAAATTCTGACAGGGCCAGGCAGGGACAATTTCTTCCCTGGCCAGAAAGTTGAGATCACAGGGCCATGGTGTCAGGATTGAAGTCAGCCCATTTTGGACTGACATGGAGGAGAAATCTCCTCAGAATGGGGAAAGAAACCTCTGGCATTCTGTACAAGATGTCTGTGGAAGCCAAGTCATTAAATGTATTTAAGACAAATGTTTTCAGAGCCTAAAACAAACAGTGTCCAGGGATGTGGAGAGTACAGGAGTATGGTATTAAGACACAGGATCAGCCACAATCATCTTTAATGGTGGGAGCAGGCTAAAATGGCCTACTCCTGTTCCTATTGTTAACTGCTTAAATATAGGACATTCACAGCCAGCCGTTCAACTAATTCTCAATTCCTGTTTAAGGATGGGTCAACACTTAAAGGTCATGGAGGTGCTAAACTGCCCATTTCCATCTTTCACACTGGACCAAAAGTCAATAGCCACTACCAACTTCATATTGCATGGCAAAAACCTTCCCAATCAAACTGGCTGGTGGAGTCTCAGCTGTGTTAACCAAAAGGATGTGGAATCATCACAGACATTACACTTTGTTTGGGAGACACTTTGGAATTTGTGAAAAGTCACAAATGACAAACAATGATTTCTTTGTCTGTTTAAAGAGATCAATAAAAAAAGTGTTTGCAAGTGATAGATGTACCTTGCCTTCAATAGTATGTGAAGTTTTATTTAAGAAGACTACCGGAGGGGACAGGGCCTCAGTCGGACATCAACTAAAAGACAGCATGGGACGTTCAGTTAATGTTTCATGTCTCTGCCTTTGACTGAAGTACACCGTGTTCAAACCCCCACGTAATAACATTAACTGAGTCACCTGCTTCTAATCCACAGGGGGACACCTCAATTTCATAATTTAGTGGATCCATATGTAGCTGAAGGTCTGATTTTAAAGCTGATTGCATTAAGAATAGAAGGTTTAAACTGATAATAGCCAAAAAAAAAACTCCCAAGAGCCATTCACATCTACTTTATGCAAATTAGTCATTAGGAAGAGACTGATATTTTAAAAAGTTGAAAACTGGGGCTTTAATTTATTTAGAACCCAGGACAGATGTAGACAAAAGATTTGTCACTATACATTGGTGACAGTGAACTAGACACCCAAATATGGTATTACAACGTGAATCTGTAGCCTCCATAACAATCCTTCACTTGCAATAATTGCCGCTGCAGTGTTCCTAAAGCTTGGAACACTCCATCGGAAAGAAGTCTATGGGAAAATGGGTTAACAGTTGTCCTTGCAGAAATAGTACTGACATGGTAGACCTTGAGCTTGAAGCATTCTTGACTAGAATCTTGTTTGATAACCCAGTGCTATCCTAAAGATCATTTTGCAGATGATTTCCTCACCTGGGGTGTGGATTGATGAAGGATTGGAAGTTTCTCCTCCAGTTTAT
Organism: Chiloscyllium plagiosum; assembly: GCF_004010195.1. NCBI lineage: Eukaryota > Metazoa > Chordata > Chondrichthyes > Orectolobiformes > Hemiscylliidae > Chiloscyllium > Chiloscyllium plagiosum. Next base: position 11,464,423 of record NC_057740.1, read on the forward strand.
CCAAGCTTTTACAGGCATATTCATTAGCTGCTGAAACTGAGCACAAAAAACAACCTTGGTTTAGAGACAAAATATAGCATGCTCACATTGAGCTAAGCGGCTTATTCCAGAAGTTGAGCTATAGCTACAAAAAGCTATTAAAACATGTTGAATTACAAGCATTAAAATTTTACACTTCAGTTCCTAGAAATGTAGTAGTCATGAGATGTTAACTTGCTCTGGTAGCATATTGAAGATAGATCTTAATTGCATTTATTGCCTGGAATAATTGTGACTATTAGCTACATGTTAGTAAGGAACTCTGCTTTTTACACAAGTCATTCCAGAAAGGAAAGTAGTCAGGAGATTGGAAGCCACAGCCTGAAGTTTTATCACACAAACAAACAAACAAGTCAGTGTTATAATCAGTACTAGCATTTAGTAAAATAATTCACATTTAAATAAGCCATCTCTAACAGAAATATACACCAAATTCTTCATTAGTGAATAATCTGACTCTGGGCCAAATTATGTTGCCATTTACACTGCAGTTAGAATGCATTGATCATTAAAAAGTGAAGTTCAGCTGATACCTAGAGAGTAGTTCACAACTAGCAATACATGGCAGCAACCAAATACTTTTATTTCACAAGGCAAGGTCTCCTCAAAACAAATAGCATTCAGATAATTTGTTTTGTGACAATGGTTGAGGAATACATCAGACCAACTCCTTTGTTTCTTTCCTAATAGGGCCATGGGGTATTGTTTAGCCAAACAAGGGCAGGGGTGACCTCCATGCAGCATCGAAGTCTCTACCTAGATCATGTGCTCAAATGGTGGATTCCAGTTCCTTCTAACCACTATGCATCTCCACAATGGCAGAGAGTACAACAATGCTTAACAAATCCTGAAATTCCCCTCTTTATTAGCCAGAATGCATGGAAACCTAAGGTAGAACCATCTGGCAGTGTTTGACTCATGATTTGAAATTGAATTCTATGTTGCTGAAGGACTAAGTCAGTCCTCCATACATAGAAATTGATATAATTCACATTTAACTAGAAAACGTACTTACTTTCAGTTACTGCTGGGTCTTAAGTTTAGCTTCCACTAGTTCATTAGAAGCCTTGAACAAACTTACAATTAAAAAATTCAGGTGGTCCTAAAAGCTATTTTTTTTTTGAAAAGAAAGCACAGTCACCATTATGGAAGTAATTTTCAATCCAAAGTTATCGGTTCCAATTAGCTGGTGTGTACTCTAATCTTACTTTGAGGCTCCAGCTTGTCCATGATTGGTTTGGCACCACTGGCAGCCACAGCTGTGATAGTCTTCACTCCCTGCTCAGCAACATCACAAATGGTCTTCATGTACGGGTGATTCTCCTTGGTGCTGTGGTATGCAGCAGATACCATTTCACAGGCAGAGCTCACAAGAGGCAGGTTTGTCACCCTGTCCACCACATTCTAAAAATACAAGTCATGAAATCATTGCACAGCAATGCACCCCAATGGTGAAACCCCAAGAAACACTTTTCTCAAGACAGTGGTCGAGACAACATTCATACACAGCAAGTTTTTAAAACAGTAAGTGCCTACATTGGTGTGAGAAAATACTTTCGCCATTAAAAATGAAACAGCTATCCTAACAAAGAAATAAAGGACTTTTACCAGTCAGTCAGTCCAGATAGGTAATATGAAAGACTCAGTTGTACAAACATTATTATAAAGACAACTAAAAACTCGTCAGAATTCATAGAGTCACATATAATCACAAAATACTTCACAATACAAACTGCAATGTCTTTTAGGGAAGGAAGTCTGCTATCCCGACCTGCTCTGGCCTACGTGTGACTAGACCCACAGTAATATGGTTGACTCAACTATACTGTGGGTGGTTAGGGATGAGCAATAAGTGCTATTCAGCAATGTCCACATTCCATGAATTTACATTTAAAAAAGTCACTATAAAATAGATCCCTTAACACTCCCATGAATTGTCCATTCAAAGATGAACTTTCAGATTGATTAATTGAATTTCAAATCAAGTGGGCCTCAGATGCAGAACCCTAGACTAATTTTCTAGAGTCATGTTCAAATTCTGAGAAGCTGAATTTTGAATTTGTCAAAAATCTGAAACAAAAAAAAAAACCATTCTGGTGACCATTAGCGTTCAGATGCTGACTACGTACCACTGAATTTTAGGTGAGCCCTCACCTATGAAGGACTTTTCAGGGATTTTACCTGGACTGGCCTACATTTGACTTCAAACCCACAGCAATGTGGTCCATTCTCCACAGCAATAAATGCTAGCTGGACCAATAATACACAGAATGATATAGCGCAGTACCCTTGATGTTGCACCGACCTATGAATTAATGCAAGCTCATCCCCCTACTCTATCCCATCATCATCCATGTGCTTATCCAAGGATTGTTTAAACCTCCCTGAAGTGGCTGAGTTAATACATTGGCAGGCAGGGCATTCCATACCCTTACCACCCTGAATAAAGAACCTGCCTCTGACATCTGTCTCAAATCTATCACCCCTCAATTTGTGGTTATGCCCCCTTGTACAAGCTGATGTCATCATCCTAAGAAAAAGACTTTCACTGTCTACCGCATCTAATTTTCTAATCATCTTGTATGTCTCTATCAAATCCCCTTTTAGCCTTTCCAATGAGAACAAACCCAAATCTCTCAGCCTTTCCTCATAAGAGCTCTCCTCCAGACCAGGTAACATCCTGGTAAATCTCCTCTGTACCTTTTCCAATGCTTCCACATTCTTCCTGTAATGGGGCGACCAGAACTGTACATAATATTCCAAATGCAGCCACGCTAGTGTTTTGCATAACTGCAGCATGACATTATGGCTCTGGAACTCAATCCCTCTACCAATAAAACCTAACACACTGTATGCCTTCTTAAAAGCACTATCAACCTGGGTGGCAACTTTCATGGATCTATGTACATGGACTCCAAGATCCCTCTGCACATCCACACTCCCAAGAATCTTTCCATTGACCCAGTATTCTGTCTTACTGTTATTCTTCCCAAAGTGAATCACATCACATTTAGCTGCCTTGAAATCCATTTACCACCCCTTAGCTCAATTCTGCAGTTTATCCAAGTCCCCCTGCAACATTCTTCCACACTGTTCATTACTCCATCAACTTTAGTGTCATCTGCATGATTAGTAACCCATCCACTTATGCCTGCGTCTAAGTCATTTGTAAAAATGACAAAACAACAACGTTCTCAAAACAGATTCTTGTGACACATCATTAGTAACCAGACTCCAGACTGAATATTTTCCATCAACCACTACTCGCTGCCTCCTTTCAGAAAGGAAGTTTTTAATCTAAACTGAGAAATCATCTTTTACCACCTTGCCTGTTCTTAATGAAAGATCTAAACCCTGGAACCTGCAACACCCATTCCTGACCCTGCTCTATCCATGTCTCCAAAATGGCCACAACATCGAAGTCTCAGGTATCTATCCATGCTGCAAGCTCATCTACCTTACTCCGGAGACTCTGGCATTGAAGTAGACATTTCAAATCAGCTTGCTGTCTGCTAGCACATTCCTGTGACCGTGAAATCCTGTCCATGCCCTCCCTACTCATCCTCCTGTGCACTGGAACTACACCTGAGGTACCCATGCTCCTGCTGAGCTAGTTTAAACCCACCCAAATAGCACCAAATTTCCCACCCAGGATATTAGTACCCCTCTGGTTCAAGTAAAGACCATCCTATTTATAGAGGTCCCACCTTCCCCAGAATGAACCCCAATCATCCATCATACAAAACAACTGAAAAAAATTCTTAAGCTTGTGATTGGAAGATTCACTTCACAGGTATCACGATATAACCCAACAGGGTGTACAGCAATATTTTTTTTCAAAGACCCACATTAAAGGGATGTACAATTTGATGGGCTGTACTTAAAGGGATTATAATGTCACCCCCAGCCTCCCACACTCAAGTGAAAACAGCCCCAGCCTATTCAGCCTCTTCCTATAGCTCAAATCCTCCAACCCGGTCAACATCCTTGTAAATGTTTTCTGAATCTTTCCTATTCATATACCCGTCCACATGCCTTTTAAATGCTGTATTTGTACCAGCCACCACCACTTCCTCTGGCAGCTCATTCCATATAACCACCTGCTGTGTGAAAAAGTTGCCCCTTACATCCTTTTATATCTTTCCCCATGCACCCTAAACCATGTCCTCTAGTTCTGAACTCCCCCACCCCATCAAAAAGACCTTGTCTATTTATCCTATCCATGCCCTTCGTGATTTTGGATATGGGCCAAGTGCTGGCAAACGGGATTTGATTAGGTTAGGATATCCGGTCAGCATGGGACTGCAAGGTCTGTTTTCATGTTGTACATCTCTATGACTGTATGAAGCAGCATTAAATTCATGAAGAATGAGAGCATTTCTTTCATACTAAAAGAAATGGTTCAATAGCTGGGAGAAATTTAGAACTAAGAAGGTACAAGAATCTCAAAAATGGACTGTTTTTAAAGAAAGGGAAGCCACTTTTGAAAGGGTTTGCCATATACATGAAATACAACATTGTGGTCTAATATTTCAAGATGTTGCAAGAGTCAAGTCAAAAAAAGGTTACAAGTGATTGCATCAGTAACATTTCCCAGTAGGAATCATTCCCTGGCCTAATGACCTCAAACCCGTGCCAAATAGGTCATTATTTTTACACAATGGGAGGTTACTCAGCCACTATTCACATGGGGAACTAAATAGCCTCTAGTTTACACAGCAGAAAGCTATAAGAAAGTCTACCACAAACTAGAGGAAAATACCGGTTCTCCACTCTCCTGCTGCTCCGTTAAATTAGAGACTTCAACGTTTTTGACCACTTCGGATGCCATGACGAATCGGTTAACCCTAGTGGGAATAAAATAAAATTAAAATCCAATAGTTTCACTTTCACAGACAGCTACCAAGGTTAGAACAGTATAGGGAGCAAAAGTCACTTCTCATTAAATAAAGACAGCGACTGGGACAGACAGGGCAACTTTTATAGGAATGAGTTTCCTAACGTTGGGCGGAAAATCCCATAAGTGTTCGCCTGTGTCAAGGGAACACAAATCAAGATAAACCATACATGAACACTAAAATTTCCAGCAAACATTTTGTAACAGAAATACAACACAACAGTTTTCATACTCACAGAAATGCCCTGAAACAGTAGTTCACAGCCAACTCTCTCTTCACAACGTGAACACTAACACCCAGGCTTGAATTTAAATAGCTATCGGGTACTTTCAGGGTGGGGCTGGAGAAGGAGGTAGGGTTCGCGTTATGATTGACAGCAGACCTGAGCAATCCGTGAGGCACCGACCAGTCAGAGAGTACAGAGATGGGGCCTGGTTCATGTCAATCATTCTCCCCTGGCAAACTACAAGTGTCCACGCTTGTGGAGGGAATGACTTTTGAGTTATCCTGAAAGAGTTTTGGTAGATGAGATGGGCCCAGAAAAGACTGCAGCTTAACCAAACAACAGTGCTTTTAATCCCTTCTGGTGATGGAACAACAGGCCAAGAGTTAGTTTTAGGTGAGGAATACTATTCAAATCTCTTACTTCATCTATTCGTGATGAGCCAGAAGACCCCACATTGTAGCATCTCACTGGGTTTTCACCTCCATTGCACTATCTACCAGTCAGCACAACCTATTGATTGTAAATGTTGGCCTAGCCAGCAATGTCCAAATCCATGACCAAAAAAAAATTAAAAAACTTAAGCATACAAATGTTTCAAGCATTTATTTCCTCAATTTTATTGCTATTTGTAAATAAAGTGCATCATTAATCTACAGAAGAAAGTGTTAAAGAAGAAGGAGCTGCCATTTCATGGAATTCTAGCAATGTGCAAGCAGGCCATTCAGCCTATCGAGTCCACACTGATCCTCCAAAGAGTTTCCCATCCAGATCGACACCATCTCTATAATCCTGCATTTTCCTTGGCCAATCCACCTCGCCTGCATACCTTTGGACTGTGAGAGGAAACTAATGCAGACCTAGGGAGAATGTGCAAACTCCACACAGTCACCCAAGCAGTGCTAGCCACCGTGCCACCTCAATTTAATTAAGAGGTTTGTAGAATCTCACCACCACCATGAGAAAGATGAAATGGAACACTTTGAGAATCTTAATGATGTTAGCTTCTTAAACCATCTGAACCATCTACTGTTCCCATAGAGGGACCACACTGAAAATTTGTCAAAATTATTCTTGAGATGGTGGGATTGCCGTGTGAAGAGAAATCTTTTGATTGTATTAAATGGTTGAGCAGGATTGTCAGGCAGAATGATGTATTACTGCTCCTACAGTGCTGTCTCCAGGATTATATAGAGGTCCTGAAAATGTTTGGGTCTTGACCCTGAAATACTAAGGTTGACCTTTTTTGGTGTCTGCAATATTGTGAACTTTTAAGCTAAATCTCATAGTTTGACCTTTATGTAGTATTGACCTTTCATTGGGATTGTTTAAGTTAATAACTCTGTCAACACTTCAAAATAAATTCATTGCTAGTGGGCTACTTTCAAATGTATGCAAAGTGCTAGGTCAGAGCATAGACTTTTTTTCAATGACAACGTTCAAAACTTTTTTTTTTCTCAGTATTTCAGCCATTTCATTCCAGTGATCTGGTACACATTGACGGAGTGTTCTAGATGAATCCAATTTATTTAATTTAATATCCTATTTAAAATAAGGTTCTCTCTCAGGAAAATATCCTCAGTTTCTACTGATTTTCCTTGTAACTCAACAGAGTAAGTGATGAAGATCTTGAAAATATTCTTTGCATTAGATTTAACATTTTCCTATTGAAAACATATTTCATGTATAGTCCTATAAAGTCATATGTGGTTTTCAGCTGTCCTCTCTTCTTCTTCCATCCTTTCCCTCCTCTTTGATTCATTCATTTCCTCATATCCTCCACCCCTCACCCCTATCTTCTATCCTCCACTCCTCTGCAAGACGCTCACTCATGTCGGCTGACAGGTTACCTGGAGAAGAAAATAAAGCTGTATTGAGGGAGAGGAAAAAAGAGGAAACTGTGGGGAGGGAGAGACAGAGTCACAGAATCATACAGCACGGAAACATACCCTTCGGTCCAACCAGTCCTTGCTGACCATGTTCCCAAACTAAACTAGTCTCACTTGCCTGCACTTGGCCCATATTTCTCCAAACATTTCTAATTCATATACTTATCCGAATGTCTTTTAAGTGATGTAACTGTACCCGCCTCCACCATTTCCTCTGGCAGTTCATTCAACACACGACCCACTTCCTGTAAAAAAAATTATCCTTCATGTCTTTATTAAATCTTTCTCCTCTCACCTTAAAAATATGTTCCCTAATCTTGAAATTGCCCCCTTAGGGAAAAGATACCCACCAGTCATGATTTTATAAACCTCTATCAGGTCATCTCTCAACCTCCTTCACTCCAGGGAAAAAAGCCTCTCCCAGCAATACCCTGGTAAATCTCTTCTGAATCCTCTCCAGCTTAATAACATCCTTCCTACAATAGGGCAACAGGAATGAGACACAGTACTTCAGAAGAAGCCTCTGTTCTGTTCTGTTCAACCTCAAAGTAACATTCCAATTCCTATACTCAACAATGTGGGGCAAGGCAAGCAAGAAGAGTGGAGAGAGGGGAGACAAAAGGAAAGGGGAGGAGCAGGGAGGGATAAAAAAAACAGAGAAGAGGGAGGAGGTGTGTGGAAGAGAGGAGAGCGTGTGTGGGAAGGGATGGGATGAGAGGAGGAAGGAATGAGGAGGGTAAAAAAGAGGGAGGAAAGAAGCTAGTGACAGAGGCAGAGATTTTTAATAAAACTCCATGTGCAAAAATCCAAAACTGAATCAGAATGTTTTGTGCACATGCAGCAGGCTGATCACTATTTGTAAAAAGAAAAGTCAGGTTTGTGTTTCTGATTCATCATCTCATACAAAAGATGTTGAACCAAATATTAACCTTTTCTCCAATTCAGATATTCATGAACCTGCTACAAGCTTGGTCTGATTGGTTTGAATCCTAAGTATTGAGAGCACAATAAAGGATTCCCCTTCATACAGATATCAAACCACGCAACCAACAAGCTGTTCCAACTTCCATACAGACTATTCACTAATATTGTTATTTGTGAGCCTGCCCTCGACTACTTTTCAAGTATGTTTCGGTACTTTCATTATTCTGTCATTACCCACGACCCTTCCTCCTCCCCAGTCATGTTTCATACTGGAAACTGACCTGAAGAGTGATCTGTGTCACGCATGGGAAACTGCAGAGAAGTTAAAACCAGTCTGTTTTGCATCATAAGTTATTGTGTAATGTCCAATGTCCAATAATGCTTGAGTAATCAGTCTCAATAGCACACTAGATGACATAATCTATACATAATCTTTACTGTTTGCACATTATTTTAATTCTTGACTTACCAACCTATCTGTTTATGATTGTGCTAATGTTAGCTCAAAGTACAGCTGTGATGTATGGGCGAAGGGCAAACAGTTGAGGTGTGGGATATGGTGGAGTGAGGGATGAGCAACAAGGGTGAGTCCTTGGTCCATTCAAACCCCTCAACCCCACCATGATTCCAGCCAAATCTGGTGTGAATGACAAGGACTTGATTTTTATTTCTCTTGATGGGTGTGGAGGGGAGGGAGAAGGGAAAATAAGTGGTCTGTTCATTCCTGTTGTCTGATCCACATTCAGATAATCAGATTAGGGCAGAAGTAAGATACTGGCTCCTTGGATCTGCTCTGCCATTCAATAATATCATGGCTTATCTGATTAATTCACATTCCCATCTGGCTTTGATAACCTTGTACCCCTTACTTAACATTAAAATATTCATTAAAAATATTCAAAAAGTCTGCTTCCACCATCTTTTGAGGAAGACAGTTCCAAAGTACCATGATCATTTGTGAGAAATAAACTTTCTTTAAGTGGGTGACACCCTATTTTTAAACAGTGACTCCTACTTCGAGATTCCCCCACAAAATCCTTTCCACACCCATCCTATCAAAGCGCTCCAGGATCTTATCTATGTCAATCAAATTGCCTCTTACTTTTCTAAACCCCAATAGAAGCAAGCCCAACTGGTCCTCATAAGACAAACTCATCATCCATTCCAGTTGAGTGTTGTAACCTCTGAACTGCCTCCAATGCTTTTACGTTCTTGCTTAAATAAGGTGACTAGCGCTGAAAATGTGTTGCTGGAAAAGCGCAGCAGGTCAAGCAGCATCCAAGGAACAGGAGAATCAACGTTTCGGGCATAAGCCCTTCTTCTCCTGTTCCTTGGACGCTGCCTGACCTGCTGCGCTTTTCCAGCAACACATTTTCAGCTCTGGTCTCCAGCATCTGCAGCCCTCACTTTCTCTCTTAAATAAGGTGACTAATACTTAAAGCAAAACTTCATAGCTGGTCTCATAAACACCCTGAATAACTTGAAGCATAACCTCCCTCTTTTTTCACAATTCCTTTTTTAACAAATGATAATATTCTATTAGCGTTCCTAGTTACCTGCTGTAGCTGCAGACCAAACTTTTACAATTTATGTTCTGGAGCATCCAAATCTCTCTGCAGCTCAGAGCTCTATAATCTCTCATTATATTAGTAATATGTTTCATTTATATTCTTTCTGTCATAGTGGACAGTTTCACATTTTCCAACATTATTGTTCATATTCCAGATCTTTGCACACTCACTTAACCTATCTATATCCATTTGTAGCCTCATTGTTTCTTCTTCACAACTTATTTTCCTACTTAGCTTTGTGAGTGAATGAATGATTTTTACTGTAACATGTATTTTATAGTAAAATACAATAACATACAGGGAAAACCTTTCATTTGTTACCATTGTCCAGCGCCATTTTGCTTGTTTAAGAATAAGAGAAAACTAATATGTGTAGCTTAAAGAGAAGTCCATTTTTGTTCAAGTTCTGAGGTGGCCGAGAACCACCACCATCTCGTCACGCCCATATAACGCTGAAGTCGCCACCCCTCAGGTGCCATCTTTCATTGCTAGGCTGAGTCATCTTCACCACCACTTGTGCCAGGCACACCTATGTCAGAGTCTATCACTGCAGTGAATGTTGCCGTGCTTTCCTCCTGTGTTATCAGAGCACGTGGCAACCATGTCTTCAAATCTCTTCATCTGCAACTTTAGAAATTGCACAAATTTGAAGGCCCAGCATTGATCCCAGCCCCTGTTACATTTTGCCAACCAGAGAATTATTCATTTATGCACATTCTGTTAGCTATTAGATCTTCTTTCCAAATTACTGTGTTATCTCCTACAAAATAAGCTTTTTCTTTCTGCAATTAGGTTTGGCACAAGAATCTTCTCTTCCGATCAGGCATCAGAGGGCAATTAGTAGCCAATCAATGATAGAAAGGGGTGGCTTGAATCCAACTGGGTGATTTCATTCCATAAAGAGGTTTTGTTATGAGTAGGACAGTGGTCATGGCTACAAATTTATGCTCTCTGAATTGTTCTTCATCGGTTTTGGCAAGTTCAAAAAAAACAATAAATGAATAAAAGCTTGTAGAAATGCTGCCATTTTCACCAGCAGATATTTTCTCCCCTCTTCTCATTCTCTCCCAGAAAGCACTCCCAAACCTTTTTCTATCTGACACTCTGAATAAGCAGTGGGTGATGAAAAATTGCACAAAGGTTATCCTTTAACAAGCCCAATACCTTGTTAGTTGGTGACTACAAAATGATGGGCGGGCTTACAATTTCTCTGCCAACTTACCTCCTGTAATACCTGAGACTGGCATGATGACTTCGTATTGCCAACTCAGTATCATAATGCCATATTTTAAGTGTTCGCCTGAACTGCACTTGTAAAATCGTTAATTACAGCATTGACGATAAGGACAGTGAGTTGGAAGTGGCAAGGATGGCAAATGAGGACTGGGAGTGGGGTAGCAATCAACAGTCATCCAAAACATGGTTTTGTCTCATTCAAAACCTGCTAGCAGTGTGGCTGCATGTGTGGTGGATGTATACCTCCAGTTATAGTGCAGGCAAACACAATCTATTTTACAGCTCAGCCCTGCATTAGGTGTTAAATGCACTTCAATTTTGGGATTATCTTCCTTATTTTTAATGAAATATCAAGGAGTAAATTGTTTCCCGAATACATGAGTCTGAAAGGTGCAATGTCAAACTAGAAAAGAATGGATAATAGTGATGAACACTGTAGTAGGTTAGGTCTGTGTGACATGCTGATGATATACGTTATTATATAATATTTCCATCAGGCAATGATGCAATGGCACATGACCTTACAGCCTCTTGCAGCCTTGTGGCAAAATGAAGCCACAAGTTGTTTTTAAAATAAAGTTAATAAGATCCTTAACTCAGCAGACTCTATGCTTTAACAGCACAACTGATCTAGAGACCAAGAAAGTGATAAGGTTCTGCAATCCTTCACTTCCATCAATGGAGAAAAGTCAATCCATCATCCCATATTCCACAAAGGTAGTCACAAGAGCTTGAAAGGGCACCAGACATTATTGACCAATGAATGATGTTGGCTTCAGTTAGACAGTTTACTAACAATCAAGGCGTCTGCTGTCATTTCTATGATATTTCAGGAATTCTCAGTCTGAAATTGTGAGGCAGAGGTGATCACCATCTCAAAACTACTGAGACAGAAACTTTTTATTGAAAACTATTATTTCAAAGTCTTTTTATTGCCAGTTAAAACGGTGGAGTAGAAGTTGCAGGGTAAATGTTCAGTTGCCTAATGTGTTAGACAGCCATTTAAACATTTAGTTCTGATTCAGTAGCTTATGTTAAATCTGGCATTGGAGCGGAGGAGGTATGATGGAGAGCTCACTCAGGAAAATAATATTTAATTCTTACAAATAAAGGGTTTTTAACACCAAATCAACTAGGCAGGTTCATTTTTTTGCCAAATTATTTCTAATTATGTTTTTAATTTATATATTCACTCTCAGGTAAGGCTGTTACCTATTGCCTATTCTTAGTTGACATCTGGATAGCATGCCAGGAAACATTGTGAACAATAGTAGTGCAGGACCAGAGTCACAAATAGATCAGACTGTGCACAACAAATGTCTTTCCATTAGTGAGCCAGTGGATTTTAATAAAAGCAAGCTTTTTATTTTCACATTAAAAATACTGAAGTTATATGTTAAAAAAGATGAATTTTAAATTCATGGATTATTAATCTGGAGAAAGAAACTAGTTCCAGACTCCCTTGAGTACTATGACCCACAGCCTGTGTTGGGTTCTTCAATTATATCAAGTTTGAAGAGATTATATAATGGGAGGTTGGCCACGAGTGCAATGTAGGCAAAAGTGAGGACTGCAGATGCTGGAGATCAGAGTCAAGATTAGAGTGGTGCTGGAAAAGCACAGCAAGTCAGGCAGCATCTGAGGAGCAGGAAAATCGACGTTTCGGGCAAAAGCCCTTCCTGATGAAAGGTCCATGACTTGTCACTTTGTCATTTAAACTTTCCTTTGGTTTCTGAGTGGTGCAATTAAAACGTAATCCGCAGTACATCTTTACGCTTTAAATAAGATGAAGGTTAATTTGTTACACAGTTATTTCCGAACATTTTTTTTAAGTTAATTCAGAAAAGATTTACAAGGATGTTGCCAGGGTTGGAGGGTTTAAACTATAAGGGGAAGCTGAATAGGTTGGGGCTGTTTTCCCTGGAGTTTCGGGGGCTGAGGGGTGACATTATAGAGGTTTATAAAATCATGACAGGAATGGATGGGGTAAATAGACAAGGTTCTTTCCCTGGGGTGGGGGAGTCCAGAACTAGAGGGCGTTGGTTTAAGGTGAGAGGGGAAAGATTTAAAAGGGATCTAAGGGAAAATTTTTCATGCAGAGGGTGGTGCATATATGGAATGAGCTGCCAGAGGAAGTGGTGGAGGCTGGTACAATTACAGCATTTAAAAGGCATCTGGATGGGTCTTTGAATAGGAAACGTTTTGAGGGATATGGGCCAAGTGCTGGGAAATCGGATTAGATTTGTTTCGGATGTCTGGTCTGTATGGATGAATTGGACCAATGGGTGTGTTTCCATGCTGTACATCTCTATGACTCTATAGTGAACCTATTTGCTTTAATACGGATAATAATTTAAATTAAGTAGGGGAAAATGTTAGGTCATGGAGTCATAGAGATGTACAGCACAGTAAAGTGTGAAGTAGAAAATGAAACCAGTCTCTTGTATTGTTACAGACCTGGGTTTGGTTGAGTATTCTTTTTCTAAGCTGCAATTTGAAGTTAGATTCAGCAGCAGTTAAAGATTTGTTGCAACCAAATTGTCAGAATTTGCCTTTGTAGGCAGCCTCAGTAGATAAGAACAGCTTTAGGGAGCAAGGAAATATACTTTTCCTTTCTTGGTTCTGCTGGCATGGCATTTGGAAACTGCCTGGAATCCTTCTCACTAGAGCAGAGAGATTTCCTCTGAACCTGTTCTCAGCTACTCTTGGTGTTGAAGAGGAAACACAACTCTCACAAACTATTCACAGCCAATCCAACTGGAATTGGTGGCTGGAGCTGTCTGGACACAGTCTCTTGAGAACACTGTGCACAGAATGATTGCTCACAGCTTGCCTTTAGCACATCAGAACTTAAAATGACTGCAATCTAAATTGGCAAACCATGCTTCCAAGTTTATTTGGCTGCCTAGTCCGTGGCCATTGTCTTTAACTCAAAGTTAATTAAATACTGAAAGCCATTAGCTTAGATGCCTTCATTACCAGTTTGTCACAAGCTGTTCACAACAGGGGGAAACTATTGTCAAGGAGTGTACACTTGGAAGTGTTTATTCATTTCTTGTGTTCTTACTGAGATAAGTATAATCTATTCCCAACACCAGCTGAAATCCACAAGGATACTCATATGACTTCTGGAAGCCATTTTGGAAGATTCTTTGACAAAAATAGAAATTGCTGGAAAAGCCCAGCAGGTCTGGCAGTATCTGTGGAGAGAAATCAGAGTTAATGTTTCAGGTCCAGTAACTCTTCTTCTGAACTGTTCTGAGTTCTTTGGAAAGGTCACTCAACCTGAAACGTTAACTCTGATTTCTCTCCACAGATGTTGCTAGACCTGCTGGGCTTTTCCAGCAATTTCTATTTTTGTTTCTGATTTATGGCATCTGCAATTCTTTCCATTTTTATTTGGAAGATTTTTTTGTTCATTTAAAGAGAGATTGGCTGTCTTTACCAAATGTGATAATGCACAATGTTATAATTAAACAGTTATGACAGTTGGACTTGTTGGGAGACGTGATGACCGAATGGTATTATCACTGGGCTTTTAATCCAGAGACCTAGATAATGTTCTGTGGACCAAATTTCAAATTCTGCCTCGGCAAATGGTGGAATTTGAATTTTGTTTTTAAATCTGGAATTAAGAGTTTAACAATAAACATGAATCCATTGTCAATTGTCAGAAAAACCCATCTGGTTCACCAATGTCCTTTTGGGAAGGAAACTGCCAATTTGACCTGGTCTGGCCGATATTTGACTCCAGACTCACAGCAATGTAGTTGATTCTGAAGGGCGTTAAGGGATGGAGAATAAATGTTGGCCTAGCCAGCAATGTGTTCATTCTGTGAATGAATAAAAGAAAGTGCAGAGGTAATTTACGCACATCATGAATTTTTCACCAATAGATGAGTTGAGGCAGTGAGAGTCAGCCATTGTTATGGAGATAAAAATAAACTGTCTTCATATGATGGTGTGGATATATGTTCATGCACTCATCTCAAGGTCAAATATGATACCTGGTTGCAAATAGTCTGGTTCAGCCTTAACTCATTGCTGAGAGAATTGGATGCTAGGAAATGGAATTGATAGTGGACACCAAGTGCAGTGGCTCCACTCTTTCCAATAGTTAATAGAAAGAACTGTATTGGACAGTGTCAAGCTGTTGAAAAATAAACTTAGAAACAATGGAGATCGAGAGGTAGTGAGTTGGAGCTTGGTGTTGATATTGTGTTGTTGGACAACTTCTAAGTGAGAAATACAAGTAGGCCAGAGATAGCTCCTTGAAGGAGTGTGTGAGCAAGAAATTGAGTCATTGCTACAGTTAGACGTGATTAGAAGAATGGAACCAAGTGAGAACAACTGACAACATTGAGAAGCATTCGAGGAGATGTGTAGGATTGCGTAGTCAACTGTGTCATTGGCTGCAGATCATTCAAGAAGGGCAAGGACAGACATTTTCCATTGTCATAGTCATTTATGATTATGAGCAATTCCAGGACTAAAAGCTTGATTGGTGAAACTCAAAGATGGAATTCTGGGAAAATTCAGAACTGTACCAAATTAGAAAACCACGAAGTACATCACCAGAAGTAGTGTGCATTTAAAAAAAATAGTTTTTGGAAAATAATTTTGTTAGTCCCTTGCTCACAATGGACTGATTTATCTTTACTATTGCTTTGATAAATATTCCTGCACACAGTGTTAACAGACCCAGAGTAAGGAAATCCATGAGACTCTCCTTTCCCTGGCCACTCCCCGATGGTATATAAGGTCATGGGTGGACAGGAAAAGACTTCAGCTTCAAAAATGCAGAATTAAACAATCTAGTTTAAGAATCTGATTTCTTTCCTCATGTTCTTCTCTGCCCATGTTAGCGGTCTCACATCTAAATCAGAACTTTGAGAGTTCAAATTCCACTCCAAAGGCTTGAGCGCAAATTTCTAGGCTGACAATCCTGTGCGATACTGTGGAAGTGCTGCGTTGTGTTGAAGAAATAATCTTATGGATAAGACATTATTCTGTCAGCCCTCTCAGGATTCAAGATCCGAAGGAATTGTTTCAAAGACTAGCAGGAGTGATCTGACTAACATTTACCCTTTAGTCATTATCATCAACAGGTTATATTTATAAAGTGACATAATGGAATGAGTAGGTGTGGCGAATTCCAGACCTGACACCTAGCTAACTGGAAGCACACCACTACTCGTGGAGTAATTACAATTGGAAGTGCAAATGTAGTCATATTTAGAGGAGCATAGCTATCTTGGAGAATTTTGGGTTTGGAGGAAGAACAGGTTTGTGTTCATATTCTCATCCTTGTAGTCAGGGTCTTGTAATGATCTGTAGTAGAAGTCCTGGCTGCCACTCATGGAGAGTTTGTAGTGCCCACACTAACACTTCTGCAATGTGCTAACTCAGCATAAAAGATAGGCTTTTCCTGTGACATATTCTCAGACTTTACACTGAGCCACACTGATTCACACTTTGGAATTTGAACTGACAACTCATATCTGTGAAGTTACTCAGTGCAGAACACAGCACAAGTTATCATTCCCACTGATAATAGACACAATAAAATCAATAGAGGTAGGCTGGTTGTGTAAATTAATACTATACACATATCATTTTGAAACACAACTGAAAAATAGTGAATGGTTGAGCAATGCTGCATGACATAACCATTCTAGTTTGATGAATACCAGGCTTCTTTGCAAAAGTAGTGGCCCCTTTAATTTCTCAACAATCCCTATTTTCATTGAGATGTGTGTGAATGTGTGGCTTGAATACTAATCAGCTGCCTTTACATCTCTTCACAAAGGGAGCTTGATGAATCCCAATGGAATGATGATGTCTGTACAATCCCAAGTTTTCCAAAGGTGTGATCGTCTTCTTACTAAAGGTATTATCATAAAGGTGTGAAGATTAGTCCTCATGGAATTCTCACAGTCACTTGTATTTCAAGAAGAAATTGATTTCTACAGGGGGTTTTGATCTGTAGCTAATTCATTTCAGAGTCTTGAGCTGGAATCTAACAGGGGAGCTTTGTTCCCACTGATTGGCTGGAAAGTCAGTGTGAAGATTGCCTCTGCCTACCCTGAAAGCCATACCTGGATTTCACAGTCATCAGGCACTTCACTTCTTGTCCACGGCTGCTATCCCACCTCCACGGTAAGGCAAGACATCTCGCTTCCAAAAGCTGCCTGCCAATTGGATGGTCATCAGCCCTTTAGTCCCAGCAGCACCATTGGGAGTATTGGCTGCTGCTGGAACTGCAGCAGGTTTGGAACCAGCAGGGGCACTGGAAACTAGGAGTAGAGTCATAGAGTCATACAGTAGGAAACCGACCCTTCAGTACAACTCATCCACGCTTACCAGGTTTCCCAACCTAAACTGGTCTCATTTGCCTGCATTTGGTCCATATCCCTCTAAACCTTTCCTATTCATATACCTATGCAAACAACTTCTAAATGTTGTAACTGTACCTGCATCTACCACTTCCCTAGTAGTTCATTCCATGTATGGAGATACTCTTTGTGTGAAAAGTTGACTCTCAGGTCCCTTTTAAATCCTTCTCCTGTCATCTTAAAATTATGCCCACTAATTTTGAAACCCCAACTCTAGGGAAAAGACCTTAATTGCTGTGCTCTTCCAGCACCACTGATCCAGAATCCACCTTTCCAACTCACCCTATCTATGACCCTTATGATTTTAAAAACCTCTATAAGGCCACCACTCAAACTTCTATGCTCCAGGAAAGAAAGTCTCAGCCTTTCTTATTTCTCCATATAGCTCAAACCCTCCAATCCTGATAACATCCTTGTAAATCCTTTCTGCAGTCTTTACAATTCAATAATATCTTTTCTGCAGCAGGGCAACCAGAACTGTACACAATACTCCAAAAGTGGCCTCACTAATGTTCTGTACAGCTGCAACATGACGCCCCAACTCCTTTACTCAATGCTCTGACCATTGAAGGCAAGCATGCTAAATGCTGTTATCATCGCCCTGTCCACCTTCAAGTTTCTACGTACTTGAACCCCTAAGTCTCTCTATTCGATAGCGCTCCCCAGGTTCCTACCATTAACTGTGTAAATTTTGCCCTTGTTCATCTTACCAAAATGCAACATCTCACACTTATCTCAATTAAACTCCATTTGCCACTCCTTGGCCCATTGGTCCAGCTGATCAACAACCTTCTTCGCTGTCTGATAATTTTGGTGTCATCTGCAAACTTGCTAACCATGCTTCCAATACTCTTATCCAAATAGTTTATATAAATGACGAACAACAGTGACGATTCAGTGAAACACCACTGGTCACAGGTCTCCAGTGTGAAAAACAACCCTCCAACGCCACCCTCTGACTCCTATCATCAAGCCAATTTTGTATCCAATCGACTAGCTCTCCCTGGAGTCCATGTGATCCAACCTTACAAGTAGGGGCTCATTTGGATCAGTCTCCATGAATTAGAGAAATTAGTGGCAGCCAGGGCTCCTATTACAGATCATTGTAGGGACATCTGACCACAAGGATGAGAATATGATGCAAGAAAAAAGACTTGTGCAGAAATATATCCTTTGACAACCTCAAAATATCGCGATTTGGAGATGCCGGTGTTGGACTGGGATGTACAAAGTTAAAAATCACACAACACCAGGTTCCAGTCCAACAGGTTTATTTGAATGCACTAGCTTTCGAAGTGCTGCTTCTTCATCGGGTGGTTGTGGAGTATAAGATCGTAAGACACAGAATTTATAGCAAATTTTACGGAGTGATGTAACTGAAATTGTATGTGAGAGAGAGCTTTTGTATGAAAGGGTCTGTGTGAGACTATGGGTGTGTAGGAGTGTGTGTGTATATCTGTAGCAGTGTGTGTGTGTAGGAGTGTGTGTGTGCGCAATGTCCTGAGTCATGCTACATTGGTGAGACCGAGCAGAGGCTATGGCTACGGATGAATGGACACTGCACAACAACCAACAGACAGGAGTGTTCCCTTCCAGTCTGAGAACACTTCAGCGGTCCGGGACATTCGATCTTGGATTTTCGGGTGACCATCCTCCAAGGTGGACTTCAGGACAGGCAACAACACAAAGTGGCTGAGCAGAGGCTGATAGCTATGTTCGGTACCCATGGGGATGGCCTCAACCAGGACCTTAGGTTCATGTCACACTACAGGTGACCCCACTGCACACACACACACACACACTCCTATAGACTCACACACACTTCTACAGACCCGTAGATTTATGCAGACCCTCTCTCATACACAAGCTGTCTCTCATATGCTCACACACACACACACACATACCCTCTCACAGACTTATACCCCTTTACACACACTCACACACATACACACACTGTTTCACAGACACTCATAACCCAAGCCCCTGACAGACAGACAGACACACACACACTTGAATTTGTACTTGCAGAATTACATTTTATTTTGCTCAAAGACCGCATGAATCCCTGTAAGATTCTGTAAATCCATTTTTTAGATTAGAATGAGTCCGAACATTGTGGCACAGACAGTCTCACACAGGGCACCTCACACCTTAAATGCATTATCTGGCCCAACATGACACTAATTGTTAAATTTCACTTGAGAATGTAACTTTAAAAGCGTTCTGTGATTTACTTATGAAAGAACTGAAACCAACATGTCCATTCTAAAAGATCAGAGACTTAACAAACAATCCAGGTCTTTTTCAATACAGAGGAACCTCGATTATCCGAATATCATTTATCCGAGTTTTGGATTATCCAAAGGGGATCGCAAGGTCCCGATAGAAACATTATGTTAAAGAGCTGTTTCGACCCTGATCTTTTGTTTATGGGTACAATGATTAAAAATGAACTTGGCTCACTGAAATGCTGCTAAGAACAGTTCAGGCACTGTCTTCAAATGACTGACTGCCCTCTCTCTCTCTCTCTCTCCCCCCTCACACACTTTCCCTGGAGTTCTACACTGGGATGAACCCTAACCCCGCACCCCCGCTGCACCTTCCCCAGATAATCTCTCCAACATAGTCCTGTACAGGGTAGAGGTGGAACCTGTAAAAAAGGTGTATGTGTGCGTGTGTGAGAGAGAGAGAGAGAGAGAGAGATTTGGAGACTTACCCCACAAAAGCAGCAGCAGTCTTAGTGTTGGTGTACAGTGGGGCTGCCCTGGGTGTTAGGATGGGCATTGTGTGCTTTTGCTTAGTCTCCTGAACGGGGAGCACATTTCACAGAAAACTCCAAATACTGATCGCCCATCTCGTTCGGAGAATCGAAACTCCTCTGTACATAATTTCAGTTTCATCGCACTGTAAACTTTTGCTATAAATTCTGTGTTTTACAATTTTATACTCCATAACCACCTGATGAAAGAGCAGCGCTCCGAAAGCTAGTGCTTCCAAATAAACCTGTTGGACTATAAAACCTGGTGTTCTGTGAATTTTTATCTAAATGCGTTTGAAGTGTTGTTGCTGTTGAACTATAGGAAATCTGGCAGCCAATTTGAGCACAGTAGGCTGCTACAAACAGCAGTGAGATTATGAACACAAAACCGTTCCTCTTCTGAGCCCACAACACTCCAAGATATCAATATATCATAACAGTGAAGGTAGCAGGAGTAGGTGAATGATGCTGGGGTGAGGCATTTAGAAACAAAAAATAAACTGCAGCTGCTGCAATCCAAAGTAGACAAGCTAGAGGCTGGAAGAATACAGCAAACCAATCGTATCAGAAGGTGGAGAAGTCAACGTTTCATGTATAACCCTTCTTCAGGACTGGAGGTCGGGGTAGGGGGAACTGCAGATGGAGGGGGTGAGGGAGGGGTTTTGGGTGTGAGGGCAGCGTGGTGAGGTAGGGATAGGTGAACACAGGTAGATGATACAACCTGGTTGGTTGATGGGAGGAATGAATCCGGTTCATTACTGGAAGGAAGGGTCATCGATGGAATGGAAGGGAGAGGGGAGGGGGAGGGGCTGGGAAGGGAGTTGGAGGATGGGTGGGAAGGTTGTTTGAAATTAGAGAACTTAATGTCGAGTCCTATGGGCTGTAGGCTGTCCAGGCGGAAGATGAGGTCTTGTTCCTCCATTTTGCGATCTGATTCGCTGTGGCAATGGAGGAGACCGAGGATGGTCATGTTAGAAAGGGACTGGGAAGGGGAATTATAATGGGTGGTGACTGAGAAGTCAGGTTGGCCTCTACGGGCCAGGGATGAGATGCTCAGTGAAAAGTTTATGTTTGGTTTCCTTGATGTAGGGAAGACCATATCGGAAACACTGGATAGAGTAAACTAAGTTGGAGGAGAGGCAGGTGAAATTCTGTCTCACTTGGACGGACTGGTTGGGGGCCTGGATGGAGGTGAGGGAGATGTTGCTGGCAGGTTTTCATGTTTTCTGGTTGCAGGGGAAGGGGTTCGGGAAGGTTAGTGGGGAGAGTGGAGTGAACCAAGGAGTGGTGAAGGGAACGGTCCTTGCTGAAGGCAGAGAGAGAGGTGGGGAGGGGAAGATATTCTTTGTGGTGGGGTCTAGCTGGAGTTGGCGGACGTGTTTAAGGATGATGTGTTGGATGGGGAGACTGTTGGGTTGGAAGGTGAGGAGAAAGGGGACCCTGTCTTTATTGTGTTTGGGGGGTGGAGGGTTTAGAGCAGTGGAGCAGGGAATGGAGAAGGTGCAGTGGAGGGCTGTCTGGATGACAGAGGTGGAAGAAGCACATTGTTTAATATAGGTGGACAGCTGGGATGCTTGGGAGTGGAATGTCTCCTTGTCCGAGAGCACAGCATTTGGCTGTGGGCTTCTTTAGGTGAAGGCAGTCTTTTTTCTGGTCCTGGATGATTAAACAGGAGAGCAACCTGGTAGTCTCACTGTGTGCTGTGGACCTACCCCATTATTGGTAAAATTCTATGATGGAGAGAAGCCCATAAGTGGGCATTAGTTGAGTTGTATCATGGCCATAACTACTCCAGGGTGGTCAGGCCACCCAATACAAATCCCATATCGGTTATTTTGGGTAGGCAACACTTATGACCCCCACTCTCTGCTCCATTTCATTTTAGGTTCATTCTGACTCTCAGGTTGCTTCATGGAGTGCCACGAGGGGGTTGTAAAATTCAAGCATAAACTTATCATCAAGAATCCTGATGAAGAGCTTATGCCCGAAATGTCGACTCTCCTGCTCCTCGGATGCTGCCTGACCTGCTGTGCTTTTCCAGCACCACGCTTTTTGAAATGGAGAGCTGGCTTGTGCTGTTTCTACCAAGAGTGGCCCGATGAATCTAATGCCACTCAAACATTGACAAGATTGTTACTGGCTGCTATGAAGATTCTGAGGCTGAAAGTCAACTCTCAGCAGCTGAAGTTTGTTGACCCATCGGAGACCAGCACCTCTTCCATGCAGCATCTCCTGGGAGGATACTGTGATTACGGCCGGACAGGCAAGTTTCTGGATCATCGGTAAGGCAAAGCAAATGTGTGCCTAGGTGCTCACATTTTCCCCCTATTCTGAGGGTGGGGAGAACAGCTGGAGCGTTGCAAACAAGGGCACACAGTGTTCCCCTCAGCAGAACCCCCCTGCCCTAAGTCCAGTGCTTCAATCCACCACTGATTGCTTTTAATCTTATTTAGATATTTTGTTTTATATTTCTAAGGTGCGATTTTTTACACATATCTGCATACACGTGAAAACTGAAGCTCCTCGAGCATAAATATTTATTCTTCACTAACTTAGTAAATCTTTCTAGAATCCCAATGCAGAAAATGTAAAGGAAATAGTGCCCTCTGGTGGGTAATTTGGTTACAGGTTTCACGTAGCTCTTTGTTAGTGTAACCCTTTCTGATCTGAAAAGAACTGTAGAGGGCTGAGCCACCTGAGCCAGCTCACCCACAAGACTGAGGTTAAAGGTTGGATCTTTTTAAACTTGGTTGCACTATTTTCTTTCGGGAAATACGCTTTAAAGTCAATGAAGCCAAAGCAAGCACTCTATCATTACCATCAAACTGAGGGAACAACCGTAGTTCAGTGGAGTGTGCAGGAGGGTATAGCAGGAGAACCGAAAAATGAGGTGACAATCTGGTGGAGTTACCAAACAGGACTCCCTGTGTGCCAAACAACACAAGCAGCAAGTGATAGACAGAGCTAAGCGATTCTACGGCTAACAACTCAGATTAGGGGTTTGCACAATCTCCCTGTGTCTGCGTGGGTTTCCTCCGGGTCCAAAGATGCGCAGATTAGGTGAATTGGCCATGCTAAATTGTCCCATAGTGTTCAGGGATGGTTAGGTGCATTAGTCATGGGAAATGTGGAGTAAGAGAGTAAGGCAATGGGTCTGGGTAGGTTACTCTTCGGAGGGTTGGTTGGGCTGAGTGGCCTGTTTCCACACTGTAAGGGTTTTATGTTTATGCTTATTTTTCAATCCATTCACAGGAGATGGGTATCACTCTTGGTCAGCACTTATTGCTCATCCCTATCTGCCTAGAGGGCAGTTAAGAGTCAACCGCATTGCTGAACGCCTGGAGTCACATGTCAGCCAGACCAGGTAAGGATTGTATTTCCTACCCTAAAGGAGATTACAGAACCCCAACAATTGACATTGTTAGACTCTTATTTCAAATTTTCATTGAATTCGAATTCAGCCATCTGCCATGGTGGGATTCAAACTTGGATCCCCAGAACATTAACTGGGTCGCTGAGTTATTAGTCTAGTGGTAATATTATAGGCCATCACCTCCCCATTAAGCTCTCAAGTCCAACTATGTCAGTTGTGAATAGTGGTGGATAATTAAATAAGTCACTGGAGAAGGAGGCTCCACAAATATCCCTGTCCTAAATGAGGAGAGAGTCCTGTATTCCAGCGCAAAAGATAAGAATTAGAATCTTTACAATGTGGAAGCAGGCCATTCGGCTCATTGAGTCCACACCTCTCCTTTGAAGAGCATCCCACCCAGACTCACCCCCCTACCCTATCGCCCTGCATTTCCCATGGCCAATCCACCTAACCTGCACATCTTTGGACAATGGGAGGAAACCCACACAGACACAGGAAGAATGTGCAAACTCCACACAGATCCAAGAGTTCAATCAAACCCAGGCTCTTGGTGCTGTGAGGCAGCAATGCTAACCTCTGTGCTATCCTATTCAGCTGAAATATTCACATCAATCTTCAGCCAGATGTGTCAAGTGAATGACCCATCTCAGTGTCCTTCAATAGTCCCCAGCATCACAGCTACCAGTCTTCTGACAATTCAATTCAGTCCACGTGATATTTATTTATTTATTGTCACAGGTGAAAATTCAGTGAAATATTTTGTTTTCAAGCAGTACAGGAGGATCATAGTAAACAAGTATGTATAGAACAAAAGATTTAGACAGAGGCATACAAGTAACATTGCACAGGGTGTACAAGAGAGATCAATATTAGCAAGGTCAGCATTATTTGAGGCGAGAGGGTCCATCCAATAGTCTAATAATGTCCAGGGAGAAGCTGTCCCTGAACCTCCTGGTGTGTGTCTTCAGGCTCATGTATCCTCTGCCTGATGGAAGAGTTTGTAGAAGATCATTACTGGGGTGCGAAGAGTGTTTGATGATGTTGGCAGCCTTTCCGTGGCAGCAAGCCGTGCAAATGGAGTCCATGGATAGAAGATTGTCTCCTGTGATAGCCTGGGCTGTGCACACCACCCTCTGTAGTTTCCTACGATCCTAATATGGCAGTTGCCATACCAGGTTGTTATTCACCCGGACAGTATGCTTTCAATTGTGCACCTGTAGAGGTTGGTGAGGGTCCTTACGGACATGCCAAATTTCCAGAGTCACCTGAGGAAGAAGAGGTGTTGTTGTGCCTTCTTGACTATTGCTTCTACATGGGAAGACCAGGTTGTCAGTTATCGTCATCTGATGAACATGGCACTCTCTGTTCTCTCGACCTCAGTTCCGTTGATATAAATGTGGGTGCATTCTCCTCCTTTCTTACTAAAGTCAGTGATCAGTTCTTGCTGACATTGAGGGAGAGTTTGTTCTCATTGCACAACATCACCAAGCCCTCTATCTCCCCTCTGTATTTTGACTTGTCATTGTTAGATATCTCTTATACTATGCTGGAGTCGTCAGCGAACTTGTAGATGGGTGTTTGTTCGGATTTTGGCAACATAGGGATTACAGAAGGGGGCTGAGGACGCATCCTTGGGGCGGTTCCAGTGTTGATTGTTATTATGGAGGAGGTGCAGTCACCTTTCTTCACTGATGGTGGTTTGTGGGTCAGAAAGCTGAGGAACCAGTTGCAGAAGGTGGAGCTGAGACCAATGAGTTTTGAGATCAGTCTGGAGAAGATGATGGTGTTGAAGGCATGGCTGTAATCAATAAGCAGGAGTCTGACATAGGTGTCCTTGTTGTCCAGATGTTCTAGGGATGAGTGCAGGGCTAGGGATATGGCATCCCGCTGGGGATCTGTTACATTGCTAGGCAAATTGTCGAGGCTTGAGGGTGGCTGAGAGACTGGAGTTAATTTGGGCCAAGACATTAAGAAATGGTTGGAAACAATGGTTGCTTCAAAAATGCTATGGGCCCTGATAACAATCTGGCAATAGGACAAACATTCAGTCATTCCACCACTGATACTGTATAGCAGCAAGATCTACGATTGACAAGATACACAGCAGAAATGGTCATGATTTTGGTCCCTTGAGGTTTGAAGTCATCATACCTTAGGGCTAGGGCTTGATGTAGTGTATTTGGATATAATTGCACTGGAGGCAGTCCAGTATATTAATTCCAGAGATGAAAGGCTTGTTTTATGAGGAAAACAAAGTTAAAAATCAGACAACGGCAGGTTAGAGTCCAATAGGTTTATTTGAAAGTACAAGCTTTCAGAGCACTGCTCCTTTGTCAGGTAGCTACCTGATGAAGGAGCAGCACTCCGGACGCTAGTGTTTCCAATTAAACCTGTTGGCCTATTACCTGGGGTAGTGTGATTTTTAACTTTGTCCACCCCTGTCCAACACTGGCACCTCCTCTTTATGAGGAGAGATTAGACCTATGCCTGCTATAGTTTAGAAGATACCAAGCAATCTAATTGAGGTATATAAGACACTAAAGAAATTTGACAAGGGAGACATAGAGTGGATGTTTCTCCTTACGACGAAAGTGAGGACTGCAGATACTGGAGATCAGAGTCAAGATTAGAGTGGTGCTGGAAAAGCACAGCAGGTCAGGCAGCATCCTTATGGGGCAATCTAGAATGAGTGGTCAATATTTTGGGCTAAAAGATGGTGGATTTAAAACAAAGATGAGGAGGGATTACTTTTCTCCCAGAGTTGTAAAGGATCTCAGGATACTGAATAAATTCGGCTGCACCCACCAACAAAAGGTTCTCCATGGGCTCGATGGATGCCGTGGAGGTAAAATTATTATTAATGAGCCTGAGCCCTTCTGCCCTTTCCTAGCCCTCAGAAAGTGGGAGGATGCCGGTACAGGCCATGAAAATGGCAATCCTAGCCGCTGCAGGATACAATAGGAGGGACCCCCTGTACTTGCCAAGTGCCTGTGACATAGTTCACAGTAGTGTTTAGTACCCTGGAGCAGATTGCGCTGACACCGTGAAACAGGGCAAATTGGACCAGGACACTTGTCTCACATGATACTGAGGCAGCGAGGAAAGCCTTTGCTAGTAACTATAGGCCGGTGAGTCTCACTTCTGTTGTGGGCAAAGTCTTAGAGAGAATTGTAAGGGATAGGATTTATGCACATCTGGATAGGAATAATGTGATCAAGGATAGACAGCATGGTTTTGTGAAGGGCAGGCAGCACTCCGGAAGCTAGTGTTTCCAATTAAACCTGTTGGCCTATTACCTGGGGTAGTGTGATTTTTAACTTTGTCCACCCCTGTCCAACACTGGCACCTCCTCTTTATGAGGAGAGATTAGACCTATGCCTGCTATAGTTTAGAAGATACCAAGCAATCTAATTGAGGTATATAAGACACTAAAGAAATTTGACAAGGGAGACATAGAGTGGATGTTTCTCCTTATGACGAAAGTGAGGACTGCAGATACTGGAGATCAGAGTCAAGATTAGAGTGGTGCTGGAAAAGCACAGCAGGTCAGGCAGCATCCTTATGGGGCAATCTAGAATGAGTGGTCAATATTTTGGGCTAAAAGATGGTGGATTTAAAACAAAGATGAGGAGGGATTACTTTTCTCCCAGAGTTGTAAAGGATCTCAGGATACTGAATAAATTCGGCTGCACCCACCAACAAAAGGTTCTCCATGGGCTCGATGGATGCTGTAGAGGTAAAATTATTATTAATGAGCCTGAGCCCTTCTGCCCTTTCCCAGCCCTCAGAAAGCGGGAGGATGCCGGTATAGGCCATGAAAATGGCAATCCTAGCCGCTGCAGGATACAATAGGAGGGACCCCGTGGAGGGAGTGCATCACCTGTACTTGCCAAGTGCCTGTGACATAGTTCACAGTAGTGTTTAGTACCCTGGAGCAGATTGTGCTGACACCGTGAAATAGGGCAAATTGGACCAGGACACTTGTCTCACACGATACTGAGGCAGCGAGGAAAGCCTTTGCAAATTCTGATCTAATAGACAACACCCTCACAGAACAGTGAGGGATAAGGAGGATGGCCTGGGCTTGGGATAAAAAGGGCCTGTACTGCGCTGTATTCTTCTATGTTCTATGTTCTATGTTCTATAAATTCTGATCTAATAGACAACACCCTCACAGAACAGTGAGGGATAAGGAGGATGGCCTGGGCTTGGGAGAAAGACATTGATGAATCAGGGAACAGAAAAATATATCAGGAAAAAGCCCACACCCCAGTCCTGTGTGGAAAGCAGGAGTTTTGGGGGTGGGGGGAGGTGGGGGGTGGTTGGTGGGGGAATGATCAAAACAAGGGGAGGCATTATCGGAGCCATCTGCTCATCCTGCAGTGAGAGATCGGGGTCAGCAGCAGGGAGATCCCAGGCATCCACTGCCTCATGGGAAATGTTACAATTCACTTCGCAAAGGGCTGCTGGTTACCCAGGCTGTTAGTGTCATGACAGAAACCATCCCACCCTCTACTGATTCCCCTCACATTGCAGGGCCAGCAATACACATAGACCTGCTTGACCCAGGATTTTCATAATCCTCCGTCAATATTTCAGCAGAGATTGGCTAAAGGGCTGAAACGAATGGTACAGTATGTGGATGATATCCTCCTACAGACTGAGGCAAGGACCGAACATTTGACATCATTAAAGGAACTGTTGACTCCCCTCGGACTAAACGTTAATCCCAAGAAAGCACAGGTCATGAGATCCCAGGTCTCTTACCAGGGAATGGTGAGAGCTCAGGGGAAACACAGAATAGAAGGGAAGCACATTGAGACCATAACCTGTTTGCCCCTCCCCTGGGATGGTGAGTTTGTTATGTTCCTTTCCGGGCTCAGTGTGTACTGTTGGAAGTACATTGATGGTTTCACCACTGAAGTCAACCCGCTCTCTGACCACCTTACAAAGGAAGATGTACAGGAATGGAGTGAGCAGCACATGGATGCTGTTGCTGAATATAAACAGGCCATGTTGCAGAACCCTGCACTACAGGTTCCTGACCCTGAACTTCCCTTCGCCTTGGAAGGTGCAGCTATGGATACCCACACTGACAGCTGCACTGCTCCAAGAACAGCGCAATAAACACAAACTGGAAACCTGTGCCTCCCAGATTCTGTCCCCAGTAGAGCAATGCTTCTCTCCCTGTGAGACACACTTGCTAGCTGTGTTCTGGGCAGTATGATATTTTGTCTTTTTAATGTCGTAAACCCTTTAACCGTTCTGATGGAACACCCCCCTCCACCATTATGTTTTGTTGGATGAAAGACGGTATGATCAACCAAAAGCGCACAGTGTGCTGGACCCTGATGTCACAGGGGAGTGACACTGTGTGCAAATGTAGAATCATAGAATCCCTACAGTGTGGAAACAGGCCCTTCGGCCCAACAGGTCCACACTGTCCCTCCAAAGAGTAGCCCACCCAAACCCATTCCCCTACCCTATTACTCTAAATTTACCCTGACTAATGCACCTAACCCACATATCCCTGAACACAACGGACAATTTTGCATGGTTAATCCACTGCCCTGCACAACTTTGGACTGTGGGAGGAAACTGAAGCACCCAAAGGAAACCCACACAGACACAGGGAGTATGTGCAATCTCCATATACTAGCTGACAATTTGAACTATGGAGTAGGACCCATGAGTGACACGTAGTGGCACCAAATATGGGCCATTTGTGCCAAAGAAAAGGGGTAAGACCCAAGGAGACCTGGGGAGCAGAAGGGAGACCTCCCATAAGAGTATTTGCAGTCAGACCCTCTTTGGGCACTGAAAGGCGGGGTGCGGTACATGTGTGGAGAACTGTAAAGGTTAGACCCTAATAGAGTTAGTGCTGAAACTCCCCAACAACATGAGCACTCTGGCAGCTGTAGCCTACCTGGTCAGCCACCCTAAAAAATATCTCCTACCTGACAGTCAGACATTCCCCAGGTCTGGATGGGATCTATCGCAGGTCACTGAGGGAAGCGAGAGAGGAAATAGCTGGGGCTTTAACAGATATCTTTGCAGCATCCTTGAACACAGGGGAAGTCCCAGTGGATGTGAGAATTGCTAATGTTGTCCCCTTGTTTAAGAAGGGAGCAGGGATAATCCTTGCGCCTGACGTCAGTGTTAGGGAAGATGCTGGAAAAGATACTGAGGGATAGGATATACAATATACCCATTTGGAAGAAAGTTGACTTATCAGTGATAGGCAGCAAGATTTTGTGCAGGGAAGGTCATATCTCACAAACCTAGCAGAATACTTTGAAGAGATGACAAAGTTGAATTAATGAGGGAAGGGATGTAGATGTCATAAATATGGACTTTAGTAAGGCATTTGATGAGGTTCCCCATGGTAAGCTGTGGAGAAGGTAAAGTCACACGGGGTCCAGGGTGTTCAATCTAGATGGATAGAGAACTAGCTGGGCAGCAGGAGTCAGTGAGTTGTAGTGGAAGGGAGCTTCTGAAAATGGAGATCTGTGCCTAGTGGTGTTTCACAGAGATCTGTTCTGGGATCACTGTTGTTTGTGACATACATAAATGATTTGGAGGAAGGTGTAGATTGCCTCATTAGCAAGTTTGCAGATGACACTAAGATTGGTGGAGTATCAGATAGTGAAGGGGACTGTCAGAGAATATAGCAGAATATAGATAGATTAGAGAGTTGTGCAGAGAAAATGGCAGATGGAGTTCAATCTAGGCAAATGTGAGGTGACACATTTTGGAAGACCCAATTCAAGTGCGAATTGTATAGTAGATGGAAAAGTCCTGAGGAAAATTGATGTATAGAGAGATCTGGGTATTCAGGTTCGTTATTCCCTGAAGATGGCAACGCAGGTCAGTAGAATGATCAAGAAGGCATACGGCAAGCTTTCCTACATCGGACAGGGTATTGAGTACAAGAGTTAACAGGTCATATTAAAGTTGTATAAGGCTTTGGTTTGGCCACATTTGGAATACTGCGTACAGTTCTGGTCACCACACTACCAAAAAGATGTGGATGCTTTGGAGAGGGTGCAGAGGAAGTTCACCAGGATGTTGTCTGGTATAGAGGGTGCTAACTTTGAGGAGAGATTGAGTAGATTATAATTATTTTCATTGGAAAGATGGAGGTTGAGCGGGGACCTGATTGAGGTCTACAAAATCATGAGAGGTGTAGATAGTGTGGATAGGAAGAAACCATTTCCCAGAGTGGAGGACTCAATAACTAGGGGTCACGAGTTCAAAGTGAGAGAGGAAAAGTTTCGGGGAGATATTCATGGAAAGTTCTTCACGCAGAGGGTTATGGGTGCCGAGAACGCATTGCCAGAGTGTAGGTGGTAGGGGGGGAAATGATAGCGTCATTTAAGATGTATCTGGACAGATACATGAACAGACAGGGGGCAAAGGGATACAGATCCTTAGAAAAGAGGCAACAGGTTTAGATAGAGGATCTGGATCAGCACAGGCTTAGAGGGCTGAAGGGCCTATTCCTGTGCTGTAATTTTTCTTTGTTCTTTCTTTGTATTCAGACAGTATGTACGTCTGCAACAGTTTAACTGACTTCCTGCCACTATGGACAGTTAATGGATTCATCTTTGGGAGACGGGAAACCATTAACGCCTGCACCTCTTCCTCAAATTAATCTCCAAACTGCCCAAAGTCGCGAATACAGCAGCATTAAGATTAGAGCCCGTCACCGCAATCCTCATCTGGGAACATGAGGGCTGATGAATTGGTTAAGAATGGTGCCCACTCCAGGCCAGTCACTGTTCAAGACCCAATCCAAATTCGCGATTTGACCTCGGACCAGCTGAAGTTACTGATCCAGGCCAGGATCCTGGACCAACCCTGGATACTATCCCTCCTGAGGCCTCAACCTTAGGAAGTGACCCATATCTGGCCCCACCAATTCTAGTCAGAAGAGGCCAGGCCTTGTACAGCAGCCTTGAAGTGATCAGGGTGGTTGGAGACAGTCCATCCAAGAAAGTGTCATCATCATTTTCACCTTTTGGGCCATCCTCAGCTTCTGGACATTTCTTGTCAACTCATCTTTGCCTTTTTTAAATGAAAGGCCAATTTGTTCTTTTTAATCATGTGGATATCTGATGATCTCAATGCACCTGCTTTCAAGTCCCCATTTTGGATGAAGAAAGATCAGACCAAACACACACACATGCGCACACACAGTGTCTCTCTCTCTCATACACATACACAGTGTCTCTCTCTCACACATGCACACACAGACACACAAAGAGTCTCACACACACAAAGAGTGTCTTACACACACAGTCTCTCTAACACACACACATAGGCTCACACACATAAGGAGTCTTTCTCACAGACACGGAGCCACACACACACACTCTCTCTGTCATGCACACACACAGCCTTCCACACACACAGAGCCACATGCACACACACAGTCTCTCTCTCACACACACACAGCCTCACATACACACACTCTCTCTGTCTCACACACAACACAAACACACACATATACACACACAGTCTCACAAACACACACAGAGCCTCACATAACACAG
>NC_057740.1:11496775-11507030 GCF_004010195.1 Chiloscyllium plagiosum
TCTCTTATATCAACACACACCCACACACAGACCCACACATACACATGCACTCTTTCTTACACACACACAGATCCTTACATACACACAAACTCTCTCATACACAGACTCTCTTTCTCTCTCTCACACACACACAGAGTCTCACATATGCACACACACGCACAGTCTCTCAGACACACAAACACACACTCAGCCTCACATACACACACTCTCTCACATATGGACACACACACATACACTCTCTCAAACACACACACTCTCAAACACACCCATATACTCTCACACACACAATTTCTCTCACACACAAACACTCACTCTCTCTCATGCACATACATATTCTCTGTCTCGTACACACACTTTCCACTCACAAAATACACACTCTTTCAAACACACACATGCACACTCTCATAGATGCACACACACTCTATCTCACACACACTCTTTCACACATATACACACTCTCACACACACTTCTCTCAATCAAACATGCACTCACACACGCTCTCTCTCTCACACACACACTCTGTCACACACATATACTCTCTCTCACATATTCACACATGCACACACAAGTACACGCACACATACTCTCTCACATACACAAATACTCTTTCACACACATGCACACATTTGCTATCACACACATACACTCTCTCACAAACACACAGACTCTCTCTCACACATATACACTCTCTCACACACACATTTTCACTCACGCACACAATCTCTCTCTCTCACACACACATACTTTCTCACATGCGCACACATTCACACACATATATACCCTCTCTCTCTCACTCACACACACATTCCCTCTCTCTCTCTCTCACACACACATCACACTCTTACTCACATACACACACACTCTCTCTCACACACAAAACACAAGTTCTCTCTCACACACATATGCACATACTCTACACACTTTATCTCATACACACAAGCTTTCTCATACACACAAACTTTCACACATTCTCTCTCTCTCACACACACTCCCATACACATGCAGAAATACACGCAAACACACACACACACACACAAAATTGACTGACAAAAGGGGAATTGAGAGAATTTTGGGAGAAGTTTGGCTGAGCGCAAACCGATATGAGACAGAGTTGGAAAAATTCTCACAAGGTGGAGAAGAGTGGGGAGGTTCTAACCTTGGTCAGATATTATATCAGATAGAAACAGATACCACCTTGGTGCCCTCTCCAGGATGGTGACATACAGCCTGTTGGTCTACATCATTGGCTGGATTGCTAGGCTGTGATTGTCAGAGGAGCTAACTGGACAGAGTCCATTTATCCCAGCTCCATGTGGTTTGCACCATCAGAAGCAGGTGAATGTGAAGATGGAGTTTTGTGAGTCCAGCCAGCGGGCTGTGTAACAGGAAGACAAATGGGACCTCAGAATATTGCTACCTGAGCACAGATGCCATGGGTGAGTGGAGGGGTTGTTCCACAAACAGCTGTCCAGATATGGGATGTTTGGCTGCCAGCCCAGAAAAAGGGGCAAGAAAATGGGCAATGATGCCCTGGGAAGATCATGGTGGGATCTATGTCTTGTACAATGCTAGAAATGGGCTAAAACCAGCCAGAAGTGCACCCCTACACATCAGCCTGAGGACTACCCAGGACCACAAAATGTGGTGGTTTTAAAACCCAGGCAAAACCCTGTACAACAGCACAAACAACAAACTGGTGATGCTAGATACATGTAAATTCACAGCTGCTAGAATGGTGCCCTTCCCAAATTCAGACATTATAATTGCATTTGATTCATAGGCTATTAGGACAGGAAAGAGGGATTAACACAGGGGAGGCGAGTACCAGGTCTGAGGGCCATGTTAAAAGAAATTGTTGAATGATTTGGTAAGAACGCATGGTGCAGGAGTACCCACAGTCAATAACCTCGATTTGACTAATTTGGAATAGTGAGCTCCAACGTGTAACCCAGCAAATTAAACAGGCCTCGGATAAGTTGCCAAGGCGGGTAAAAGAGAAAATCAGGTACAGCAACACCTGGCGCTAGAAGGACACACCAGGACCATGAACAAGATCATCCGGGGAGAGATTGATGCGAACAGTAGGCAGCAGAATAGGACCCAGTGCAGCATTTATGGCCAGTGGATGATCAAAGAGTTGAGGAAGAACCTCAAGCAGGCTCAGCAAGGATAGGTTCCGTCTTGGGTTAGTGACGAGCAGATAGAGCACTTTTTATGTGGAAAGACAGACCCCAATGTTTCAAATTGTCAATTGCGGAACCTGACCAAAGTCTGGCTTAATGACGATTGTGAGGGGACCCCAGGAAAGGCTGTGGAGATAGTACTGGAGATCCTTATCATAACGCCAAATCAAAATGGGTTACAAGTCATTGAGGTGGGAAATGTCAACATTATCCGAGAAGGAATATGTTTAGGGTATGACAGCAGAAAGAGGAAGGCTGGTAGGTGCCACCTGAGATAAATGTCACCAAACAACAGAAGACATTGTGTGCCGCTAGGAGTAAGGCAGAATACTGCATCACAACTTCCCTAAAACACTTCCAGTATGGGGCCTTTACATGTAATATTCAAAACACCACCTTCTGTCTGAGGCTGCACGCAGGGGGTAGGCCTAATAGAGTTCCCAGATATCCACAGTTGGTGTGAGATCTTTGTCAATGTCAGTGATGAACTCAGACAAACATTAGG
Organism: Chiloscyllium plagiosum; assembly: GCF_004010195.1. Lineage (NCBI taxonomy): Eukaryota > Metazoa > Chordata > Chondrichthyes > Orectolobiformes > Hemiscylliidae > Chiloscyllium > Chiloscyllium plagiosum. Next base: position 11,499,465 of record NC_057740.1, read on the forward strand.
CTATTATTGGGAGAAGTACAACACTGACATTGAACTCCCACCAGAAAAATTACAACAGGTCAGAACACAACTGGCAAATGCTCATTGGGATATTCAGCAGACAGGGCAAGTTCAAACAGATGTTAGATAAATAAAAGCGATTAATTGATGGGATGATGTTTAGGACTGGGGCTCAAACATACAGGAACAGCTGTGGCCATGTCTCCTACCACACTCGGCTGTGTTGTTCATCCCGTTTACTTTGATTGACCTCTCCGTCCTCATTGTTAACTTGATCTGCTGGAAGAAGGAAATCATCTTGAAACTAACTATGGACTCTATGTTCCTACAGTGGACCACGAAATGAATGGACCTGGACTCTGTCATGAAAGGACGATGTCAATTGTTGTGCAGTATGAGAGGCAATGTACATAAGTAGTTCTAATAAGCTAATTCTCAATTTACATATCAAGTTGTTTATTTAAAATTCTGTTAGGCTTATTGCTGTGCATAAGGAAGATAGTTCGTGTACAGGATATTGTTGTCTATGTACAATGGGGAACCCAGATACTCAGAAGGTTCAGCTATCTGCCTGAGACCTTGTATGTGCCTGCAGGTGCACCTGGTCTGAGCCTGTGATCTCATTTTCATCAGATGTTTTAAGAGATCAACAGTAGGAACTGCAGACAAGCGACTATGGGCCCAAAACTGGACATCCTAACTTGACCCACAATCAGGGAAATCAGGCCTGACAGAAAGTTGACCAAAATAAGTTAAAAGCAGGCAGCAGCTATTGGTGAACAGGTGGAAACCGAGGTCAAACAGGACACAAAGGTTCAGGGGGAACCAGTTACAATCAGCCCAGAGGTTGTGTTGGAGAAGTATCAATCAGACTTTCTGGCACCTGGAATTTCTAGTCAGTACCTAAGGACTTTACATCTCCTTGGCATGGCAACAGTGAAGGATGTGGCACAACTCCATTGGCCAAATGTCACGGAACATTCAGGAAGGTGAGGTGAGGGGGTGTGGGGGTGGCAGAGTTGGGGGGGTGTGCTGGCTGGGGGAGGGTAAGAACACACACCTGGAAACCAGCCCTCAGTGAACACTGCCAGCAAGACATGTGGCAGAAGACTGTGCAGCAACTAAAGAAGACAGAGGAGAAGATCTGCCCTGACCTGGGAGACCTAATTTTGTGGAAGAGTGCCAGCGCGCTGTTTGAGAGGATCGGGATTTCAATGGCCCAACTCAAACACAGGTAATATTCTTTCTCAGACAGAGAGAGTGAGACAGAGAGTCAATATTGTGGGAATTTGGGAAATGATCACATGGTGTTTTTGGTAAGGACTATATTATTACTAAAATCAAGCTGAACTGCAAACCAAATTCTATGTCCCTTTGTCCACATCATTGTTTGGATAAGGCATTTTTAACATATAAACTGGTGGAAGTGTCCAAATCATGGACTGTGCATTGAACTGCTCACAGAGGATAAACTCTCTATGATGGAGAGTATGATGGATGCAGGCTTATTTGAAACAAGTATTTGCATATTTTAATTTACCCTGTTTCACAGTGTTTCACATTCCAGTGGCTGTAATTGTCTTTGCTGCATTGAGCAGTATCTTATGGTCTCAAAATAGGCAATTTACAGGAAATTCACGTAAACATTTGGTGACAATTAGGAACCCTCCAACCACAAGGGATGAACTCAGATTTCTCCAGTTTCCTCATTTCCCCTCCCCCCACCTTGTTTCAGTCCCAACCCTCGAACTCAGCACCACCTTCCTAACCTGCAATCTTCTTCCTGACCTCTCCGCCCCACCCCCACTCCGGCCTATCACCCTCACCTTAACCTCCTTCCACATATCGCATTTCCAACGTCCCTCCCCCAAGTCCCTCCTCCCTACCTTTTATCTTAGCCTGCTTGGCACACTCTCCTCATTCGTGAAGAAGGGCTCATGCCCGAAATGTCGATTCTCCTGCTCCTTGGATGCTGCCTGACCTGCTGCGCTTTTCCAGCAACACATTTTCAGCTCTGATCTCCAGCATCTGCAGTCCTCACTTTCTCCTGTGACAATTTTTAGCTCAGATAGGACCCTGTTATCTCACTTTAAAGCCTAATTGTAGCTTCCACATCATGAGTTGCTAATACGTCAGACTGGATGATGAGTTTTTAAAGCTGGTCTGTGCCTTTCGGAATGTTTCTCCTCTCGCACATCTGGCCCATAATTTCAAAAAGAAAATTCATGGGTTGCTGCCAAATCAAGACTGCCTCTTTTCTTCTATTTACAGAGTCTCATTATTGTGTATCTTCCACAGATGGTGTTTGGTATATATTACATCTTTAAAAAATGAACACACTCTCTATGCAACCTTCCCATTTGCATGGAAATAACCAAAACATCGATTTTCTGAGGAAAAATGTTTGCTTTTCTGTTCTGTAATTATACACAGGGATCTTTGTGGAAGTTTAATACATCTTGATGATACAATGTTCTGTGTATCTTCTGGTTTAAAAAAAAGATTGGAATAATTTTACCACCTTACAAGCCCTGATTTGCTGTCAACAGATGTAATATTGTAATAACAACCCAATAGTTTCACAGTGAGGCCAGCTCCCCTTCATTCCCCCTCTTCACAAGTCTTTCACCAATGACCTGATTCCTGGCCAGTGACTCAAGGAACATATGATGCGGAGATGCCAATGTTGGACTGGGGTGGACAAAGTTAAATATCACACAACACCAGTTTATGGTACACTTGGAATTACTAGCATGTTGGAGCAGTGCTCCAGAGCTTTCAAATAAACCTGTTGGACTATAACCTGATGTTGTGTGATTTTTAACTCAAGGAACATAGGAATAAGAGTAGGCCATTTGGGGAATTAACCCACCCCATCCCTATAACCCTATATACCATTGGTAAACAGAAATCTAAGTATGTAAGTTAGCACACTGAGTTTGAAGGCTTGTTTTCCGACTTTTCATCACCATACTAGGTAACATCATCAGTGAGAGTCTCTGGTGAAGTGCTGGTGGTATGTCCCACCTCTCTATTTATAGGTCTTGGTTTCTTAAGGTAGGTGATGTCATTTCTGGTTCTTTTTTTCAAGGGGAGATAGATAGGATCTAAATTGATGTGTTTATTGGTGGAGTTCTAGTTAGAACACACACATCCTAAGACAGGCGAGACAAAGACACGCGTGAGAATTCTTAGAGGCATGGCACTCTAACTTTGAAAAAAAACCTGGAAATGACATCACCCACCTTAAGAAACCAAGACCTATAAATAGAGAGGCAGAACATACCACCAGCACTTCACTGAAGACTCGCAGTGATGATGTTAGCTAGTATGGTGACAAGGCGCCTGAAACAAACCTTCAAGCTCAGCGAGCTAATTTACATACTTATCATCAACCTGAGCTACAAATCTTCTCAAAAGTCACTAATCAGAAATCTCTCAATCTCTACCTGAAATAAACTCAAAGACTGAGCTTCCAAAATCCACTGTGGGAGAGAACAACCCTGTAAGTACAAAAAGAACTAATCATCTTGGACATAAGTGGTATCCCCTTTATTTTTAAATTGTAAGCCCCTGGTTCTGGACCCCCCAACTAAGGGAAACAGCTAACCTGTATCTACTATGTCTAAGGATTTAAGTATTTTGCAAGTTTCAATGAGATCACCTCTTATTTATTTAAATTGTTGAGAAAGCATGCCCAATCACTCCTCACAGGACAATCCCACCATCCCGGGAACACATCTATGTTGCACTCCTTCTATGGCAATAACGTCTTTCCTGAGATAACAAGGGCAAAACTGCACACAGCACCCCAGATCTAAACAAGCACTGATGCACTTGGAGCAAGACTTCACTACTAATGCACTCAAATCCCATCTGAGACAAAGGCTAAGGTTCCATTAGCTTTCTTAATAGCTTGCTGCACTTACATGTTAGGCTTCAATGACTTATTGACAATGACATATAGGTCCCTTTGCACATCTACAGTTTCCAACCTCTTCTCATTTAAGAAATACTCTGCACATCTGTTCCTCCTACTGAAGTGAATAATGTTACATGTTCTCACATTATATTCCATCTGCCATGTTCTTCTCAATTTACTAAGCTTGTCCAATTTCTCCAAAGCCACTTTACATCTTCCTCACAACACATATTTCCACTTAGCCTTGTATCATCTGTAGATTTGGAAATTTTACATTAGATCACTATCTCCAAATCCCTGAGGTATACCATGAGAAACTGGGGCCCACTACTGATCCCCACTAGTTACAGCCTAACTCCACAAAAGTGGATGAGATAAATACCGTGCAAAGCAGCTCCTTATTCCATCACAACGCCCATCATACTTCATAGGTACAGTCAACCTTTGCACATTTTCCCATCCCAATCCACCTCCCCACTGCTACCAATCAGCTTCATTCTTTTACAATAGGGACCCTCACCAAATAGACTCAGCCCATCAGAATACATGACTATGTGCTCACAGCTAGGTCTGATCTTTCTTTATTTGTAGCAGTGGGCAAGGCATGAGGGAGAGGCAGAGCCTAGGAGATGGTCTTCTGCATATACTGGAACTCATGTGAGGATTCTGTGTCCCTGACTATCAGCATTGATGAGACAGATGTCTCCTAGCCTCCTGGTGACACAATGACAAAGAAGCGAAACCATGTGTCGTAAAACACTAGGCTCAGATTTCCGCCACAATGGAGAGCCTGTCTGATCTGGTGAAAACAGCAGAAATCAGGAATCCCAGGCTCTGCCTCTGAAACTGGCATTACTCACTTTCATGGGGCAGTCTGTAGTTTGTATCTGGGCAGTTCCCAGAGAATGCTGATCCACTGAAATTGAACTTCGGTATCCATGGCAACTCGAGTCTGAATTGTGGAGATTAGACCAGGTAAGAGCAGATCTGTTTTCAACGCATTTCTTTAGGATACACCCAGTGCTCTTTTGGAGAGCTTTGATACTCCTTTGGATTTACTCCTGGGATACCTTTAGAAGATGCAAGGCCCTTTTGGAAGAGGAAAGGCATGATTTAGGATTGTGTGTAAAAAGAGCATAAACTCACTGCAACAATCAAGACTGCCAAAAAAAAATGTCTTGAGTTAAAAATAAACTGGGAGATATTTCAGCTGTGTACAGGCATTTAGGAATGACAAGGAAGTAGGAAAAGGTGGAGGTGGTTATTAGTTATTTTCTAATAACTTGCTGAACCTGCTCTGCTCGACTGTGACCAAAATGTGTGTGAGTTTATGGATAGTGTTGTAGCCTGGAATCTTTGGAGTTGAAACTAACAGGTCATTTGCCTCATGGATATTTGTATATCCATGCATTCTGGCAAACTGATAATAGGAGGCCCATCTGTTTCAACAATCTCTCAGGGATCCGAATGAGCATTTAAGATGGACAATGCCAATGCATGGCAGGTCAAACCTGCTGTAAGCAGTCAACTTAAGGGAAAAGGTTGAGATTCTGAAGGGAGATTACAGAGAGTTAGGCAGAAATTTAAAAAGGAGGTCCTTGAGAGTAGTAATATCTGGATTACTCCCGGTGCTAAGAGCTAGTGAGGGCAGGAATAGGTTAGAGCAGATGAATGCATGGCTGAGGAGCTGGTATATGGGAGAAGAATTCACATTTTTGGATCATTCGTATCTCTTTTGGGGTAGAAGTAACCTGTACACGAAGGACGGATTGCACCTAAATTGGAAGGGGACTAATATACTGGCAAGGAAAGTTGCTAGAGCTGCTCGGGAGGATTTAAACTAGTAAGGTGGGGGAATGGGACCCAGGGCGATAGTGAGGAAAGTGATCAATCTGAGACTGGTACAGTTGAGAACAGAAGCGAGTCAAACAGTCAGGGCAGGCAGGGACAAGGTAGGACTAATAAATTAAACTGCATTTATTTCAATGCAAGGAGCCAAACAGGGAAGGCAGATGAACTCAGGGCATGGGTAGGAACATGGGACTGGGATATCATAGCAATTACAGAAACATGGCTCAGGGATGGGCAGGACTGGCAGCATAATGTGCCAGGATACAAATACTACAGGAAGGATAGAAAGGGAGGCAAGAGAGGAGGGGGAGTGGCGTTTTTGATAAGGGATAGCATTACAGCTGTACGGAGGGAGGATATTCCCAGAAGTACAACCAAGGAAGTTATTTGGGTGGAACTGAGAAATAAGAAAGGGATGATCACCTTATTGGGATTATATTATAGACCCCCTAATAGTCAGCAGGAAATTGAGAAACAAACTTGTAAGGAGATCTCAGCAATCTGTAAGAATAATAGGGTGGTTATGGTAGGGGATTTTAACTTTCCAAACATAGACTGGGACTGCCATAGTGTTAAGGATTTAGATGGAGAAGAATTTGTTAAGTGTGTACAAGACAATTTTCTGATTCAGTATGTGGATATACCTTCTAGAGAAGGTGCAAAACTTGACCTACACTTGGGAAATAAGGCAGGGCAGGTGACTGAGGTGTGCGTGGAGGGGGCACTTTGGGGCCAGCGACCATAGTTCTATTAGATTTCAAATAATGATGGAAAAGGATAGACCAGATCTAAAAGTTGAAGTTCTAAATTGGAGAAAGACCAATTTTGATGGTATTAGGCAAGAACTTTCAAAAGCTGATTGGGGGCAGATGTTCACAGGAAAGGGACGGTTGGAAAATGGGAAGCCTTCAGAAATGAGATAACAAGAATCCAGAGAAAGTACATTCCTGTCAGGGTGAAAGGGAAGGCTGGTAGGTATAGGAAATGCTGGATGACTAAAGAAATTGAGGGTTTGGTTAAGGAAAAGAAGGAAGCATATATAAGGTATAGAAGCGCTTATGCCCGAAATTCTCCTGTTCCATGGATGCTGCCTGACCTGCTGCGCTTTTCCAGCAACACATTTTCAGCTCTGATCTCCATCATCTGCAGCCCTCACTTTCTCCTTATAGACAGGATAGACCGAGTGAATCCTTAGAAGAGTATAAGAGAAGTAGGAGTATACTTAAGAGGGAAATCAGGAGGGCAAAAAGGGGACATGAGATAGCTTTGGCAAATAGAATTAAGGAGAATCCAAAGAGTTTTTACAAATACATAAAGGACAAAAGGGTAACTAGGGAGAGAATAGGGCCCCTCAAAGATCAGCAAGGCGGCCTTTGTGTGGAACCGCAGAAAATGGGGAAGATACTAAATGAATATTTTACATCAGTTTTTACTGTGGAAAAGGATATGGAAGATATAGACTGTAGGGAAATAAATGGTGACATCTTGCAAAATGTCCATATTACAGAGGAGGAAGTGCTGGATGTCTTGAAATGGGTAAAAGTGGATCAATCCCCAGGACCCGATCAGGTGTACCCTAGAACACTGTGGGAAGATAGAGAAGTGATTGCTGGGCCTCTTGCTGAGATATTTGTATCATCGATAGTCACAGGTGAGGTGCTGGAAGACTGGAGGTTGGCTAACGTGGTGCCACTGTTTAAAAAGGGTGGTAAGGACAAGCCAGGGAACTATAGACCGGTGAGCCTGACCTCGGCGGTGTGCAAGTTGTTGGAGGGAATCCTGAGGGACAGGAT
>NC_057740.1:11507924-11517369 GCF_004010195.1 Chiloscyllium plagiosum
GGAAAGATGTTGTGAAACTTGAAAGGGTTCAGAAAAGATTTACAAGGATGTTGCCAGGGTTGGAGGATTTGAGCTATAGAAGAGGCTGAAATAGGCTGGGGCTGTTTTGCCTGGAGCATCGGAGGCTGAGGGGTGACTTTATAGAGGTTTACAAAATTATGAGGGGCATGGATAGGATAAATAGGCAAAGTCTTTTCCCTGGGTTGGGGGAGTCCAGAAGTAGAGGGTATAGATTTAGGGTGAGAGGGGAAAGATATTAAAAGAGACCCACGGCGCAACTTTTTCACACAGAGAGTGGTACGTGCATGGAATGAGCTGCCTGGGGAAGTGGTGGAGGCTGGTACAATTGCAACATTTAAGAGGCATTTGGATGGGTATATGAATAGGAAGGGTTTGGAGGGATATGGGCTGAGTGCTGGCAGGTGGGACTAGATTGGGTTGGGATATCTGGTCGGCATGGACGGGTTGGACCGAAGGATCTGTTTCCATGCTGTACATCTCTGTGACTCTATAACTTATCTTATGTGGACCACCCACCTCAGTTAGTAACCCACACATTTCATTATTCAGCCGTCCTCCTTTCTCAATGGCCAAGTCTGCCCTTGTTCAGGAACAGTGGGAGAAGTCTTCATCAGGGTCCTCATTGGCCCTATAACTTGGAGGAAATGGAACAAGATATAACGTTACTGTGTCTTTAAGAGAGATCTGTTCTGTCCTGTTTCTCTTGCAGAGAAATTTTGCCACTGTGATGCCAAAATATATACTTTAGAAACGCTGTGTAAACAACCTTGAGCTCCCAGACTGTTTATTAACTGAGGTGAGCTGTAGGTGAGAAGCTGAAAGGTACTGAGGGGAGCTGGTCACATTCTGGCATAGCCTCCAGATCTCACGGGTGCTGTATCTTTAAGACAGTCACATGACATTGCAACATATAACATATACAGTTCATCAAATGGCTAACTGCAAGGTGCGTGCAATACCTTCCCTTGATTTGGGCAGTTTGGAGGAAGGCTGTTGTGCAGTGTGACGTGGCATTAAAGTAAATCTTCACTTTAAGGCAGAGATGATAGGAGTGGGTATATTCTTTCTGTTTATGAGTCCTGAAAAATCTGACTTGCAACTCAGTATCATTTTGTACAGTATTCATCTCTGTTTCTAAATGAATGCTTTGTAAATCAAACAGCTGCTGGAATTTCGTAGCCAACCAATCAATGTCTACTTGAAGGAATGGTTTTGAAATAAACCTGACGATTTGTTCCATCACATTTAATTCCTGAAATGGTCCTCAGCTAACGCCTTCAGTTATGCACAGAGATTCCTGGGTGGAAGCATCTATCTTTGTCTTTGATTTTTTTCTGGTATTTTCTCCAGAGTCAGGAAGTATTGCAACAGTGTCGCAGTATTTATTTTTTAATTGAGAGGACCACAGGCCAAGTTTCAGTTTGAATGCATTCATAGCACTGATCATTTGTGTTAAATCTCTGTCCTTTCCCAGCATTCCATAGTTCAGCTTGTTCAATTTTCAGATTATGTCTGGAAAGAACGCAAAGTCAGAGAACTACACTTTGTGTGACAGCTCGCTGCGCATTTCATAAAAAATTCACATTGATTGTGGTCTGCGAATTTGAGGGAGGGCTATTTTAAGGAAATCGTGAGTAATAGATGAGGAAAATCATGTAGATATTGTTCCTATGGGCGTTCAGAAAGCCCTTAAGGAGTTGTACTCACCCATACAGAGTAATTAAAGTTGGGGCTGTATTAGTTAGAACAGTCAGCAAAATTAAAGCATGCCATTTGACACTACACCACTTGCCAGTCAAATTATAGCAGAAGTATTGTGTTCAGTGTTCATCCCATGCATGATAGATTATAAAATGATCATAAAAAAGTTTTTGAGGATAGTTTCCTTTAGTATGCAGATGTATAGTTATGCTGAAGAACAACAATTCCTTCTGAATTAACTGGACAGAGGCTGGTAACCCCTCACCAAGTCACCCTCTATTTATATGTGCACAGTACACAGGCAGTGACGAGCCAGTTTGCAATAAGTATCTGAAGTCAGGAGACTTTTTGAATCCCTGTTTATTTTTCTAACACATGTTGAAATATAGTTCAGTTTGTGTATTGGAGACTAGCTCCAATGTCTTTAAATGACAGGTGAGCCATTAAACTTCCATTATGGGAAATTATCATATATGTGCAAGTTAAACAAGAAATGCTAATTTCTTAATACTGACTCATTTGTCAGATGAAAATGATCATTTCAACACAGATAGTTTAGTTTGTTCCTGAAATAACTGACAGACACCAGTAACCCATCACCTAATCATCTTTTATTTACATGTGTATAGAACATGGGCTCTGACCAGCCAGCTCAAAGCCAATCCCTTGACTGAGGAGACTCTCTGAATTTCCCATTTATATCTGTCAGCCAGGGCTCCCTGACTGGCCCAGGTTAACAACCCCAATCAAGGGTCTCAGTCAATGAGATCCACCTGGCTCCAATCATTACACTTTCTTTTGAGATAAGCAACAGCTGAAACTGGGCTTTGGTGAAAAAAACTGATAGAAATAATTGACTTGGTAAATTTTCAAGTTTCACTAGTTATAAGTAATGCTAAAATGAATCATCTGGGATCCAAGATGGTGGTGATCTACGAGGATTGTGTTGCAGAGCTCTGCATCGCAGTACAAGTGGGACGACTTTTAACCCGCCCAGCCTGGACTATCGCGATATCCTGGGACTCAGGAAAGGTCGTGGAGTCCCAGGAAATTGTTAAAAATCACCTTGATTTTCACAATCCAGAGATACTGAAGAAGGGGCCCGCAGCCCAGCCTGCAGGATCCTCGGATTCGTTTCTTACGAGGCCCTGGTGAAGGAATGCGCAAGATGTTGGGTAAGCAGATAGAGGAGAAGCTGGCCCTGATCTCTATCATGCTGCAGAAGCATGAACAGTAGCTGGGAGTCCTGGAGAAAAGGACGGATGAAGTAGAACACAGAGTCACAATGGTGGAAGCTGATATCAATTCCTCCAAGGATAGGATCCAAGCCCTGGAGATGCAGTTCTGTACTTGCTTGACCAAGTTGATGACCTCGAGAACAGGGGCAGGAAAAACAAAATCGTATTGTTGGTGTGCCAGAAGGTAAGGAAGGTGAGCGGTCGGTGGAATTTACTGGGGACTGGTTGCTGAAATTCCTTAACTTGGAGGCTGGAATGAGAGGCTTGTAGATCAAGAGGGCTCACCGGGTTACGGTGCAGAGGTCAGGTCTGGATCGACGTCCTCGTCTTATCTTGGTGAGGTTTCATCATTCTAGAGGTAAGGAGAGAATCGGGTAAGTTTCCAGAATCCAGGGGAAGGATCCGAAGGCCCTAATTTACAAGGGCTCTAGGATCATGTTCTTCCAGGACTTCTCAGCCGTGCTGATCAAGAAAAGAAAATCCTATGATGGCATCAAGAGAAGACTGAGGGAGCTTGAGATCCAGTACTCTCTGAGGTTTCTGATGGTGCCTCGGATCACCTCCGATGGATCTGTACATTTCTTTGACATGTCAGAGAAGGCAAGAGACTTTGTGGACAAAATAATTAAATCTGAACAATTTAGAATGTACAAATAGTAATGTTGTTTGGGTAAATCTTTGTTTTTTCTTTAAGAAAAAAAAGAGGAGTTCTGGTTGGAGCTTTGTTTTCCTATCTTTTTTAATGATAATAATCTGGTTTAAATGATGTTTGGCGGTGATTGAGATGTGTACTTTAAATTTCTAAGTTAAGTTATACTAAAAGATGGTAAAAAAGATAAAAAAAGATTTCTTTATTCATATTGCTCTTCTGTGGTGTATTTTCTTTCTTTTCTGCTTGTGTTTGCTGTGTGACATGAGCTAGGAGGAGGGAAAATGGTTGGGATGGTTAGACACCTACTTATGGGCAGTTTATGCCTGGTTCAAGTATTTAAATGCCCGGGCTGCAGTCTTGGCAGTGGGATGGGAAATTGAGTGTAGTTGCCCCCTTTGAGCAGGGGGTGAGTTCCCCTATTCAGCACCATTGGCACTTTATATGTCGGTTTGTTTTTTGGTTTTTGTTGTATAGTCTTTGATAACTTTGTACATTTGTTAACTTAGTAGTTTTAGTTTATGTAGTTTTTATGTTTGATAGATCTTGTGACACTAAGGCTTGGCGATTTGTGGTTCGAGTTCCTCCTCTCTGGAATCTAAATGTTACTGCAGAAGGCTATGGCTAATGACTTGATTAAATAGTGTACCTGGAACATCAGGGGGAGTCACTCACCAATTAAGAGGAAGAAGGTACTTTTGAATCTTAGAAAGGGGAAGGTGGATATTGCTTTATTACAGGGGACACACTTGGATGATATGGAGCATATGAAACTACAACAGAATGGCTTTGATTGAGTTTACTTTTCATCATTTAATACCAGAAGCAGGGGAGTGGCTATATTGGTTAGGAGGAAACTCCGAGTTAAGTTACTAGAGTGTGTTAAAGACACACACGGGAGGTTTGTAATTCTCAAAGCCCTGATAAACATGGAAGAATATGGTGTTTTAAATGTTTATTACCTTCCACCCTCTTCTCACATTATAGGGGGAGATTTTAATTGCCTTATGGATCCCACAGTAGACAGGTTGCCCGAAGGCCCCCGATAACTTCTAAACAAACTCAACAATTAGTGGATCTGTGTGTGGAGTTAGGGTTGGTGGACGTCTGGAGGTGTCTCTACCCTACAGGCAGGGATTTTACATTTTTTTCCAATCCACACTGGGATTAATATTTTTTCCGACCCCCGTGGCGACCCTAGACTTGGTAGCATCTTGTATGATTGGTAATATTACCATCTCTGATCATGCTCCAGTTGGTTAAAATTAAGGATGTTACAGTAGGTCCAAGGCACTGGCGAATGGATCCCTTTACCCTTAAAGATAATGGGTTTGTAGAGTACTTCTCCAGGGAATTTTGGGCATTCCGAGACATTAATTCAGTCTCAGTTAGTAGCCCATTCATCCTTTGTGAAACTGCCAAATCCTATGCCAGGGGTTAGTTATCTCCTACTCTGCCAGTAGGAAGAGGCAGAAGGGTGAGTAGCAACTTCTCCTTGAAGCATGGTTGAAGGCAGCCGAGAAGGCCTACTTTAACAGGCCTTCATTGGTCAAGCTACAGAGATTCTTCATTCCTGAAGAAGGGCTTATGCCCAAAATGTCGATTCTCCTGCTCCTTGGATGCTGCCTGACCTGCTGCGCTTTTCCAGCAACACAGTTTTCAGCTCTGATCTCCAGCATCTGCAGTCCTCACTTTCTCCTATAGAGGATTACGGCACTGCGGTCTGCATTGAATTCCGTATTCACACAGACGGCAAAGAAGGAGCTTGCTTTTGCAAAGCAAAGATTGTATAAGTATGGTGACAAGCCAGGCAAGTACCTAGCATATCTCACCAGGAAAAGGAGAGCCCCTCAAGCCATTATGTAGATTTGGGAAGGGTCTAGGAATCTAACATGTGACTCCAAAAAGATTAATGTGTCATTCCAGAGATTTTACTCTAAGTTATACCAATCTGAGGGTTGTCAGGTGGGGCGGGCTAAGATGGAGTCTTTTTTCTGTGTGGAGTTTGCACGTTCTCCCCGTGTCTGCGTGGGTTTCCTCTGGGTGCTCTGGTTTCTTCCCACAGTCCAAAGATGTGCAAGTCAGGTGAATTGGCCATGCTAAATTGCCTGTAGTGTTAGGTAAGGGGTAAATGTAGGGGTATGGGTGGGTTGCGCTTCGGCGGGGCGGTGTGGACTTGTTGGGCTGAAGAGCCTGTTTCCACACTGTAAGTAATCTAATCTAATCTAATCTAATCTAAGGATCTAGAGCTCCTGGGTGTGACCCCGAACAAGAGTCTTTTCTCAATGCGTCCTTATCAGAGCAAGAGGTGCAGGAGGCTGGGAAGCAGCTTCAGAGTGTGAAGGAACCTGGTCCTGACGGACTTCCCAGAGAATTCTAAAAGGAATTTATAAACATATTGTCAGACCCGATGCTCAACATGTTCAATGACTCATACAGTCATGATCGTCTCCCTCCATGTCTGAGAGAGGCCAATATTTTGCTTATTCTTAAAAAAAGGTAAGGTCCTGGAGGACTGTGCTTCGTGCAGGCCCATTCCACTCTGAAATGTGGACTTTAACATCCTCTCTAAGACTCTTGCATTAAGACTGGAGACTGTATTACCTTCTATTGTTAAAGAGGACCAGATGGGCTTCATAAAGGGTCGTAGATCCGTTAGGAGGCTGCTAAATGTAATTCAAGCATGTCAACAACAGTCAATACAAAGACTGGTGATTTCCTTAGACCCAGAGAAGGCATTTGACCGAGTTGAGTGGCCGTACCTTTTTTATACTCTGGAGTATAGGTTTTCAATCTGGGATGATAGATTAAGGCTTCAAACATTTGACAGCTCGGGGTGTGTCTTGCTTGAGTGATTTGGCTTGGGTGAAGCCTTTATAAGATGGGCAAAGGTTCTCTGCAGTGACCCTCTCGCTGTGGTCATCACCAATGGGGTACGATCAAGCAATTTTAACATTTTTAGGGGCAGCTGGCAGGGCTGTCTCCTTTGGCCATTGCTGTTTACGTTGGTGATTGAACCATTGGCAGATGCCCTTCGTAGGGATCCTCATACATCAGCTCCAGAAGTGGGGTCATAATTACATAAGATTTCGTTGCAAGCGGATGATGTCCTTTTTTTGTCAAATCCAGCAGTTTCGGTCCTTCACCTGATACAATGCATCAGTGCATTTGGCATCTTTTTGGGAACAAGATTAGTCTTGGAAAATCAGAGTCTATCCCTCTGGTGGTCTTACGAAGGTGCGAGGTCTTGAGGGTGAATATCGATTCCCATTTAAGTGGTCACGGAGGGGTTTGTGTATTTGGGCATATACATCACTCCAGTTCTTGATCGGTTGTTCAAAGCTAATTTTGTTCAACTGTTTGACAAAATCAGACAAGACCTTCAAAGATCGGAGGTACTTCCTGTCTCATGGTTAGGTCGGATAGCGCTTTTTACGTTTAATATTCTCCCCTATTTGTTGTACCCTATATGGATGCTCCCCCTGATTTTTGATAAGCAAACATTCAGGGGACTGAACGGCTGGTTCAGCTCTTTTATTTGGCATTGTATGCAGCCCCTTATTAAATTAGCCAAACTGCAATTGCCTTACAGATGGGGGAAGTGGATCTCACAGACATTAAAAACTATCAACTAAGCTCGCTTTTACCTTATGTGAGTGATTGGGCTTGTGGGGACTCTCTTTCAAACTGGTTAGATATCAAAACCTCTCATGCAGGGTGCCCCCTCACTAGCTTGTTGTTTTTGGATAAAATGAGGACAGTTTGAGACCATTACCATAACCCAATAGTTATCAATACTGTTAAAGCATGGAGGGCAGTTTGCCAGAGGGAAGGCAATATTGGCAAAATATCTTCTCTTACACCTATAGTGGGTATGCCAGGTTTTCAATCAGGGATGATAGACTAAGGCTTCAAACATTGGGCAGCTCGGGGTGTGTCTTGCTTGAGTGATTTTTGTGACGGAGACACAATGATATCCTTTGATCAGTTAGTATGGAAGTACGAGTTATCTAATAGAGACCTCTTTCGTTTTTTTCAAGGTAGGGATTTTATTCAAAACAAGGTTACACTTTTGACTGAACCCTACAAGTGCGAGATAGTACACTTTCTCTCAATACTTTATATCATCAATGGGGGGTGCCCCCTCAGACGAGATCGATCGACTCTGCAGGATGTAGGAGTAAGAGGTGGGTGTTGAGGTCTCCTCAGAGTCATGGGAGATATTTGGGAAAACGCAAGAAAGACATCAATTTGCAATAGGATCCATGCTTTACACTTGAAGATTCTCCACAGGGTCCACGTGGCTCTGGGCACCGCAGGAATTGCAAAACCTGCGCCCACACCTCCTCCCTCATGTCCATCCAAAGCCCTAAAGGAGCCTTCCACATCCATCAAAGTTTTACCTGCACATCCAGCAATATTATTTATTGTATCCGTTGCTCCCGATTCAGTCTCCTCTACATTAGGGAGACTGGATGCCTCCTAGCAGAGCGCTTTAGGGAACATCTCTGGGACACCTGCACCAATCAACCACACCGCCTTGTGGCCTAACATTTCAACTCCCCCTCCCACTCTGCCGAGGACATGGAGGTCCTTCACAGCTGCTCCCTCACCACCCGACACCTGGACGAAGAACGCCTTATCTTCCGGCGTGGAACACTTCAACCCCAGGACATCAATGTGGACTTCAACAGTTTCCTCATTTCCCCTTCCCCCACCTCACCCCAACTCCAAACCTCCAGCACAGCACTGTCCCCATGACTTGTCTTACTTGCCTATCTTCCTTTCCACCTATTCACTCCACCCTCCTCCCTTACCTATCACCCTCCTCTCATTTATCTCACCACCCTTCAGGCATTCTGCCTATATTCCTGATGAAGGGCTTTTGCCCGAAACATCAATTTTACTGCTCCTCAGATGTTGCCTGAACTGCTGTGCTTTTCCAGCACCATTAATCCAGAATCTAGGTCATTTGGCAAAATTTACACCAGGGATATCTTCAACATGTCCCAAATGCAAGGTTGGTATGGGCACTCTTACCCATTGTCTCTGATCCTGCATTGCCTTCATACTGGAATGCTGTGGTGAGTGCAATGGAGGGGATTTTGGATGTAAGGGTGGAGAAGGACCCGAGCTCTCTTCTTCTTGGCCTGTATGTTTTCTGTAGATGTGCATTAGAAAAAAACTTTTCAACATCCTCACTTTCTGCACAGAATATTAGGTTGTGTATCTGAAGATCTCCTGGGCTTGTTGGGTTGGCAGAAGATTGTTATGGAGCATATCCCTTTGGATTTTCTCACAAGTACGGTACACCACAAGACTGAGAATTTCTACAAAACATGGCAGCCCTTTTTCGAATACCTGGACACAGATTCATCTGCTACACTAACAAGGCCTTTTATATAGCTGTAACAATTGTGCTTTATGGTCCAATATCCAGAAAGGGGGAACTGCAAACATATGAATATGTGAAAATTAATGCTCTCGATATTCAGGAGTGTTTTGTTTGGTTGAGCTAAGTTATTATTATTTATTAGTTTGTTGTTGGTTATTATTTATTTAGTTAAGTAGTTAGTTGAGGTTTTTCTTTTATATATTATTTTCTATAAGAGACCTTGGAGTGCAGGTTCATAGCTCCTTGAAAATGGAGTCACAGGTCGATAGGATAGTGAAGAAGGCGTTTGGTATGCTTTCCTTTATTGGTCAGAGTATTGAGTATAGGAGTTGGGAGGTCATGCTGTGGCCATACAGGACATTGGTTAGGCCACTGTTGGAATATTGCGTGCAATTCTGGTCTCCTTCCTATCGGAAAGATGTTGTGAAACTTGAAAGGGTT